>NW_006921590.1:11667409-11667927 GCF_000298275.1 Orycteropus afer afer | reverse complement strand
ACTCCTTGGAGGAAACAGATCAATTATGAGAGATAAGAAGGGCAGTATTTGCACAGGGAGATAGCTGATGGGGGAGGAGGGGGGAGTATATGAGGCGGAAGGACACAGGGAAGAGATAACTACAGGGAGGAAGTGGGAAGAGAGCTGTTACATTGTGGGGAATTGCAGTCAATGTCATGAAACAAAATGTATATGAACTGCTGTATGGGAAATGAATTTCCTCTGTAAACTTTCACCCAAAATCAAAATAAAAATTAGAAAAATAATGAAAGAATGACACAATGTTAGTTTTTAGCAGGTAATTAACTTAAAATGAGCATTGAAGGCACATAGAACAGGGCCTGAGTCTCACTTTTGCTATTCATGAACTGTTCTTAGGAAAGTTACTTAAGGTCTTTGAAACAGTACTCTCATCTTTAATATGAAGGAAAATCAATAACTTTGGGTTCTGGTTACCTAGTGCTGCTCTGACAAGAAATATACCACAAATGGGATGGCCTTAACAAACAGGAGTTTAT
>NW_006921590.1:11666064-11667049 GCF_000298275.1 Orycteropus afer afer | reverse complement strand
ATGGAGTTGATTACCAGTCTCATCATGGGGAATACTACATCCAGCTGCCCAGCCACTCAACCAGGCCCAGCCAAGTTGACACACAAACTGAACTACCACAGTTCTACCCCTTGTCAACTTGGCATCTGTACAAGTCTTCATTGGGTGGGATCTGTACAGATTTCTCACTGGGTGGCTCCAGTCCCCTAGTTACTCCAAGTGGTGACCTCACCCCCTTAATCTGGCGGGCCCTGTTCCTCTCCCTCTTGGACATGGCAGCCCCACACCCTCACTCTTGGGCAACGGCTATGGCTCCATCCCACTGATATGAACAAGCAGTCCCACACTCCAGAACCAAGTTGGTGAAGGCCTGGCTCTTCGAAACCTAGGGGGCTGTGGTGGTTCCACCCCCAAAAGACATGGTCCTACCTTTCAGGCTGAGGTAGCTCTGCTTCCGTTGCCTTGGTCTCTCCACTTCTGCTGATTAATGCCAAAGGTAACCCACTCTGCTGGAAGTCTTCCTGCCCCAAAAGCATTTAGCTTTCTTGCTCCATGGGCCGGCCAACTTGCTACTCCATTTCATGCTGGTTTTTCTACCAATTAATGCTCCAAGGCAACCCACTCTGCCAGGAAGCCGCCTACCCAAAGGCAGGCATCAAGCTTTCTCCTCCGTGGACTGGTAAGGCTGTCGCTGTCTCATGCCAGTTCTCTGGGCTCTGCTCCTGCTGTCTCTCATGCCAGTCTCTGGGCTCTGCTCCTGCCATCTCTCATGCTGGTCTCTTGCTCTGGTCCTGCCATCTGTCATGCCATATGCTGGGGTCTCTCTGCCAGGGTCTCGGATCAAGGACACCCTCCATTCCTGTTTCCACATTTTAGGCATCTGTCAGAGCAGGACCCCTCTCTCTTGGTACCATTCTGTTCTGCTAACCTAGTGCCGCTCTGACAAGAAGATACCACAAATGGGATGGCCTTAACAAACAAGAGTTTATGATTTTATAATTTGGAG
>NW_006921590.1:11663866-11665094 GCF_000298275.1 Orycteropus afer afer | reverse complement strand
ATTTTATTATGGCAACCCTTGAACTGAAGGTAGTATTTACATGTGTATTAAGCATGTGTTTGCTGTTTATGTGTACATACATGCATAGATTTCCCAGCTCTATCTACTGAAAGGGCCTAGAAACAAAGATACCTCAATAGCAACGAGCTCACCTAGCACGCAGATATTCATAAGCCTGGAATGTCTTACGAAGAAATGCTCACAAAAATGATAAATCCATACTGTTAATAAATACATAAAGAAGTGAGGGAGTAAGTAGGACTCTTATTTATAGTAAAATGTCAAGTGCCAACTGATAAGTGTGGAATATAGAAATTAGAAAACCATCATTTGACAACCAACAAAAAGCAAAAAGCATCGATGGATTCTAAACCTAGGGGAAGTTTGATGAGAAGCAGGATACTTATATGGCTTGACTGTGTTTCTCCACATGCTTACTATTTTTAAGCAAAAAAAAAAAAAAATAGTAATGATACAGTAAAGAAATAGAACAACACTTGACTGAGAGATCAAAATGAACATCACCAACATGAAGCAGACAAACATTGCATACTTCCAATAAAAAGGACACACTATTATTTATATACTTCAACCAAGATTGCATAACCTGAGCCTAATGGCTAAGAAACATCAGGCAAGCCCAGAATGAGGAACATTTGTCACGAAAGATAAATAAAGCCTACAAAAATGTTCCAGATTAAAGAGATATGATACCTAGATGTAATACCCTGTCCTGCACTGGATTGTGTACTGAGGTGGGTGGAATGCTATAAAAGACATCACTGGGCCAAGAAACAAAATTAGAATACATATTAGATAAAACTGTTATATCCATCTACATACTGAAGTTTTAACTGTGCTATGGTTAGGTAAAGGATTATCCCTATTCTTAAGAAGTACATACTGTGTATGTAGGGGTCAAAAATCATTTTGTGTGCATCTCTATCACCAATGATCTAAAAAAAAAAAAAAAATCTATGCATATCTATATATGTTGTTGTTGTTGTTAGGTGCTGTAGAGTTGTCTCTGACTCATAGAGACCTTATGGATAGCAGAATGAAATACTGCCTGGTTTTGTGCCAGCCTCATGATCCTTGCTATACCTGAGCTACCGTTGCAGCCACTGTGTCTACCCATTTCATTGAGGGCCTTCCCCTTCATCATTGACCCTCCATTTTCCCAACCATGATGTCCTTCTCCAGGGAATGGTCCCTTCTAACAACATGA
>NW_006921590.1:11653786-11662441 GCF_000298275.1 Orycteropus afer afer | reverse complement strand
ACCTTTCTTTGGAATGGGTACAAATATGGACCTCTTCTAATCAGTTGGCCAGGTAACTGTCTTCCAAATCTCTTGGCATAACCAAGTGGTGCCTCCAGCGTGGCATCTTTTTGTTGAAACATCTCAAGGGGTATTCCATCAATCCCTGGAGCCTTGTTCTTTGCCAATTCCTTCAGTGCAGCTTTCTTCTGCCTTCAATACCATTGGTTCTATGCCACCTCCTGAAATGGATGAACATCAACCAGTTCTTTTTGGTACTATGAGTCTGTGTATTCATTCCTTCCATCTTCTTTCAATGCTTCCTGCACCATTCAATATTTTGCTTGCAATATTGCAACTTGAGGCTTAAATTTTTTTCTCAGTTCTTTCAGCTTGAGAAATGCCAAGCATGTTCTTCTTTTTTGGTTTTCTAACTCCAGGACTTTGTACATTTCATTACAGTAATTGGCTTTGTCTCCTCGAGCTGCTCTTTGAAATCTTCTTCGGTTCAGCCTATGTATGTATATATGTATATGTGTGTATATATATATATATATATATACACACATATATACATACACACACACACATGTGCATGTGCACAAGAACACACAATGCATGCAAGTAATAAAGCAAATGGGATAAAATATTAACAACAGATGAATCTGGGTAAAAGATATACAGGTGTTTATGTACTGTTTTTACTCTTGCAACTTTCAATACATTTCCCAATAAAAATGACTTTTTTCGAAAGAATGTACTATCAACTTGATTTAGAAAAGACAGAAAAATTCTTTTAGCTTAGCCCAAAATAATATAAATAATATTTATTTGATAAATAATATCAAAACAAGCTAGAAAGTCATCTTAATTCAGATCTGAAAATATTGTAAGTAAATTTGTTTAAACTACTTCATTATTTAGCATTTATAAGACCATATATTGAAGTGATTTTAATGAAATAGCTTACAAACTAATATACCAGCAATAAAGTAGGATAAAAAAGCAAAAAACCAAACTCACTGTCGTGGGGTAGACTTTATTTGACTCATAGTGACACCTCCTTGGGTTTCTGAGGCGATATCTCTACAGAAGTAGATTGCCCAATCTTCCTTCCAAAGAGTGGCCAGTGTGTTTGAACCACCAGCCTTCTGGTTAGCAGTCAAATGCGTTAGGCACTGGGCCACCAGAGCATTGCAATATGCCATTGATTAGCTGGATGTCTTCCTCAAAGCCTGGTAAGGGAGACTTACTTGTTGTTAGGTGCCACCAAGTCAGTTCCTACTCATAGTGACCCTACATACAACAGAACAAAATACTGCCCATTCCTGTGGCATCCTCCTAATTGTTGTGACATTTGAATCCATTGGAGCACCCAACTGTGTCAATCCATCTTGTTGAGAATTTTCTTCTTTCTCATTGACCCTCTACTTTTACCAAGCATGATGTCCTTCTCCAGGGATCTATCCCTCCTGACAACATGTCCAAAGTACATGAAACAAAATCTCACCATCTGCACATTCAAGGAGGATTTTGGCTATACTTCAAAGACAAGGAGCCCTGGTGCTGTACTGGTTAAAGCATTCAGCTGCTAACTAGAAAGGTCAGCAGTTTGAACCCACAGATTTTTCTGTGGGAGAAAGATGAAGTGGTTTGCTTCTGTAAAGATTTATAGCCTTGGAAACCCTATAGGGCCATTCTACTCTCTCCTATAAGGTCTCTATGAGTCAGTATCAACTCAGTGGTAGTAGGTGTCATTGCTTTTGTCTTGCAAGGCAAATTTGTTTATTCTTCTGGCAGACCATGGTGTATTCTTCACCAACACCGTAATTCAAAGGCATCACTTCTTTGATCTTTCTTATTCATTGTCTAGCTTTTTCATAAATATGAGGCAATTTAAATACCATGATTTGAGTCAGGAGTACCAACATAGTGATCGGAAAAATATGGGTATAATCAACAGCCTTTATAAATATGAAATACAATATTTTTCAGAATATTACTCTTAAAATCATACTTCTTTTCTTATTTCAAAATAATTATGAAACCCAATAGTAGTCTTATTCATTTTACATTTTCAGTATTTACCTTTACTTAGGCATTAACATCAAGATTCTGGGGAGGTGAAGGGTGTGGAGGATACAGAATTAAATATGTTGTGCCTTTTGAAAATTTACATAGTGTCTTTAGTTCACATGGAGATTCAGAGGCTGACATCATAACATTTTTATTTCAATATTTGCTTGTTAGGGACTAATATAAAGAGAATATACCTGTTGCATTCTCAATTTTCAGACGGTTTACATTTGCAAGCCAGCTATACTTCCTCTCAATGAGCTGAGATTGTTTCACCAGATTGATATCAACACCTGGTTTTTATATTTGTTTTTCTGTTTTAAAGGAAACTTATTTGTTATAGATCTGAGATATTGTCACTTTAAAAGCTTCCTGTTAATATACTGTGATGAGAAAGTACAATTTACTTATTCATGAATTATCTGCTATTTATACTTCAGACAAATAAACTAATTATTAGCTTATTTATCTAACAGGCTAAGTCTAAATAGCCATTAGCAGTCATTAGTAAATGAAATTATATTTACATTTTCAAAGGTCATTTTTTAAAAAAATTCCACCCTTTATTTCATTATAATGGATTCATATAAAAATACCTCTGATTAAGCTGTGACTTTAAAAAGTTAACATTTAATTTCTTGTAATTTCCTGCATAAACAAAAGGAAAATTCATAATTTATAAATTTTCTGCTGCAGCCATCAGGCCATGTTCTCCTGCTGTAATTTACTTGGCTGTATTAGCATGCAATGATTCCAACTTTGGAAGGAAGATAAAAGGGAGTATTGAAATTATGGAGGGAAGGAAGTAAATTTAATATGGGAGAAAGAACAAAAAGGAGAAAAGAGAAGAGGAAACAACAGAGGAAATAGAATATCAGTGGAAAGAAAATAGAACAGATATTCAAAAGAGGGGAGAGACCGGAAATGAAATTGGGTCGGGGAGGAGGGGGAGGGAAAGTGGGAGATTAAAATTTCTCTATCACCTGCAGGCTTTTTGAAATGATCCTGTGCTAGAGCCACCTTATTTACATTTGGGTAAAAAAGAGAACTAAAATTTTAATCAGAAAGGACCGTTTCCTGTATTTCACATTGCTTCTGTTTGTTTAATGCAAGTTTATTTTATATAAGCTAAGATCAAACTTAGCCTGCATGAAAGTACTCTTTAGTACTTGTACAAAATTCAAGCACTCATTTCAGAGATGGCTGTTAAGTCTAATAGATGACTGGGCTGAGCAGAGGCTCTGCAGCACATCAGAATTTGTAAGAATTGCCAACTATTAATAAAGTAGTTTGTTTCCAGTTGTCACTGTATGCCATTTTTGATGCATTCCCTGAGGAATATTTTTACACAAATTTAGATAGAACTTGTCATGGTATCAAATAATTGCTATTGAACTGTTCTGAGCTTTGAATCAGCCATGTATCCTTTGTGCGGAAAAGAAAAGCAATCTGTCATAAAAGTGCCTGAAAATTGACAAAACTTTCTCTAATAGCCATATCCTGGGAATACGTATTTATGAGGGTCTTTGAACACTCACTTGGCAAACAAACGAAACATTCTCAGATTTTCTGAAATATGAACCAGTGACCTTAGCAATTACTACAACTTAACTTTTTAGATAAACCTGTGGTTTTCTGACTGTCAAGCAGCCTGTAATAGTCTACATTAAAGAAAGAACCCCTGTTTATTTTCCCTTTCAGTATTTTAATTTATGATCAAGTATAGACATTATTCAAACAACTACTTTGCTTAATGTATATTTAATTTTCCAAACTTTATCAATTATTTTCTAATGTTATATCACTATAGAATGAAATCAATCAGTGAGGTTATTTAATGGCAATAATGGAGCAAAATGTCAAGGTAATTTTTCCTCCCATTTAAAAATTATTTTACTTTATCAAATCTTAAAATTAATCTATATAATTTTTTTAATGGAAATTTATCCTGGTTTCAAATGTACTGATTTAAAGTACATTTGAATGACAGTGCTGCCACAGAATAATAATATGAATGCTCTTAGAACACATAAATTATAATTGACAAGTGATGACTATATTTGGGTTTATAGAATCACCTAAAATAAATTATATCCTTGCATTTAATTTATTATGGAGTTCACTTCAGGAGCACACAGAGACTTCTAATAAAACATCCCACTGTTTTTTACCTTAACAAAAGGCAGTACAGGAGAGGATCCAAGGTAGTGGACTAGGCTGATATACAGTCCAGACTCTGTACAACAAAAACTCCAGAAACCAAGTGAAATGGATATGAATGACAATTGTGGAAACCAGAGCTTCAAAGGAGAGAATAAAGTTCAAACACAAATTAGAGGAAAAGACTGAATGGAAACAGCAAACAGGCATGCATACAGAGTGGTGAACTGCCAACTGGCACAGCATGGCCATTTTTAATCATTGAAAGCAAACTTCTGATCAGTACAAGAACCAGAAATGGACTGTTTGCACAGGACTGTGCCAGCATGCACATTGGTTATTGGTAATCAGAAAGATGTGATCACCCCCTTTACTTTACACAACCTCCTGGTAACAAGAGCCATGGCCCTACCCCCACTCCAGCAGCTAGTTAACCTTCCCTGTACCCCTCACCCCAAACAATGCTGTGCTGCTTTTTTTCTATTTTCCCTGTTTCTGTTTTCTTTATCTTTCATCTTAGTTCTTCCCTCTTTCCCCCTTTATTCTTTTTCTTTTCTTCTTCTTCTCCCCTCCCCCCCTTCTTTTTTCATTTGTTACCATGGAACAGCCTTTCTCTCCACTGCCCCCTCAGTCAGCAGCACCCCCACTTACCCCTCCCTGGTCAGCAGTGTAAGTAAGCAAGTGTCATGTTCCTGACACAGCCATGCTTGGTGGCAAGTACTTTTTGAAAGTACTGTGCTGCTTTTTTTTTTTTCTTTCAGCTTAGTTATTCCCTCTTACTGTCTTCCCTCTTTTCTTCCTCTTTGTCTTACCTTTTTCTTTCTTTCTTTTTTTGATCCTGTGGAGCAAGTACTTGCCTTCACTGCCTCCACTGTCAGCGGTGCCCACCCTTACCCCACCCCATCCCCCACCCCCCACATACAGTGGAGAGCACTCTCGTGGAATGAGCTCCACATTCCCATTGCAGCCATTTTTGGTGCCTAATGCATCCACCAGTATTGTGCCACTTTTTTTTTTTTCTCTTTTTTTCTTTCTTCTTAGATTTACCCTCTCCAAATTCCCCTGATTTTTGCATTTTCTCCTTTTTTTTCTAACCCCCTCAAAATTATTATCAATATTTTGTCTTGCAGAGGAGGTGACCACTTCCCATCTCCACATTTAATAGTGCCCACACCTGCCTATCTGTGTGCAGTGGTGCACGCTCTCACAGTGGGAAGACCATGTCACAGCGATTTTGGCAATTAGCTCTTGTGCCAGGACTGTGCTTCTTTTTTTCTCTTTTTTCTTCATTTCTCTTTTTTTCCTTTCTCCTTAGGTCTTCGCTCTTCTTCCCCACCCCCCAAGAAAATATATTTTTTCCTTATTCCTTCCTTTTTCTTTCTTTTCTTTTTTTTTTTTTTTAACCTAGCAATAAGGAGTGAGCAATCCTACCCAGCTGTACTTACCACACCTGCCAGCCTATCTACCAGGGAATGCCACCACCTACCTGCTCCAGCACTACTGGATCAATGACAGATGCTGCCCAACACCTGCCCAGCCTGCCCACAGCTGCTTTATAAGACCAGTAATCAGAGACTCACACCCACACTCCCACCCACTACCAAATCCATGTTGAGACAGGTAGTGAGTGCCTCAGTGACCAGAGAAACATGGCTGCCCCATTGCCTGGATATATTAAAACAAAACAAAACAAAAAGCAGATGAAGAAAACCAACATACAATCAACAAATAAATGCAGCAACACCACAATGTCTCAGAGAGTATAGACAATTTCAAATCACACACACACACACAAAAAAAAAAAACACGGGATAAGATGACTCAAGCAAGTGAACAAAATACAGGATCAGACAGTCTTCCAGAGGACAATATGGTATTGGAAATACTTGATGAGGAATTTAAAAGGACTATATTTAGGTACCTTCAGAAGACTAGCAGTTCAAACCCACCAGCAGTTCATACCCTCAGAAGGAAGGCTGGTCAATCTATTTCTGTAGTGATATCACCTTGGAAACCCAAGGAGGGGTTGCTAGGAGTCACATTCAACTTGATGGCAGTGAGTTTGGTTTTTTTGGTTCAATGAATTGAGAGAAAGAACAAGGAAACCACAGACAAAATCAAGGAAAACACAGACAAAAACACTAGAAATTTGAAAGAAAAAAAAAACTACAAGAAAATATCCACAAAAAAAATGGAAAATTAGAAACTATACAAAAACAGTATATAGAAATCCAGAAGGTTAATACTAAAACTTCAGAAATGCATTGAAAGGGCAAAAGCGTAGTCACTGAATCGATGAAAGGCAGAAGTAGCAAAATTGAAGATAAATTTCTACATACTAATTTGTTAAAGGAACAATCAGAAAAAGAGAAAGAAAAGAAAAATGATGAAACCTTAAGAATTATATGGGACATCATGAAGTTAAATAACTTACATGTGATCAGAATTCCAGAACAAGAAGAGACAAAAAATAAAAAAAACACTGAGAAAAATGTACAAGATTTGTTGGAAGAAAACCTTTCTAATATAAGATGAGAAGATATGCGTTCAAGAATCTCAACTAATCCCATATAGGATAGATCCAAAAGAAATTCACCAAGGCATATAATAACCAAACTTTTCAAAACCAAAGACAAAGAGGCAATTGGATGACATATATAAAATCCTGAAATAAAAAAAATTGCCAAGCAAGAATCACATATCCAACAAAATTGTCCCTCAAATACAATGGTGAAATTAGGACATTTCTAGACAATCAGAAATTAAGGGACTTTGTAAAAACCAAACCAACCCTACAAGAGATGCTAAAAGGAGTCCTATGCACAGAGAACCAACAACTGCAGACAACAACCTGAGATTAAGACACATGATAACATCACCCCAAAATCAACCCCAATATAGAAGTATCAAAAATAAAATAAACCTAGAAAAAATAAAACAAACCTTCGCAACTGAAAATATGGACCCAAAGACATCAATTTGTAAATGATGACAACTACAAAGCAAAAAGAGGGAATAAATGGTGTAGTCACAGAAATTACAAATGGAGAAGTTAAGACATTATCAAGATAAAAAGGACTGTTTTAAACTTGTGTTGTTGCTGTGTGTCGTCGAGTCGGACCTGACTCATAGCGACCTTTCCTTGGGTTTCCAAGGCAGTATCACTACGGAAGTAGATTACCCCATCTTCCTTCCAATATTTTAAACTTGAGAAGGTAATAATGAATTACAGCATAACTTCAAAGGAAATAAATAAACCTTATCACAAAAAAAAACCATAAAGTCTCATTAAACACTGTATACCCGTATAATACCAATGAAGGAAATGATAAGAAAATCAACAAAATGAACTCTGCACAGAAAAATATATGGAACAAAAAACCACCAATACTGTGCCACACACACATACACAGAGACACACAAACACAGCAAAATGACAGCAGTAAATTCTTAACAAACAATAATTACACTGAATGTACATGGATTAAATGCACCAGTCAAGAGACAAAGAGTGGGGAAATGAATAAGAAAATATGACCCATCAATATGCTGTCTATAAGAGGCGTACTTTAGGTGCAAAGACAAAAATAAGCTAAAAAGCAAAAGGTGGAAAAACATATCAAGCAAACAGTAACCAAGTAACCATAAAACCAGAAATGGCAATATTAATTTCTGATAAAATAGACTTTAAGGCAAAAAACACAAAAAAAGACCAGAAAGGACATTACATAATGATTAAAGGGTCAATCAAATAAGAGGACATAACCATAATAAATATCAACACACCCAATGAAAAAGCCCCAAAATATATAAATCAAGCTTTAACAGAATTGAAAAGATAGCCAACCCAACAATAATAGTAGGAGATTTTAATATATCACTTTCAATGAAGGACAGAACAACTAGAAAGAAACTCAACAAAGATACAGAAGACATAAGCAACACTATCAACCAACTAGGCCTCAGAGATGATTACAGAACACTCCATCCACCAACTGCACAATACACATTCTTTTCCAGTGCACACGGTCTATTCTCCAGAATAGACTCTATTTTAGGCCACAGAGTAAACCTCAAAAAACTTAAAAACATCAAAATACTACAAAGCATCTTATCAGATCCCAATGCTATAATTTAGAAATTAACAACAGGAAGATCAAATTTAAATTAAAAAAATAATTGAATACATAGAAACTGAATAACGCCCTGCTTAAAATCTACTGGGTAATAGATGAAATAAAAAAAAAAATCTTTGAATCAAATCAGAATAAAACACGGCAAACCAAAATCTTTGGGACACAGCAAAACTAGTGTTCAGAGGATAATTTATAGCAATAAATGCACACATCAAAAAAGAAGATAGAACCAAAATCAAAATCTTAACCCAACAAGTCCAATAATTAGAAAAAGAGCAGTAAAAAAAAAAAAAAAGAGGAAGAA
>NW_006921590.1:11628507-11653013 GCF_000298275.1 Orycteropus afer afer | reverse complement strand
TCAAGTCGGCCCCGACTCATAGCGACCCCTCCTTGGGTTTCCAAGGAAGTATCACTACGGAAGTAGGATTGCCCAACCTTCCTTCCGAGGAGTGGCTTGGTGGGTTTGAACCGCCAGCCTTCTGGTGAGCAGTCAAGTGCCATGCTACCAGAGTTCCTACACACAAACTTAACCAACACACAAACTTAACCAACACAAATAATAATAGAATACTAAGAACTGTACTGCAACAAATTTGAAAATCTAGAAGACATGGACAAATTTCTGGAAACATACTACCTACCCAAAGTAACACAATCTGAGGTAGAAAATTTGAACAGAACCATCACAAAAGAAAAGATTTAATAGGTTACTTAAAAAAAAAAAAAAAGCAAAACCTCCTAACAAATGAAAGTCCTGGCCCAGGCGGTTTCACTAGAGAAATGAATGAAAAATTCAGAGAAGAGCTGACACCAATTGTATGTTTATTCCAAAACATAGAAAAGAATGAAATACTCCCAAATTCATACCAATGCCAAGTAAAGACACCACTAAAAAAGAAAATTATAGACCAATATCCCTCATGAATATAGATGCAAATATTCTCAACAAAATCCTAGCCAACAACATATCAGAAAAATAATACATCTTGACCAAGTGGGATTCATACCAGGTATGCAAGCATGGTTCAAAATTAGAAAAACAATCAAGGTAATCCACATAATTAAAACTAAGGAAAATAATCACATGACCATATCAATCAATGCAGAAAAGGTATTTGACAAAATTCAACACCTATTCTTGATTTAAAAAAAAAAAAAAAAAACCACTCAGCTAAACAGGAATAGAAGGGAAAGTCCTCAACATAATTAAGGGCATATACACAAACCAATGGCCAGCACTTAAAAATTGGGGTAAACTAGGGGTCCTAATACATGGCATAAATACACCATCAAACGTTAACTAAAAATGCACAAGCAGAAGAAGACAAACTAGAAAAATTGTTCATTATAAACAATTTATGCACATCAAAAGACTTTGCCAAAATAGTAAAAAGAGAACATAAACACTGGGGATTGGGGCAATGACATGTCAGATGTAGGACTAACCTCTAAAATTTACCAAAAAGTGTAATACCTTAGCAACAAAAAGACAAACAATTCAATTAAAAAAATGGGCAGAGTTCATGAACAGACACTTCAATAAAGAAGACATTCAGGCAGTTTTACAAATACACAAAGAAATGCTCATGATCATTAGCCATTCACTCACTGCCGTCGAGTCAGATCCAACTCATAGCGACCCTTACTTGGGTTTCCAAGGCAGTATCACTATGAAAGTAGATTGCCCAATCTTCCTTCCAAGGAGTCGCTGGTACGTTTGAACCAGCCTTCTGGTTAGCAGTCAAATGCCATAGGCACTACGCCACCAGAGCTCCCCCAATAGCCGTTAGAGAGATGCAAATCAAAACAATGAGATATCATCTCACCTCAGCATTAATAGCAAAGTCCTAAAAAACAGAAAACAAATGCTGATGAGGGTGTGGAGCAACTGAACTCCTCATACATTTCTGATGGGACTGTAAAATGGTACAACCACTGTGGGAAAAGGCATGGTGCTTACTTAAAAATTTTGAAATAAAAATACCATATGAGCCAGAAATCCCACCACCAGATATATATGTTAGAGAAATAAGAATCATGACAAAAATATATATATACACACCATGTTCTTCACAGCATTATTCACAACAGCAAAAAGATGGACATAACCTAAGTGCCTACCAATGGATGAATGGATAAACAAACTATAGTACACATACACAATGGAATACTACACAATTATTAAATACTAAAACAAAAAACAAACTCACTACCGTCAAGTCAATTTGACTCATAGTGACCCCTCCTTGGATTTCTGAGGTAGTATCACTATGGGAGTAGATTGCCTAATCTTCCTTCTGAGGAGTGGCTGGTGGGGTTGAACCACCAGTCTTCTGGTTAGCAACAAAAAGCCTTAAGCACTGAACCACCAGAGCTCCTTATTAAATATTATACATTATGAAAGAGTAATGATGAAGCTTTGAAACACCTCATAACATGGATGAACCTTGAGGATATCATGCTGAGTGAAATTGGTCAGTCACAAAAGGACAAATTTGTATGAGACCACTAATGTAAAACATAAATAAATAAAAGGTTTATATACAGAAACATTCTTTGAAGTTACCAGAGAGGGAAAGGGGGAGGGTAAATCACTAACTGGAGGGTAGACATATATTAACTTAAGTGAAAGGAAAGGCAATATACAATAAGGGGAAGGTCCCCACAAAAAGAAGACACTGGGAGGAACACAAGAGTTAAAGGCAACAAAGGTACATGTTATTATATACACAATGCTGAGAAAACAGTAATAACAATAATCTATGAGTGAATACATAGATAGACACTCAAATTGAACAGGGGTAGGAAGATGCATGGAACTACACCCATGAATATATATAGGTTTGACAGAGGGTATATCTACATATGTATTGATATGTGCTGCATATATATCTATGAATATAGTAGAGCATATGGGGACAAAGTTATGAAAATATCTTCGGCACACTGAAAAGTTTGAGGGAATGAGTCACTGGGCCCAGGGGCCCAGGACCATAGTCTCAGGGGACACTAATATCAATTGGCATAACATAGTTCACATAGACAAATGTCCTACAGTCAACTTTGAGAGATAGCAGCTGGAGTTTTGAAAGCTTGTGAGTGACCATCTAAAGTGCAATTATTGATCTCTCCCCATATGGAGCAAAGAAGAGTGAAGAAAATCAAAAGATTCATGGTAACAATTAATCCAAAGGACAAATGAACCACATGAACCCCAGCATTCATGACCACAAAACTGGAAGAACTAGATGGTGCCCAGCTACCACTGCTAACTACTTTAAAAGGGATCATGATAGGAAGTATTATATAGAGTGGGATGAAAATATGGAACAAAAAACAATAAAAAAGACCAAGCTTACTGATCAGATAGAGACTGATGGAACCCCCGAGGCTATGGCTCTTAGATGCACTTCAAGCCAGGAACTGAACATACCTCCATGGCTTAACTTTCAGCCAAACAATAGATAGGCCTATAAGGTGAACAATAATACCTATAGGGTACACACTCCTTAGAATAATCAACCATAAGAAAGGATAAGGGCAACCTTTGCCCATGAATAAAGCACAGAAGGCAGTAAGGGTTAGGAAATCAGGACAAATTGAAACAATAAACACAGAAGGAAGTGAGAGGAGTTGTTATATTGTGGGGATTGCAATCAATGTCACAAAACAAAATGTGTATAAATTATTGAATGCAAGACCAATTTGCTCTGTAAACCTTCACTGAGATCACAACAAAAAAAAATTTTCTTGAAAAAAGGCAATACAATTCCATTGTTTTCCTATAATAGTAATCAAATATGTTATCACCATCCTTGCATTATTTGTGTAGCATTCATAATTACATTCAATATTACATCTTTGACTACCAAATAATTTTTTCTTCCTTTTAAACATGAGTCATCTGAGGCAAAATGGTGTAAAGGTGGGGGTTCCAGTAAGATGCAGAATAGGCAGACAAACTGCACAGACCCTCTTCAACAAAGAAAGGAGGAACCAATGAACACAGATACAGAGATAATCCTGAAGACCTGAGCTTCAAAAGGAAGGATACAGAGGTGGACTAAACTCCAACTAGTAGAAGAACCTGCATGAAAACACTGAAAAAGGAGACATGCAAACCTGCAGACTGTCAGTGATCCTGACAACACGGATAGTTTGGATATTGCCAAGTGGTGTTAGGACTTAAGAATTAACCTAAAAATCGACCCTGCTGGCTAGGTGCTGCATGGAGAACTGCACTGGTAGCTGGTGAATAAAAGAAGAAACAGCAAAGAAGGAGACAAACTGAGCTGTGGACTTTTGACTGGCTGGAGGGTGCAGCCATTTTGAATGTTTACAAGTGGTTTGACAATTTTGGATATTTAAAGTGATGTTCTCTCAGATTCCAGGGACCTAAGCATAGGCTCCAATTGCCGGAGACCACAAGGATATACCAGACACTGAGGAACGGAAAGGTGTGAAATTCCCCTTGTTACTGTTATGCCTCCCACCCTCTTGGTGAATGGAGGTGTGGCCATCCCTCACTCTCACCCACCTTCTGGGGTGGCAGGAATTCCATCCCAGTATGTGTGCTCTGATGAAGCCAGGGTACCCTCCCTGCCTCAACCAGATTTTTTTTTTTAATGGTTTGTTTGTTTGTGCTTGTTTTACTTTATTTTTTTATCCTTTTAATTATTATTATTCATTCTTTTTCCCTTCCCATGTTCGAATATTTGGCTTTTTCTCTCTTCCCTTTTCCTAGTTCCTATTCTTTATTTTCTTATGGTTCTCCCCATTCCTTGTTTTATTTTTTCCATTTTTTTTTCTTCATTATTCTCCTACACTAACTTTTTTCTCTTATTCCTCCATCCCCAGATATTGTGGGATTTTTTTTCCCCCTTCTTCTATTAATATTTCTTTTGGCTTTTAAAGTATTTCTTTAAATATTTTCTTCTCTCTTTTTTTTTTTTTTTCTTTTTTTTCTCTTTTTTGGTGATTGTTCCTGTGTGTTTATGCAGTGTGTCTTTTTTGTCCTCTTGATTTACTTTTTTTTAATGGATTTTCAATTGTTGTATTTATTTAACTGAGTGGGAGACAGTGATATTGCCCATAGGATCCCACCACACCTGCACCTTCTACAGCTCCACTCACTGAGTGAGGGCCACCACTTTCTTCTACACCAACTGGCCAATGATACACAACCACTACTAAGAGCCTGACTCACCCTTAACTGCTCTTCACAGTTGACAGAAACCTCTGCAGACACTCTCATTTGCTATCACATCCTCCAGGACACAGGTGTGATTGCATAAGTGCTGCCAACTAGAAAATAGAGGAGCACACTACCCTGTTTACTCAGATACATGAAAAAAAGAAAATGAAAATCTTGGGTGAATCACTCCAACATACAATCACCAATTAAATACAAATGCAACAAAATCACAATATCTCAGAGACAACAGACCATCACAGGACACAAAAAGGCAGCAAGATAAAGCAGTAGAAATAAGGGAGCAGGATTCAGATCAAGAACACATCCTTGAGGAAGAAGTAGCATTGGAACTCCCTGACAAGGAATTAAAAAGAATTATATTTAGATACCTTCAATGGATTGAGAGACAGATCAAAGGAAACACTGACAAAATTAAGAAGAACACAGACAAAACCCTAGAACAATTTCAGAAGAAAACACAACAAAATGACAAAATAAATGAAAAATTAGAAATGATATAAAATTTACAGATAGAAATCCAGAAGATGAATACTAAATTTTCAGAAATAGATAACACATTGAAATGACAAACGAGTAGAATCAAATCAGTGGAAGACAGAATTAATGACTTAAAACAAACACCTGAATACTTCTTTGGAAAGGGATCAATCAGAAAAAAGATCAAAACGAAATGAAGAAAGCCTAAGATTCATGTGGGTTAGCATCAAAAGGAATAACCTACATGTAATCGGAATTACAAAACAGGAAGAGACAAATAAAACCACAGAAAAAATTGTCCAATATTTGTTGGGAGAACTTTCCTGATATGATGAAACATGAGAATATATCCATTCAGGAAGTCCAACAAATCCCACACAGTATAGACCCCAAAAGAAATTCACTAAGACATATCAATATCAAACTCACCAAAACCAAAGGCAAGAATCCTGAAAGCAGCATGGGAAAAATGAAAAGTTACCTGGAAAGAGCAATCAATAAGACTAAGCTCTGATTTCTCAGCAGAAACCATGCAGGTGGTATATATAAAACCCTGAAAGAGAAAAATTTCCAAACAAGAACTATATACCCAGCAAAATTGTCCCTCAAGTATGATGGTGAATTTAGAAAATTTCCAGATAAGCAGAAATTAAGGGGATTTGTTAAAACAAGACCAACCTTGCAAGAGATACTAAAGGGAGTCCTTTGAACAGAGAACTAATAATAGCAAACAAAAACTGACCATTAATACACATGATGACGTAATCCAGAAACCAACCCAGTTATAGAAGTTTCCAAAATAAAATAAGCTTACAAGATTGTAAACAGGGAACCAGAAACATTAACTGGAAAATGAGGACAATTACAAACCAAAAAGAGGGAAAAAATAGTGTAGTTACAGAACTTCTAGATGGTGAGGAAGTCAAGAGAGTTGCAAGATAGAATGGACTGTTCTAAACTCAGGGATAAAATTATAAATCACAGGGTAACCTCAAAGAAAAATGAAAAACTTTTGTTGTTGTTGCTATGTGCCATTGAGTCACCCTGACTCATAGCAACCCCTTCTTGGGTTTCCAAGGCAGTATCACTACGAAAGTTAGATTGCCCAACTTTCCTTCCGAGGAGTGGCTGGTGGGTTTGAACTTCCAGCCTTCTAGGTAGTAGTCAAGTACCTTAGGCACTATGCTACCAGAGCTCCTTGAAAAACCTTTATACCACAATAAAAAAGAGGACAAGCAAAAATATTTAGCAAATACTAAAACAAGAGCAACAAAGGAAACGATAACATGATTCATAAACAAAATGATCTCAGCACAGAAAAGTATATAGAACAAAGAAACCAGGAACACCATGAAAAAAACACATAACAAAATGACAGCAACAAATTCATATTTGTCCATAGTTACACTGAATGTCAATGGATGGATGTACCACACTGGATAACAAAACATAACTCATGAATATGCTGTCTACAAGAGACATAACTTAAAGAGAAAGACAAAACTATACTAAAAATCAAAGGTTGAAAAAAGATATATTAAGCAAATGGCAACCAAAAAGAGTGGCAATATTGATTTGTGATAAATAAAATAAATTTCTGATAAATTTGACTTTAAGACAAAAACCATCATAAGAGATAAAGAAGGACATAATACAATGATTAAAGAATCAATCAAACAAGAAGATATAACCACAATAAATACAGAAATCAAACTTTAACAGAATTGAAAAAACAAATAGATGACTCCACAGTCCTAGTAGGAGAATTTAATCCACCACTTTCAATAAAAGAAAGAGACTCAAAAACACAGAACTAAACAATACAACCCACCACTTGGCCTTATAGACATCTACAGAGCACTTCACCCAACAACAGCACAATATACATTCTTTTCCAGTACACATGGAACATTCTCCATGATAGAACATATGTTAGGCCATAAAACAAGCTTTAATAAATTAAAAGCATTGAAATACTGCAAAGCATTTTCTCAGATCACAATGCCATAAAATTATAAATCAACAATAGGAAGATGAACAGAAAAAGAGCAAACACATGGAAACTAAACAACACCCTCCTTAAGAATGACTGGGTAGGAAAAGAAACAAAAAATGAAATTAAAAAATTCGTTGAATCAAACAAGAATGAAAACACAACATACCAAAATCTTTAGGACACAACAAAAGCAGTGACCACAGTCCAAATTATAGTAATAAATGCACACATCAAAAAAGAAGAAAGAGCCAAAATCAACACCTTAAACCAACACTCCAACAATTACAAAAAGAACAGGAAGAAAAGCCTACAGTCACCTCAAGAAAGGAAATAATAAAGACTCAAATGGAAATAAATTAAAGAGAAAATAGAAAGACAATAGAAAAAAATCAACAAGACTAAAACGAAACTCACAGCCATCATAGTGACTCCTCCTTGGGTTTCCGAGGCAGTATCCTATGGAAGTAGATCGCCCACTCTTCCTTCCGAGGAGTGGCTGGTGGGTTTGAACCACCAGCCTTCTGGTTAGCAGTCAACTATGCCACCAGAGCTCTGAAGTTGGTTTTGTGACAAGATTAATAAAATTGACAAACAACTAGCACATTTAACAAAGGAAAAGAGGGAGGGAATACAAATAACACGAATAAGAAACAAATTGGGCAACCACAACAGAACCAACTGCAATAAAAAAGACATCAGGATATTATGAAGAACTGTACACCAACAAATTTGAAAATCTAGAAGAAATGGACAGATTTCTAGAAACACAATACTCATCTGACTAATACAGACTGAGGTGGAAAATTAAACAGATCAATAACAAAAGAATAAATTGAACAAGTCATAAAAAAAATAAAAAAGTACGAACAACTGAAAAATCCTGGCCCAGACAGATTAACCAGAGAATTCTACCAAATGTTCAGAGAAGAACTGACACCACTCCTACTCAAACTATTCCGGAACATAGAAAATGATGGAATCCTCCCAAATTCATTTTATGAAGCAAGCATAACCTTGACACCAAAACCAGACGAAGATATCACTAAAAAGGAAAACTACAGACCAATATCCCTCATGAATATAGATGCAAAAATCTCCAACAAAATCCTAGCCAATGTTGTTGTTGTTAGGTGCCTTCGAGTCATCTCCAACTCATAGCAACCCTATGCACAGCAGAACAAAACACAGCCTGGCCCTGCACCAGCTCCATGATCCCTGCTATACTCGATCCCATGGCCACAGCCACTGTGTGTTCTGGTTACCTAGTGGAGCTCTGGAAGTGTAGTGCCTGAGGCATTTGACTGCTAGCCAGAAGGTTGGTGGTTCAAACCCACCAGCCACTCCTCGGAAGGTTGGATAATCTACTTCTGTAGTGATACTGCCTTGGAAACCCAAGGAGGGGTCACTATGAGTCAGGTCTGACTCCCAGGCAAACAACAACAGTGGCACTGCGACAACAATATACCACAAATAGGATGGCCTTAGCAAACAGGTGTTTATTCTCTCACAGTTTGGAGGCTATAAGTCCAAGTTCAAAGTGCCAGGCTCCAGGGCCTGGGTGAAAGCTCCTCAACCTTGGGCTCCAGCTCTGCCTCCTGCTCCTGGCCCACTGCAGCTAGAGGCGTTTCTTCACTCAGACAGATGCTGGCTACTCAGGCAGACAAGCCCAAGGTTGACAAGTAAAAAGGCACAGTCCTGATGTTATCAAACCACATGACAGGCCAATAATTCAAGTCCATTGTAAGTCCCAAGGTCGGCAGAGCATGGCAGGCTGCTGAACAACAACATGGCTTCATGCAGGGTCCAAGCATGACATAAGCTATGAACTATCCCCAAGGCTTCTCCTTATATACAGGAAGCAGACCACATTCCAAAGGTAGCTACTCAGCTGCTGTGGTAGATGCCACCATGGAGTTAATTGCCAGTCTCATCATGGGGAATAACTACCACCAGCTGCCCAACCACTCAACCAGGCCCAGCCAAGTTGACATACAAATTTAACTACCACACTGTGTCAATCAGTCTCATTGAGGCCCTTCCCCTCTTTCATTGACCCTCCACATTACCAAGCATGACATCCTTCTCCAGTGAATTGTCCAGTCTGACAACATGACCAAAGTAGGTGAGACAAAGTCTGGCCATTCTTGCTTCCAAGGAGCATTCCAGCTCCACTTCATCCAGGAGAGATTTGTTGGTTCTTTTAACAGTCAATGGTACTTTCAGCATTTTTCACCAACACAACAACTCAAAAGCATTGACTCTTCTCTGGTCTTCCTTATTCATTGTCCAGCTCTCAAATGCATATGAGGTGATTAAAAATACCATGGCTGTGTCAGGCACACCTTAGTCCTCAAAGAGACATCTTTGCTCTTTGGCACTTGAAAGAAGTCTTTTGCAGCTGATTTGCTCAGTGCTATATGTTGTCTGATGTCCTGACTACTGCTTCCATTGTCATCGATTGTAGAACCAAGCAATGTGAAGGCTTTGACAACTTCAATCTGTTCTCCATTTATCGTGATGCTGCTTATTGTCCCAGTTGTGAGGATTTTTATTTGCTTTGTATTGATATGTAATCCATAGTGCAGACTGTATTCTTCAATCTTCATCAGTAAGTGCTTCAACTCATCCTCACTTTCAGCAAGCAAAGTTGTGTCATCAGCATATCACAGGTTGTTAATGAGTCTTCCTCCAATCCTGATGCTACATTCTTCTTCATACAGTCCAGCTTCTTGAATTATTTGCTCAGCATATAGATTGAACAAGTATGGTGAAGAGATACAACCCTGACACACTCCCTTCCTGATTTTAAACCATGCAGTGTCCCCTTGTTCTGTTCGAATGACAGCCTCCTTTTCCATGTACAGGTTCCTCATGAGTACAATTAAGTATTCTGGAATTCCCATTATTCTCAATGTTGTCCACAATTTGTTATGATCCACACAATCAAATGCTTTGGCATAGTCAATAAAACAAAAGTAAACATCTTTCTGGTATTCTTTGCTTTGAGCCAAGATCCATTTGACATCAGCAATGATATCCCTTGTTCCACATCCTCTTCTGACTCCAGCTTGCACTTCTGGAAGTTCTCTGTCAATATACTGCTGCAACAGTTTTTGAATTATTTTCAGTAAGATTTTACTTGCATGTGGTATTAATGATATTGTTTGATAATTTCCACATTCTGTGGGATCACTTTTCTTTGGAATGGGTACAAATATGGATCTCTTCCAGTCAGTTGGCCAGGTAGCTATCTTCCAAATTTCTTGGCATAGCTGAATGGGTGCCTCCAGTGGGGCATCAGATTGTTGAAACATCTCAATGAGTATTCCTTCAATTCCTGGAGCTTTGTTTTTCGCCAGTTCCTTCAGTGCAGCTTTGACTTCTTCCTTCATTACCATTGGTTCTTGAACATATCCACCTCCTGAAATGGATGAAGATCGACCATCCATATGGTTTGTGGAACAAAGCTCAAAATCATAAAAAATAAAGGGGTGAGGGGAGAAACAGGTTTGCTAGTCTGATAGAACCTGGTGAAACCTCTGAGACTATGGCCCTAGCTGCCTTTCAGGTCTGAAATTGAACCCACTCCTGTGGCTTCCAGCCAAACAAAAGTCAGGCATTTAAGCTGAACATTTACATTAGGTAGATACACTGCTTGGAGAGATCAATCATGGGAGAATAGAAGGGCTTTGTATGCACAGGGAGAAAACTTGAGGGACAGGAATGCATGGGAGGGAAGGACACAGGGAAGAGGTAACTATGGGGAGAAAGTGGGAGGGGAGTTGTTGCATTGTGGAAAATTGAACAGTGTCATGAGACAAAGTCATGTGAGCTGTTGTATGGAAAAGGAATTTTCTCTATAAAGTTTCACCCAAATCACAATAAAAATTAAAAGAAAAAAAAATTAAACATAGAAAAAAAAATGATGTAAAGGTAAACTCTTCACCAATCAGCTTAAGGTTTGTTGTAATTCTTGAACTTTTAATTCCTGTATTTAAGATTTCAAGATGCCATCTCCTTCCATCTCTGCTGGTGACATTTATCTCAAATGAGAGCTAAATACCAAGATTAGCTTAAGAATTAAGACCATAGTCCAACGCATTAGAACACAAAAACATAGATAAGGAACCACAGAATTTTAGAGCTGAAGAAGATTTAAAAGATAACATTAAAGGAAACTGAAGTCTAAGGATATTAAAAGACCTGCCAAACCTTGCATAGCTGGTGTGAGAATAAATAAACAGGAAGCTAAGTACATTTGATAACTACATAAGAAAGGATAAGGGAATAAACAAAGTCTTGGCAACATAGGTAACTGGATAATATTCCCAAGGGGCGGAATGGTTTATGGAACATTCTACACAGGAAATAACCCTTTAACAGGGTTGTACAAAGCTAATGTGCTGAAGTCTTGTTCCTTCACAACCAGCAATAACCAACAGGGTCTTTACCATCGAATATAAGGATGTATCCTTAGATATACTCCATATGTATCCTCTGTACTATACTATACTGTACTATACTACTATAATCCAAAAAATTTTTATCAACAGAAAATACCAGCCTTTAATCAAATACACTGAGAACATCTTTTAATTTTTAAAATGTGTATTCCCTGGTGTGTATGTGCATGTAAGTGAATAAGGATGGAGAATCAGAGAGAAGGACCAGGGACAGGACATGCTCTATGAGTAAGAATAAGGAGGGAAAACCTTTTAGCCCTGAAAGTGAAAATCCCCTTCTATTTTAAGGAACACTCCTTTAATTTAAGAATCTCTCCAGTGAGTCATTGGAGTTAGATCATATTCTCCAGAGACATTTGCTTTCCAAAGAATAAGTTTGTAATGCACTGATAAGAAAGGAAAATATATAATCTGATAACTAAGAGGGAAGAACCACTCCTTTCCAAATATATATCTTGTCTATTCTGTTCTCGTCAGTCCACAGAGCCCAAACAGCCATGGCAGGAAATAAAGACCTCAAGTCTGTGGAGGAAAAAAGACACAAATGAGTTCTCCAGTCTCATGGCTTTATCTGACTGCTTTTCTGTAGTTATTGGCCTTGAAAATCCTGTACTCTGCCTTTAACACAATGTGTCTCAGAGGCAGAGAAGTGGACAATCTCATACTTGAAAATTCTAAGCTTTCAGGGTGAAACCATAAATGTGTGCTTTAAGTTAGGCTGGATAAAGGCATATATGGATAGCTGATGTTTTATTGCACACCTATTTAAAATGCAAATGATAGTACCAAAAATTACTGCAGTCTACACTCCAGATGTTCTTGTTATTCACTACGGCTTTTCTCTCTTTTTTTGGCTACACTTATCTTCTCCTACATATCTCTGAATTGGTTCTACTACATAACCCTCCTTATGAAAACTCCTACTTGTTTCCTAAATAATTTTGTTTTATATATTTAAAGAGTTAGAATAAAAAAAAATAAACTCTCATTTTCCCAAGTAATGAGGAAAATAGATCTTCATTTACATAATCCAAAAGTCAATTATGTAGAAATAAACTAACAATAACGTAAAGTGTCAGACAACTTATTTTTGATGCTTCATTGACTACACAACAGAAAAAAAAAGGCCTAGTTTTCCTCAAGAGCACGTGAGGAGAAGACTGTCATTGGGCTTAAGAAGTTCTTTTATGGGTGTCCATTACCACCACCCCTTAGAAGATTGCTTAATTCAGTATTCTTGAACCTGGAGGAAAACATACACAAAAATCCCTCTCCTTCTGCATGAAGGAAGGGAAAGACCTTCCTCCTGCTGGCTATGAATGATAGAATGTGGTTCCAAGCAGAGAAGGAGACACAGAATCATTCCTCATTCATTCAACAAAAAATTTTATTATCAATTTCTATTGCAAACACCATGCTAAAATTAAAAGGTCACATTCTCTACCTTTAGGACTTTATAATCCAATGGAAGGAGAAAAGAAATACACAACTAGACACTGTGGTATTTAGGATTCTTCGTATTGAATGTGACAGAAGTCTGCTTCCAAGGACTTATTTGTTAGGAATTTATTCACTCATGTAACTAAACATTCTAAAAGTAGATTCCAGACATAGCTGAATCAAGCAAAGTCAATAGACAATATGTCTCCTTCCCCTGGATTGATTTCATTCTCAGTCAGGTTCTCATCTTGTGGGGGCATCAAGGCCACCAATGGATCCAGGTTTACATGGCACTGATAAAAAATCTCATGAAAAGAGATTATTTTCCTATAGTTTTAGGAAAGATCCAAGAACTGACATCAATTTGGCCTGGTTTCTGTTCTCATCATGGAACCAACTTCTATGGCCACAGTGATAGAATTTGTTACTTAGCTAGGTCAGTAGGCCAAGATTGTTGGAGGGGTAGTCCCATGAAGAAAAGGAGGATACCATTCAAGATGGGGAATGAATGCATGTAAATTCAGAGATGTCCCCTTCAACAACATTATGACTGAATGTGAAAGAGACGGAAACAAAGCTAATAGAGAGTACAAAGGACTATAGAGATAAAGCATTTAATTGTGATGGGAAGGGGAAGGACTTAGAAAGTGGGTGGGCAGTTCACAGAAAAAGTATCATTTAATAAACGATCTTGAAAAGACAGGTAGAATTTCAACAGATGTAGTCTCAGTCAAGGAGCTCTGGTGGTACAGTGGTTAAGGCAGTTAGCTAACCTGAAGGTCAGTGGTTGGAATCCACCAGCTGCTCCATGGAAGAAAGATGAGATAGTCTGCTTCCGTAAAGATTTACAGGCTCAGAAACCCAATAAGGATCATTATGAGTCAGAATCAATTTTATGGCAGTGAGTTTGGATTTTTGAGTTTGAGTCTTAGGATAGTACATATGAAACATAAGTGAGTTAGTTCATTTGTTTAACAAATACAGTAGAATCATATGAGGCTGTTGTGGATGCTACAGTGTGCTGCCTGGACCTCCCCTTTAGGACTGAAAGCTCTATTCCTCTAGCTGCTGGGAATGTGCCTGCTGACAGACCTCAGCTGTCAGCTCTCTCTGGGAATGGCCTTCAGCAGCAGACAGCTGCCTCCCCAGAGGACATGCTCCCTCCCCAGGCGCAGCCTGTACCCAGTGACTGATTGATGTGAGGGTATAAAGAGCCAACTTTCTCACACCAACTCAGGACAATTTTTAAGGGCCATCTAAGCTTCAGAGGTCACCATGGAGGTGACTCAGGCCTTTGTTGTAACTGCATCTAAGCTCAACAACCCACTCTTGTTTCCTTCCCTTCCCAGAAACACGTGTTGCTACTGAAGGCACTCACTAATAAACTTTCTGCTTGCTAATGATCATCTCAGTCTGCTTTCCATGGAATCCAACCAGCAACAGGTGCATAGATGAAATATAATTGAAAGAAAGACCAGAATAGATTTGGCCTATGTTCTAGAGGTCCTTGAATGCCATACTGAGGAATTAGAGCTCGGTTGGAGTATAAGAATGGCATGATTTTAACTGTGCTTAGGAAAAGCAACTCAAGCAATGAGGTGAAAAAATGAGATAAGATAAATGACACATGTTAAAAGATCATACCAGGAGTGTAGGCAAAAGAAGATGACAATGGGGACCAATAGGACTATGGTGATGAGAACAGAAAGGAGGAAAGAAATTGAGAGACATCAAAAAGAAACTCATCTAGTTTCAGTTAATGATGATATGGGATACAGTAAAAAAGAAAATCAAAGAGACTACAAGATTTCTAGCCACAGAAGTAGCTAACAGTAAGAGAAGTAGCACAGTGGTGAGGCGTTATCAGTCAGGTGTGTCAATCCTGGAAGAAGTACAGCCAGAATGCTCCCTAGAATCGAGGATGGAGAGATTTGATCTCTCATAATTTGGACATGTTTTCAGGAGGAAATAGTCCCGGGAGAAGGACATCATGCTCAGTAGAGAGTCAGTGAAAAAAAGGAAGACCCTCAACAAGATGCATTGACAGTGCCTGCAAAAATGAGCTCAAGAATAGCCATGATTGTAAGGATGCAGCAGGACTGGGTAGTGTTTTGTTCTGTTGTACACAGGGTCACTATGAGCTGGAACTGACTGGATGGCCCCTAACAACAACAAATACAATAGCCAGGGACCAGTCAAAAACAGATACTACGTGAGTTATTTTAACTGAAAGAATAGAATATCACATGTTGTTTGGAGAAGCACAAGGTAAAATGGGAATAATAAGGTACCATGGAAGTAACAACCGAAGGAGGAGCTACCATTCATAGGATTGGGAGAACAAAAAAAAATGGAATTATTAAAACATATAAGTTTGGGAGAAGGGCTGCACAAATCTGGAGCTTACACCTTGAGGGATGGATGTTCTCAACTTGTGCTACTGTTTCTGAGTTTGAAGAGGTCCGCATAGGGATAGAAGCCAAACCTAGGAGGGTATTGCAGTCAGTGATACTTGTGTCTGGAGGAGGCGCGCAATACAGTTCTGCAAGGGTTAGGAAAATTGCAGATTGGAAATGACTGCTGCTACTAGAACAAATTGCCTCTGCCTGAGTGAAGAAGCATTGCAAGGATAATACTTCCAATTACAAGAAGCAAACAAGAAAGAACAAGTCCCTTCCTCCCGCTGCAGCGCTGTAGTCTCCTTCCAGTGCCCTCTAATTGGCACAACCTGTGAACCGTTGAGTTAGCTATTTAATTTCCTCAATCCTCAATTTCCTCATCTACTAGCTCACATTAGTTGTACTGTGTAGAGTTACTGGGAGAAGTCAATGAAATGATACATGTGGCACATATAGTGAGCTATCAGTAAATAACTTTCTCTAATTATTATTAAAAGGAGCCCTGGTAGCGTAGTGCCTAAGGCACTTGACTGCTAACCAGAAGGCTGGCAGTTCAAACCCACCAGCCACTCCTCGGAAGGAAGGTTGGGCAATCTACTTCCGTAGTGATGCTGCCTTGGAAATCCAAGGAGGGTTGCTATGGGTCAGGTCTGGCTCCACGACACATAGCAACAACACATAACAAATTATTATGAAAACAGAAAACATAGGAGGGAAGAGAGAAGTTAGAGTTGTCTGTCTTACAGTTTTTGGTATTTGAAGGGAATAGGGTGCAAGGAAAATGAGTTGTTGGGGTCATGTTGTTGAGTACTTTCTAGAACAGCTTTATTTCATGTGGAGAGAGTTGGAAGTATTCATCTGGACTCAACTCGGGACTAAAAGATCAGTAGAATTAATTTTTAGTAAAGTCATTTAATTTGGTTAATAAAACTTTTTCTGGCAAGAGACAGATATGCAGGACAATGAACAGAGAAAGATTGGTATATTCAAGGGTCAGGTAGACATTTATGAATTGACAGACACTAAAGCTGTGGTTCTAAAATTCTGCCATGCATCAGAATCACCTGGAGGGCTTTTTCAAGCACAGATTGCTGGGCCCCATTCCCAGAATTTCTGATTCAGTACGTTTAGGGTAGAAGCCCAGGTGGAACAGTGGTTAAAGTGCTTGGCTGCTAACCAAAAGGTCAGCAGTTCAAATCCACCAGCAACTCTGTGGGAGAAAGATAAGGCAGTCTGCTTCTGTACAGATTGATAACTTTGGAAACCCTATAGGGCAGTTCTACTCTGTCCTATAGAGCATTTATGAGTTGGAATCAACTTGACAGTAGTGGGTGAATGTCTGGATTGGTGGAACCTAAGAATTTCTAACAAGTTCCCAAATGATGCTAATGTCACTAGTTCAAGGACCACACTTTGAGTAACACTTGTCCAGAGAACTAAGCATAGAGCTGCAATTATTGGCAATTATCCAGATAAGAGAGGGGAAGAAAACAAATTGTTTAGTATCTACTGCAAGTTGCATAGGCATTGTGTAGGAAATGTATGTTATATATTACTCAGATAAGGAAACTGCAATTCAGAGAGGTAAGGAACTCTTCCAAAGCCACACAACTGGTAAGGTAGTAACACCTACCCAGATCTACCTCAGTCCAAAGCCCGTATTTTTCCTCTGTGTTATGCTCTCAACATAATCTCTACATGTAAAAGCAAGAGAAAGCTGGGAAACTTGGAGGATAAGAAGGACCTACAGGTCACAATGAATCTTTAAGTACCAACTAAATGCCAACAACTCCCAAATATGTCTTTATAGGCCAAAACCAGTCTCCTGAGGTCTAGTACTCAACTACCTACCCAACATCTACAACTTCCTCCTTAACTTGCCCTAAAATGAACTGTTAATATTCTCCTCAAAGCTGCTTCACCCTTAGTCTTCTGCTTCTCATCTGATGGTAACTCTACCCTTGCAAACACTCAGGCCAAATATCTTAGAATCACCTTTGACTCAGCTCCTTCTCCCACACTTCACATCTAATCTGTCAGCAAATCCTGAGGGCTTTGTCTTTAACATAAATTGAAACATCCAACAGCCTTTCACAACCTCCACTGCCATCACCCTGATGCAAGCCATCAGCATCTCTGGCACTGATTGCTGTATTATCCATACTCCCTGTTTCTCCCCTTGCTCCTCTCCAGCTTGTTTTTGACTCAATTGGAAACAGCCAGATTGATCCTTTTAAAATCTCAGTCAGATCATAGCTCTTTCTGCTCAAAATCTTCTGATGATTCCTAATTTTGCTCAGAGTAAAAAACAGTCTTACATGACAGAGATCCCCTTTACTTCTTCCTTAGTGTTGTTAGTTCCCACCGAGTCATCTCTGACTCGTGCTGAACTAATGTCTAACAGAATGAAACACTGCCCAATCCTGTGCTGTCTTCTTGCTTGTTGGTATGTTGGAGTCCATTGCTGTGGCTGTTATGTCAATCCATCTCATTGAAGGTGTTCTTTGTTTTCACCGAACCTCTACTTTATCAAACACAATGTTCTTTTCTAGTGATTGGTCTTTCCTAATGACGTGTCCAGAATAAACGAGCCTAAATTTCACCATCCTTGCTCCTAAGTCTCATTCTGTTTGTCTCTTTTCTACTACTCACCTCCTCATCTCACCTCCTACCACTTTTGTTTTTTCTCACTTCACCCCAGCCACACTGGCCTCTTTCAAAAAAAAACAAACATTGCTGTCAAGTCGATTCCAACTCACAGTGACCCTATAGGACAGAGTAGAATTGCCCCGTAGGGTTTCCAAGGGTGTAATCTTTATAGAAACAGACTGCCACATCATTTTCCCCATGCAGCAGCTGATGTGTTCAAATTGCCTATCTTTTGGTTACCAGCCAAGTGCTTAAGCACCGTGCCACCAGGGCTCCTCTGACCTCTTGCTGTTTCAAAAACACTGCCATTCACATTGTTTCATTAGGGACTCTGTACTGGCTGTTCCCTCTGCCTGGAACACTTTTTCTCCATAAACCTAATAGCTAACTCTTCCCCTCCTTCAAGTCTTTGGTCGGACTTCACTTTCTCAATGGCACTTATTTAAATTGCAACAACCCCTTCTCCCAGAAATCCTTATTCTATTTTTGTCTGCTTTTTTTTTTTTTCTTACAACGCTTCTAACCCCATATACAATTTATCTGTCTGTTATATTTATTATTGATTGTGTATCTCACTCCAGTAGAATGTAAGGTTTACGAGACAGGGATCTTTAAATTTTGTTCACTGAGGTATCCTAAAACCGTGTTTGGCAAATTGTAGGTGTTCAACAAATACTTGTGGAATGGGTGAGGGACAGGATAGAAATGAGTTCAATGGAAACAAGTAGACAAAAGAGACGCAAAGTTAAAATAATGATATCAGAGACAGAACTGTTTCAGAATTAGAACCCTTGGACAGGGTATGAATCCTGGTGATGAGGAAGGCATGGCTGGGGATGTGGCCTATGGAAGGGGCGAGGAGCGAGGGGATGGGCAATAGAGAAGGACAAATAGAAAGAAAACCTAAGAGTCAAAGTAAAAGAGCTTCTCTTACCACTGTCCTCAGAAAAGAAATAGGGAGTGAGGAGAAAATGGAAAATAACTCTCCCTGTTAAATGTGTTCAAAGTTTCACAGTAATCTTAAAAGTATATACCTATTATATCTCAGATGGATATTAGTGTCTTTTTCTTACATATCCCCAGTGAAGAAAGTAAACAAGACCAGCTTTTGAACTAAGAACTGTAATTTTCCATAATTTTGGCTCCTAAATTGTTTTTGCTTAAATCAGAAGGCATAAATAAGAAATACTGACCAGACAGAAACAAAAGAGACTTCCTCCACTCTGTGCAGAGTTACAGGGTCCAGAATGACAGGACTCTTTGGATAGGCAGTAATAATAATAATAATAATAAACTAAAAAGGGGTGGAAGGAGGAAATTTTTTGGCCTATGGAGTGCTGAAGTCCAGAGACTCAGGTCTGGATTGATCTAGACACACAAACTATGTCATCAAGAATCTTATTTTCTTCATCAGTAGGCTTCCCCCCAACCCCCTTTGTGTTCACATTATTTCTTGGCAGACTTTCCCCAACTATGGCCTCCACAATCTCTAGGCTTACGTTTGTTTCTTATTAGCCACCCCAGCAAATAAAGCCTGTTACCCAATCATTCCAACATAAGTTCCAGGCTTGCCTCTCCTTGTCCTGACTTGAGTTGTGTCATCTCCCCTAAACAAATCACCATTTGTCTCATGCTGGGTTTTATGCACATCCACTCCTGGAGCCAAAAGATAGATCAGACTCCATGGGCTGATTATAGAGCAGGATGATTCCCTAAAAGAAAAACTTGTGATCTTTTATCAGAAAAGAAGAAATGGATGTTAAGCAGCCTACTAAAGTGTATTGTTGTTTTTTCAAAGTTTTGTAGGACAGAATTTTACTGCTTATATAACAATGTTCTTAGGAATATAAAAGGACTAAAGACCAAAAAATATTTCTCTTAATTTAGAAAATCCATACTTTTTCAGGAGTATGTTATTTTCAGTGACTGACTTCCATGGTTGAGGACAAGTTCTCTTTCTTAAATCACCCTACACACGGCTAAGTCCTTGTCACCATCCCCCTTAGTAGATGTCTGATATCTCCCAGATTCAGGGCTAGATACGAAGTAAAATACAGAGGCAAGAGGTGCCTCTGGCAAGCAGGACACCATGCTCCTGCCTTTCTCTGCCTCCTCCAGCCATCTACTTAGGGATCCGTTCAATGGTATCATCTTGGACACTCTATTTTCATGTCTTCCACCACCCTGGCCCAGGTTCTCAGGTCTGCCATTATTCTGCCCAGTCCAGGCCCAATTTATCCCTTCCTGTTATACCTGCAGTCATGCAAAGTGGGTGAAGAGGCTTTGAAAACTTTGGGACCTTCAGATCCTACCTCAGAAATCTAGAAATTTCTCAGAGAGTTCCTCTATGACTAATAATGAGTATGCCTCCACCTCCCACATACCTCTGGAATACAACAACAACAAAAAAATTTACAAGCAGCATCTCAGACTTCCCCCCCACCCAAAGAACTAAGCAAACCCTCATGATCTAGAAGTAAATTTAACAACCACCTACTTTGACCCTGCATTTTCAAGTAGGAAAAAAGACAAAAGATTTGCAGAAGAGTGATGGAAGTGCAGATGACACTACTTATTGTTGTTGAGAAAGCCTATTTGTGGTGACTCAGACCAGCAGCAGGAATCATAGAAAGCAAAGAAGATGAGGAATCATCTTTCTCAATCTGGTCTATTGCCTCTTCTGGTCTCTGAAATCTAATTTTATTTTTTTCATTTATTCCTTCAGCAAAGATCTATTTAGTTCCTATCATGTGCCAGGAACAAAGCATATCCCAAATGAAAAAGACCCTGTCCTTCCTCCCAGACTCTCAGTCTAATGGAGGAGGCAGACATGTGCAAGGATATGCACAGTAAGTGCTTTCACAGAACTGCACTGACAGAGGAGATAAAAGGGGGATGGAGAAGGGGCTCCTTCTCCAGCTCAGGGGTGGGGAAGTGCAGGTGGGGGTGCACTCTCAGGGAATAGACCCCATGGGAGATGAATGTGAGCTGAGTCCCAAAGAATGAGTTGGCAAAAAACTCAAGGCAGCCAAGCTTGGCGTGTGAAAGTGGTGACTGGTAACCACAACAGAGGCCAGATCATGCACAAGTGTTTAGGCCAACTTAAGAAACTTGGGATTTATCCTGTAGGCAATGACCATGAGGAAGTATCAACACATTTTATGCAGTATATAGTAATGTGATCCAATTTTCTTTTCTGCTACATCATTCTGGCAGCTGTATGGAGGGTAGGATTTAAGGGAATGAGATAAGCCAGAGAGGAAAATAGATGAAAAACTGAATAGCAAAATGGCTGCGAAGAATAATATAAAGAATTGTATTTGAGAAAATTTTAGGAGGTAAAATGAGAATGACTTGGAAATTGATCAGATGTGGTGGTGGGGAGGTGAAAGAGAGAATGACAGACAGAACTAGGATCTATCTACTTACTGGTTGGTGACTACAAACAGTGGGAGATTGGTGGAGCCATTTGCCATGGAAGGCAAGAGAGAGGGCAGCAATTGGAGTATCTGCCCTTTCATCATTTGGGGGCAAGGACATAATTGCTACTCATGGGCTAAGTGGGTTCCATGGAAAATAAGCATGTTCAAGCCATCTTGCTAGGAACTGCCTAAGACAGCAGCCCATGAGGGAGAGGGAACCTCAGGGGTTAGAAGCTGTGGGATGGACTACCAAAGGCAAGAGCTGAGAAAACTGGACCCAAGAGGTTAGTAGTACAATGTATCGTGCATGTCACCTTTGACATCCCCATAGGAAGGTTCCAAAGAGCTCCCAAATGCCCCCATGAAAGAGTCACCAGATGGAGACCTGCTATAATAAAGAGCATGATGGGCAGACAGTGTTCACTAACACAGAATAATAGCAAGCACCAGGAATGAAAGGCTCTTGCCTCTTGTGTCTCTGTCCAGGAAAGAGCTGTTTTGTAAGGGTTAGTTTAGATAAAACTAGCTATAAATTAATTAATGTACTTGGCGCAGGTAAACTACAACACATCACAATGATCTGAAAGCAAATGAGTGAGAGTGCCAAAGTCAACACCCCCAACACAGTGAGTTCCTAATCTTGCCTAAAGATACCTCAAAGACAGTACATAACATGTAATCAGCTAACACACACTAAATGTACCAATGTCAACATGCATATTCATCATTGTTGTTGTTAGTTGCTGTCAAGTCATTTCCAATTCATAGGGACCCTACATACAACAGAACAAAACACTGCCCTGTCCGGTGCCATCCTCACAGTCATTGCTGTGCTTGAGCCCATTGTTACAGTCACTGTGTCAGTGAATTTCATTGAGGGTCTTCCTCTTTTTGCTGACCCTCTATTCTGCTAAACATGATATCCTTCTTTAGGCACTGGTCCCTCCTGACAACATGAACAAAATAAGAGGGATGAAGTCACATCATCCTCTCTTCTAAAGACCATTTTGGCTGTACTTCATCCAAGACAGATTTATTTGTTCTTCTGGCAGTCCATGGTATATTCAATATTCTTTGCCAACATCATAATTCAAAGGCAACAATTATTCTTTCGTCTTCCTTATTCATTGCCCAGCTTTCCCATGCATATGAGGTGACTGGAAATACCATGCCTTGGGCCAGACACACCCTAGCACTCAAAGTAACATCTTTGCTTTTTAAAACTCAAAGAGCCTTTTGTAGGAGATGTGCCCTATGCAGTACATCATTTGATTTCTTGACTGCCGCTTAAACGGATGTTGATTGTGAATCCAATTAAAATTAAATCCTTGACAATTTCAGTCTTTTCTCTGTTTATCATGATGTTGCTAGTTGGTCTAGTTGTGTTGTTGTTGTTGTTGTTGTTGTTAGGTGCCGTCAAGTCATCCCCAACTCATGGTGACCCTATGCGCAGCAGAACAAAACACCGCCCAGTCCTGCGCCAGCTCCCCAATGCTTGCTATACTTGAGCCCATTGCCACAGCTATTGTGTCACTCCATCTCATTGAGGGCCTTCCCCCCTTTTGTTGACCCCCCACATTACCAAGCATGACATCCTTCTCCAGGGAATGGTCCCTTCTGACAACATGACTAAAGTATGTAAGATGAATTCTGGCCATTCTCCAAGGAGCTTTCCAAGGAGCATTCTGGCTTCACTGCCTCCAGGACAGATTTGTTAGTTCTTTTAGCAGTCCATGGTACTTGCAGCATTCTCCACCAACACCACCACTCTGAAGCATTGATTTTTCTTAGGTCTTTCTTACTCACTGTCCAGCTCTCACATATATATGAGGCAATTGAAAATCCTATGGCTTGTGTTAGGCACAACTTAGTCCTCAAGGAGACATCTTTGCTCTTCAGCACTTGAAAGAGGTCCTTTGCAGCTGATTTGCCCAGCGCTATATGTCATTTAGGAGCTCTGGTAGCATAGTGCCTAAGGCACTTGACTGCTAACCAGAAGGCTGGCAGTTAAAGCCCACCAGCCACTCCTCGGAAGGAAAGTTGGGCAATCTACATCCGTAGTGTTACTGCCTCGGCAACCCAAGGAGGCATCGATATGAGTCAGGGTTGACTCGACGGCACATAACAACAACAACAACATATATCATTTGATGTCCTAACTGCTGCTTCCATCGGCGTCAATTGTAGAACCAAGCAATGTGGAGGCTTTGACAACTTCAATCTGTTCTCCATTTATCGTGACACTGCTTATTGGTCCAGTTGTGAGGATTTTTGTTTTCTTTATATTGAGATGTAATTCATAGTGCAGACTGTATTCTTCAATCTTCATCAGTAAGTGCTACAAGTCATCCTCACTTTCAGCAAGCAAAGTTGTGTCATCTGCATATTGCAGGTTTTTAATGAGTCTTCTGCTATGCATGGGGTCACTATGAGTCGGAAACGACTCAACGGCACTTAACAACAACAACAATAATGAGTCTTCCTCTAATGCTGATGCCATGTTCTTCTTCATATAGTCCAGCATCTTGAATTATTTGCTCAGCATACAGATTGAGTAAGTATGGTAAAAGGATACAACCCTGACACACTTCCTTCCTGATTTTAAACCATGCAGTGTCTCCTTGTTCTGTTTGAATGACAGTCTCCTGGTCTATGTACATGTTTCTCATGAGTACAATTAAGAGTTCTGGAATTCCTACTTTTTTAACGTTGTCCACAATTTGTTATGATCCACACAATCAAATGCTTTGGCATAGTCAATAAAACAAAAGTAAACATCTTTCTGGTATTCTTTGCTTTGAGC
>NW_006921590.1:11627207-11627722 GCF_000298275.1 Orycteropus afer afer | reverse complement strand
TGGTCTCTAAATTCAGGAGGGATATATTCAAGGTCATATTTTGGCTCTCATGGACTTGTTTTAATTGTCTTCAACTTCAAGTTGAACTTGCATATCAGCAGTTAATGGTTTGTTCAACAATCAGTTTCTGGCCTGGTTTTGGTTGAAGATAATTGAGCTTTTCCATTGCCTCTTGCCACAGATGTAGTCAATCTGACTCCTGTGTACTCCATCTGGTGAAGTCCATGTGTATAGCTGCCGTTTGTGTTATTGAAAAAAGTTATTTGCAATGAATAAGTCATTGGTGTTGCAAAATTGTCTTATGCAATCTCCAGCGTTATTTCTATCACCAAGGCCCAATTTTCCAACTACCGGTGATCCTTCTTTGTTTCCAACTTTTGCACTCCAGTCACCAGTGATAATTCATATATCTTGATTGCATATTTGGTCAATTTCAGACTGCAGAAGTTGATAAAAATCTTCAATTTCCTCATCTTTGTCTTTGGTGGTTGGTGTGTAAATTTGAATAATATTAA
>NW_006921590.1:11625489-11626657 GCF_000298275.1 Orycteropus afer afer | reverse complement strand
CATATCTCAGATTGTTAATGAGTCTTCCTTCAATCCTGATGCCACATTCTTCTTCATATATATTCCAGCTTCTTGGATTATGTACTCAGCATACAGATTGAATGAGTATGGTAAAAGAATATAACACTGATGCACTCTTTTCCTGATTTTAAACCATGCAGTATCCCCTTGTTTGGTTCAAATGACAACCTCCTGGTCTATGTACACATTTCTCATGAGCACAATTAAGTGTTCTGGAATTCTCATTCTTCTCAATGTCATCCATAATTTGTTATAATCCACACAGGTGAATATCTTTGCCTAATCATAAAATACAGATAAACATCTTCCATCATTAGCAAAGCTTAATTTTAGAAGAAAATAATGGAAATGCTAACATTTTCTGCCCACCTTCCATGGGGGCAGCTCTCACACTGCCCCAGGTGTGTGCCCTGTACCTAGAATCCACTACCATGAACATGTGCTGCTCTACAGAACCATTTTGGAATCCGCCATGCCAGGCTCAGCTGATCTACCAGCACTCACAGCCCTCAAACATGCCTGTATGAGTACTGTGCTGTCAGTGAAGGAAAACATTGATGTACAGATGGATAGATGGGTGGACAGGCTGAACTATTAGGTATGTCTATGCAGGGGGAAGAATGCCTAAGAGCATGTGTAGGGTTAGCAGAAAATATTTGTACAAGTGTATTTGTATGTTCTGTAAGAATTCCCAGGTATATAGTAGAGCTGACAAGGGTCAAGGCTGTAGTCACTTCTTGGCCACAGCCAGCTACCCAGAGGGAGCAAGTAGTTAGACCTGTGAGCTTGGGACCATAGTCACAGGGGACATCAAGCTCAACTGGCATAACACACTACACAAACAACATTTGTTTCACATCCTACTTTGGCAAGTAGGGACTGGCATCTTAAAAGCTTGCAAACGGCCATCTAGATGCAATGATGGGTGTGTCTTCATCCAGAGCAAAGAAGAATGAAGAAAACCAAAGACACATGGAAACAATTAGTCCAAGCAACTGGTACACCATGCAATTCTCAGCCTATATGACTATGAGACCAGAAAAACTAGATGGTGCCTGCCTACCATTGTCAACCACTCAGAAGGGGATCTGTGTAGGAGATCCTGGATAGAGTAGGAGAACAATGTGGAACAAAACTCAAAATCATT
>NW_006921590.1:11617659-11624649 GCF_000298275.1 Orycteropus afer afer | reverse complement strand
TTTGCTTAAAGTTTCTGAACTCTTTTCTGCTTACAGACTCTTCTTAATGCCCTCAGCTTCCTTCTTCCATATTGATATTCATTTTTGACCCTGGCACTTTACTAATTTCCCTTAGGTTTTCTCACATAGTTCTGCTTGCCCTACAAAGTCACCGACTTTCCAGTCTTTCCTAAATCACCTTTAGATGGGACTCCTGGTAACATTTTATATATGCAATCTTGCCTTCAAAGCCTCCCCACTCTCATATTCCCTTATCCTCAAGAATATATTTTTATTTCTAATAGGGAAATATATGTTTTATTATGGATACAGATATATGACTGTCAGTCTTTATCTTTCCATGAGTCAATTCCAACTCATAGTGACCCCACAGGATAGAGTAGAACTGCCCCATAGGGTTACCAAGGCTATAAATCTTTACGGAATCAGACTGCCTCATCTTTCTCCAGTGGAGTGGCCGATGAGTTCAAACTGCTGAACTTTTGGTTAGCAGCTCAGTGCTAACAATACAACAGCACCACCAGAGCTCCTATGGGTGTATATAAATGTATAAACATATGTATTTATGTTTACGTATATATGTATAAACCAAAAAACCAAACTCACTGCTGTTGAGTTGATTCTGCGACCCCTCCTTGGGTTTCTGAGGCAGTATCTGTACAGAAATACATTGCCCAGTCTTCCTTCCGAGGAGTGGCTGGTGGGTTTGAATCGCCAGCCTTCTCGTTAGCAGTTGAATGCCTTAGGCACTGTGCCACACCAGAGCTCCTATATACGTATGTATATGTATGTGTGTTTATGTGTATATATGTATGTACGTATATAAACTCACTGCCATCAACTCGATTTTGGCTCAACCCCCTTCGGGTTTGCAAGGCTATAAATCTTTACAGAAGTAGAATGCCCCATCTTCCTTCCTCAGAGAAGTTGGTGAGTTTGAACTGCCAAACGTCTCCCAAACTGCCTTAAACACTGCACCATGAGAACTCCTTAGTATTCAAAACTATTTTGCATTATATGGTATGTATTTAAGGTGTTTGTTTGCTTTAAACAGTAGTTTTTCATACTTTTTTCTACACATGTAAAAAATTTTGGAATAATAAAAATAGTTAATAGAAGAATTAAAAAGTAAAATACAATGAATAACAACTTCAGAGATGATGTATATTTTAACAAATTCCATGATATTAACCCACTGCCATCAAGTTGATTCTGACTTATAGCGACCCTATAAGACAGAGTAGAACTGCTCCACAGGGTTTCCAAGGCTATATGCCTTTACAAAAGCAGACTGCCTCATCTTTCTCTGGTGGAGCAGCTGGTGGGTTCCAACAGCCAACCTTTTGGTTAGCAGCAGAATTCTTTAAAAATTATTCCACCAGAGCTCCTTATTCCATCACATTAACATATACAAAATGTTGTATGAATTCTAATCTATTTTTCCCTTAATCTCATTTAGATAACAAAAGTTATTTCCATTTTGGTGCATAGGGTATGCAGTACCCATTTTGGTGCAAAGGGTATCAAAATTGTGTGTACCAAATTTGTACCAAAATTGTACAATTTACAAATTACAAATTTGTACCAAAATTGTGTGTGTGTGTGTGTGTCTGTCTGTCTGTCTGTCTGTCTGTATTGTAAGGATCCCTGGTGATGTAGTGCTTAACTGCTTGGCTGATAACCGAAAGGTCAGTTGTTTGAACCCACCGGCTGCCCCAAGGGAGAAAGCTGTGGCAGTCTGCTTCCATGAAGATTACAAAAAAAACCTATTTGCTGTCAAGTTGATTCTAACTCCTAGCAACTCTGTAACACAGAGTATAACTTCCCCATAGCGTTTCCAAGGCTGCACTCTTTATGGAAGCAAATTGCCACATCTCTTTCCCATGGTGCTTCTGGTGGGTTCAAACTACCAACTTTTTGGTTTAGCAACCGAGTTCTTTAACTACTGTACCACCAGGGCTCCTTCTAGTAAGTTTACAGCCTTGCAAACCTTGCCTCAAAGTAAGATAATTTGTGATGCAATTCGTGCTGCAGAGGTTCCCCCAGGGGATCAAAGTGAAGTCTTACCCAATCCTCCTTTCCTTACTCCTCTTCTGGGAATACTCTCCCAATAAGAAGACTTCCCATTCCACACCCTACTTCTAAGGAACCTGACTTAAGACAAGTCCTAAGCAAGAAATTTCTCATAAAGAAACATTCTGGCCTGAGTCACCTGGTTTAAACTTCAGAAAGGAATGCCATCCTGCTCAGTATTATATATTTACTAAAGTTGCCAGTTTGTCATACTGTGGTGTTACTATGATACTGGAAGCTATGATGCTGTTATTTTAAATACCAGCAGGGTCACACATGGTGGAAAGGTTTTAATGGGGCTTCCAGACTAAGACAGGCCTGGCTACCTACTTTCAAAAAATTAGCCAGTGAAAACTGTAGGATCACAACAGAATAATACCTGTTACAGTGCTTGAAGATGAGCCCCTAGGCTGGGAGATAGATACTACACGATAGCCACAACAATGGACCCAAACATTCCAACGAACATGAAGGTGATGTTTGACCAGGGAACATGTCCTTCTGTTATACATAAGGTGGCCATGACTTAGAATTAACTCAACAGCAGCTAACAACAAAAACAAAATAATGAATAGCTTTAATATATAGATAATAAATAATTTTATTTATTATCTATATTATTTTATATCAAAACAAAACCAAACTCACTGCCGTCGAGTCTGATCCAACTCACTGAGACCCCTCCTTGGGTTTCCGAGGTGATATCACTACGGAAGTAGATTGCCCAACCTTCCTTCCGAGGAGTGGCTGGTGGGTTTGAACCACCAGCCTTCTGGTTAGCAGTCAAATGCCTTAGGCACTACACCACCAGAGCTCCTATTATTTTATATAGATAAAATTATTATATATATCTATAATACTAATAGATATCTATAATATTTCATATCTGTAGTATTCATTAAAATCAAGGACATCAGAGGATCTTAATACAATCATGACTATCTGGAGAAACTTCTCACTTTACTTTTTTTAAGTAGCAAAAGTTTTAACTAATATATTTGGAGGCAGGCAAAATGGAAAAGATGCATCAATTAAAAATATTCTGCTTTGAGGAGCAATTAGACTGTATACAGGACAAGAATTCTGCTGCTAATACAGTACCAAAAATACATCTCTAGAAAATGTTTAGATAACAATGTTGGTATCCTAGGCTGCCCTTCAGTCTGTCAGAAGCTTCTAACTATATGCTAGCTGTACAGAATGCTCAAAAGTAGTTAGTGTGTCTGGCCAATGCAAAGAAAACAGGATGACAAACACCTCAAACCTGGGCTGAATTCTGAATATTGTTTTAACCGCTCAGCCCTCCTCTGAACTATCAATTCCCTTTTTAGAAGGAAAGAAATATGTGGAGACAGCTCTCTATTTTCAGCTTTAATGGAAGCACTATTCATTCCACAAACATTGAGCTCTTGCTATGTGCATAACACTTTGTTAGGTACCGGGTAAAACCCAGAGGACACCAGGGACATGAACAATACCAAGAAATTGTATTTGGCTCTAGAATGTCAAGCTATGGAGGATCCCAGCCCAAGTCAATCTAGAAACATGCCTATCTTCTCTGTCTTCCTGACTTTTATTTTATAGCCACATTACTTCTCAGTGCTATTTTATAGCACACATCCCTTATTGTTTGTGTGTTTTACCTACTTTCTGCCAAATTGCAGATAAATATTGCTTCTTAAAAGAAATGTGCAGCAGCATGAACTCCTGCTTCTCCTATTATTCTGGGCTTCCTCTACTTTATGTTCCATCCAACCCTCATCTTTTTATGCTTCCTGGGGAGAGAAGAAGAAATAGAAATTAAGCTATTTGGTCTAAAAAAGCATTCTTGATTGTGTAGCCAGGGATAATGGAGATGCTACAGGCTAGAGTCAGAAAAAAATCATTCTGTTCCAAACTGTTCTTTTGACATTCCTGAACTTGGCAGCTGTGAAAGATGAATCTAGTTCATTGGCAGAGTGAATGGGCTTAGGAAATGACCCTTTATATTTACCTTGTGATTTAGAGTTACAAAATTATTTCATATATGTTATTCTATGTAATCTTCACAATCATCTTGTGAGATTAACCAGCTACAGCAAAGGAAACTGGGACTCAGAGAAGTTGAGTGGCTGTGGTAAGAGCAAAGCCAGTAACCTGAACTCGAGTCTTTCAACTCCAATGCTTTCAACTACTCCAGCCCTGGATTAGTAAAGCATATTTTCCACCAAATTACCTCCCACTTCTCAACTTCAACACTTACTTAAATCACTGGTGATTGTCCTTTGGAAAAACTAGTCTTTGGACTGTTACAACTTCCTATCTGTACTGCCCAGTTCTTTAGAAAATTAAGACAGATAATATATGGACCATCACTCTAAGGACAGTAATTGCATTAACTACCTTCCTTTCTCTCTCCACATGGCAGGCAATGGTGCTACTAGGCACAATGTTTTCCTGACCAAAATCTTCAGCAGAATCTACAAGGATTGTGGTTGTTGTTGTTTTTAGGTGCCGTTGCGTCAGTTGGCTCTGACTCATAGCAATCCTATATACAACAGAATGAAACTCTGCCCAGTCATGTGCCAGCCTCACAATCCTTGCTATACTAGAGCCCATCACTGCAGCCACTGTGTCAATCCATCTCATTGAGTGCTTCCCTTTTGTCACTGACCCTCCACTTTACTAAGCATATTCTTCTCCAGGGAATGGTCCCTTCTGACAACGTGACCAAAGTAGGTCAAACGAAGTCTGGCCATTCTCACTTCCAAGGAGCATTCTTGCCGTACTTTCTCCAGGATGGATTTGTTAGTTCTTCTGGCAGTCCATGGCCATATTCCCCACCAACACCACAACTCAAAAGCATCAACTCTTGTCCAGTCTTCCTGATTCATTGTCCAGCTTTCAAATGCATATGAGGTGATTGAAAATACCATGGCTTGGGTTAGTCACACCTTAGTCTTCAAGGAGACATCTTTGCTCTTAAGCACTTGAAAGAGTTCTTTTGCACCAGGTTTGCCCAGTGCAATACATTGTCTGATTTCTTTACTGCTGCTTCCACTGGAGTTGACAGTATAACCAAGAAATAGGAAATCTTTGACAACTTCAATCTTTTCTCCATTTATTGTGAGGGTCTTTATTGGTCCAGTTGTAAGGATTTTGGTTTTCTTTATGTTGCCTGTAATCCATACTACAGACTACAGTCTTTAATCTTCATCAGTAAGTACTTCAATTCATCTTCACTTTCAGCAAGCAAGGTTGTGTCATCTGCATATTGCAGATTGTTAATGAATCTTCCTCCAATCCCGATGCCATGTTCTTCTTCATATAGTTCAGCTTCTCAAATTATTTGCTCAGCATACAGATTGAATAACTGTGGTGAAAGGATACAATCCTGATTCACTTACTTTTTGATTTTAAACCATGCCGTATTCCCTTGTTGTGTTTGAATGACACCCTCCTGGTCTGTGTACAAGTTCCTCATGAGCATGATTAAGTATTCTGGAATTTCCATTCTCCTCAATGTTATCCATAACTTGTTACGAACCATACAGTCAAATGCTTTTGCATAGTCAATAAAACACAAGTAAACATTTTTCTGGTATTCTTTGCTTTCAGCCAAGATCCATCTGACATCAGTAATGATATACCTTATTCCACATCCTCTTCTGAATCCAGCTTGAATTTCTGGAAGTTTCCTGTCAATATACTACTGCAACCATTTTTGAATTATCTTCACCAAAACTTTACTTGTGTGTGATATTAATGATATTGTTCAATAATTTCCACATTCTGTAGGATCATCTTTCTTTGGAATGGGTACAAATATGGATCTCTTCCAGTAGGTTGGCCAGGTAGCTGTCTTCTCGGCATAGACTATTTAGTGCCTCCAGCACGGCATCTGTTTGTTGAAACATCTCAGAGAGTATTCCATCAATTCCTGGAGCTTTGTTCTTTACCAATTCCTTCAGTACAGCTTTGACTTCTTCCTTGAATACCATTGATTCTTAATCTTATGCTATCTCCTGAAATAGATGAACAAAAACCAATTATTTTTGGTACAATGACTGCATATTCCTTCCATCTACTTTTGATGTTTCCTGCATAGTTCAATATTTCACTCATAGAATCTTTCAATATTGCAACTCAAGGCTTGATTTTTTTTCTTCAGTTCTTTCAGCTTGAAAAATGCTGAGTGTATTCTTCCCTTTTGGTTTTCTAACTCCAGGTGCTTGCACATTTCATTGTAATAATCGACTTTGTCTTCTTGAGCTGTTCTTTGAAATCTTCTGTTCAGCTCTTTTATCTTGGCATTTCTTCCATTTGCTTTAGCTTCTCTCTGTTCAAGAGCAAGTTTCAGAGTCTCTTGTGACATCCATTTTGGAAAATGCACTCAGAAGAAGGAAGAGGCCAGCCACTTCTCAAGGAATTGGCCAGTGAAAACCTATGAATAGCAGTGAAACACCATCTGATATACAAAGATTAAGAGATAGAAAATTGATACAAGACATATCTTTCTAGGATTTGTATACTATAATACTTTAAATGTATTCATTAAAACATTGGAGCACACTGTAGGGAGTTACTTTAGAACAAGTGGCAAGAACCCTACATGATGAAACATATTGGGGAATCTGAATAGTGGCCACAGGCCACATCTTGCTATCTGTTCCATAACTGAACTGTTTCCTATCCTATATGAATAATGAAGGATTCTAATATTCCTTCTGACACCAGTCAAAAGCTTAAGAAGCTTATTGGAAGTGGCCATCTAAGATGCAACAATTGGTCTTTCCACGAATAAAGAAAACAAAAGACACATGGAAATCATTAGTTCCTGGGACTAATGGACCATGACAACCTCAACCTACATGACCCTAAGACCAGAAGAACTAGATGGTGCCCAACTACCACTGTCAACTACTCTTAAAAAAAAAA
>NW_006921590.1:11609436-11614464 GCF_000298275.1 Orycteropus afer afer | reverse complement strand
ATATATAATTATCAACAAGTAGGAATTTATTGCTGTCATTTTGTTATGTGCTTTTTTGTGGTGTTGATTTCTTTATTCCATATAATTTTCTGTGCTGAGCTCATTTTGTTTCTGAATCATGTTATCACTTCCTTTGTCACTACTGTTTAAGTATTTGCTAAATATTTGTGCTGGTACTCTTTTTTATTTTGATATGAAGGTTTGTCATTTTTCTTTGAGGTTACCCTGTGATTTATAGTTTTCTTTCCAAGTTCAGTATAGTCGGTTCTATCTTGTAGTTGTCTTGACTTCCCTACCATTTAGAAGTTCTGTAACTATACAATTTTTCCCCTCTTTTCGGTTTATAGTTGTTGTCCTCATTTGTCAATTGATGTCTCTGTTTCCCCATTGACAATCTTGTAGGCTTATTTACTTTGGATACTTCTATAACTGGGTTTGTTTCTGAATTATGTCATCATATGTACTAATGGTTAGTTGTTGTTTGCTGTTGTTGCTTCCCTGTCCAAAGGACTCAGTGTAGCATCTCTTGTAAGGTTGGTCTGGTTTTAACAAATTCCCTTAATTTATACTTATCTGGAAATCTTCTAATTTCACCATCATATATGAGGGACAATTTTGCTGGGTACATAATTCTTGGTTGGAAATTTTTCTCTTTCAAGGTTTTATATATACCATCCCATTGTTTTCTCACTTGCATGGTTTCTCTTGAGAAATCCAAGCTTAGTCTTATTGATTGCTCCTTTAGGTAACTTTTCATTTTTCCCATGCTGCTGTCAGTATTCTTTCTTTGTCTTTGGTTTTGGTGAGTTTGATGATATGTCTTGGTGATTTTCTTTTGGGATGTATCCTGTTTGGGGTTCATTGAACTTCTTGAATGGATATATTCTCATCTTTCATCATACCATGAAAATTCTCTTCCAACAAATCTTTGACAATTTTTTCTGTGGTTTCATTTGTCTCTTCCTATTCTGGAATTCCAGTAGCTTATTCCTATTCATGGTATCTCACATGAACCCTACGCTTTGTTCATTTTGTTTAGATCTTTTTCTGATTTATCCCTTTCCAAAGAAGTATTGAGGTGTTTGTTTTCAATCTCTCTAATTCTGTCTTCCATTGATTCAATTCTACTCCTTTGCCCTTTCAATGTGTTATCTATTTCTGAAAAATTAGTATTAATCTTCTGGATTTCTGCCTGTAGATTTTGTATCATTTCTAATTTTTCATTTATTTTATCATTTTGTTCTTGTATTATATTTTATAATTGTTCTAGGGTTTTCTCTGTGTTTTCCTCAATTTTGTCAGTGTTCTCCTTTATCTGTCTCTCAATTCATTGAAGGTACCAAAATATAATTCTTTTGAATGCCTTATCAAGGAGTTCCAATGCTGTGTCTTCTCAGGGATATGTTTTGGATCTGTAATCCTGGTCCCTTGTTTCTTCTGTTTTATCTTGCTTCTTTGTGTGGACTGTGATGCTCTGTTGTCTCTGAGGCATTGTGACATTTTTGTGTTTATATTTAATTGGTGATTGTATGTTGGAGTGACTTGCCCATGATTTTCATTTTCTTTGTATGTTATCTACATAAGCAGGGTATTGTGCTGCACTCCTCTATCCACTAGTTGGCAACACTTATATACTCATCACCTGTCTCCTTTCCCATTGTCAGGCACCCATACGTCCCTGCCATCCTTGGCAAACAGAGCCTGTTCTCAGGTCCTGTTTTCATTCAGGTTTTTCCACTAGTTAGTGTCTCATCCACTTCTGTATATTTCCTTTCAAAGCTCAGGGCTCCAGGATTATCTTCTGTATCTCTATCAATTGGTTTCTCCTTTCTTTGTTGAAGAGTGTCTGTGTAGCTTGTCTGCTTATTCCTCCATCTTCCTGGAAGTGTGCCAGTAGGTATTTCTAAAGAAATATGCATAATACAATAATAATTTCTAACAAAATTAACAACAATTTTTCTTAACAACTTGTGTGATCAAATCAAAATCCTAATTTTCAGTTGATTTATAGGTCTTCTAAGTTTCTATGGGTCCCCCTCTTTTTTCTCCTCTTGTAATGTATTTGATGAAGAAAATGTGTTATTTGATCTACAGAGTTTCTCATGTTTCTCATGACCATGTGTGTGAATGGTCACTTGTTGTTTGCTATTGTTGCTTCTCTGTCCAAAGGACTCAGTGTAGCATCTCTCACAGTCTGAATTTTGATTATTAAACCCCAATGTTACCATTTAGCATGTTCCTCTGTCCTCTGTATTTTTTGTGAATTGAATATGAGATCTAGAGACCAGATGAGACTCCAGAATGATATTTTTGGCAAGATTACTTCAGATATGGCCTTATATACTTCTATCAGGAGATCCATTTTGTGTTGTTTGTGCCTATTGAATATTGCTCACATCCACCAAGCTTTACAATAGTGAGGTTCTAATTCAAACATTCTTTACCTAATAGCTATTTAATTTTCTTAATATACAGTTGGTAAGTGGAAAGCAGTATAAATGCATGACTTTTTCCCCTTTATTTGCCAGAGTTTAAAATAATGAAGTGTTTACCCTTACACACACCACTGAGTCGATTCAGACTCATGGTGATTCCATGTGTGTCAGAGTAGAACTGTGCTCTCCAGGGTTTTCCAAAGCTGATTTTTCTGAAGTAGATCACCAGGTCTTTCTTTTAAGGCACCTCTGGGTGAACTGGAACCTCTAACCTTTGTTAGCAGCCTAGTGCATTAACTGTTTGCATCACTAAGATCCCCACAGGTGACCAATGGATTTTTTTAATAAGATTTTATTGTGTTTTTGGTGAAAGTTTACGTAGCAAGTTAGGCCCTCGTTTGACAATTTCTACACAAACTATTCAGTGACATTAATAATATTTTTCACAATGTGTCAACCTCTTTTTAATTGTGTTCTGGTTGTTCCATTCAATGGATTTTTTTAATAATGAGCATCTCCTTAAAAGTACAAGTATCCAGGTCCTACCACAGATCTACTGAGTCTGTCTCCGGGGGTAAGATCTTACTCCTAAACATTTAAGAAGTTTGTCCATGCATAAGTCTATAATGCTCTATTAAATGTATATTGCTTGTATTGCTACTTCTTGTTCTCCTCTTTCTAACATGGTGGGTGAAATGGTGCCAAAAGATGCTCAGAGAACATCTAGACATTGTCCATAACTTAGCAGTCTGTTGTCTCAGAGAGCTGCACACCTCACAAAGGTCACTTTTATTTTCCATACAAAGGGTGAAGGTTGGTACCAAGAGAAGCACAAAGAGTTCAGGATGCTTCTGATGTTCTTTAGTTCTTCAACTCAACACACGTAGAGCTTATGGGCACATGGATTAAAGTCCAAAATGTGCCTGCAGAGTGGGATCTTCTTCTTGCTATGAAATATCATAAGATTCAGGGGACAAGCCAACAAGAGAGAGACACTGTGGTTTTCTGCATGCTAAAATTTAAGGAAGGTATATGTTGCAGTCTAGGGACATATTCATTCAAGTTCTGGCTCTCTCAGCTACCGTGTGACTTGTGGTAAGTTACCCAATCTTTTTGTGCCACAGATTCATCGCCTCTAAAATGAAGATAAATATAGTATACCATTGAGTTAACTTAAGGATTAAATATATTTCATATATATATAAAGTGCTTAAATTGTATTTTATACTTAGATTTATTACCTTTATTATTAATTAGAACCAGGGATGTCACTTAAAATCAATAACAGGATGGATAGATACAAACAGATTATAAATTATGACTTTCAAAAAACCTCAAACAGTATGTTAAAGACTCCAGGATCAAGAACAAAGTAGAATGTAATTCCCCTTTTCCCACCGTAAGAGTGGTCACAAAAACACTACCAGCTAGAGTTTGGGGGAGTGGGGAAGAGGGTGTCACTATATCCACAAATCTTAGTAAAAAGTGGCTCAAATTACCACCACTTCTCCAATTCCACAGTTTATATGAGTCCAAAGCCCCCCTCACCCCAATACTTTTTCAACTTTTTGTGACTACCCCAGACTCTAATCTCTTACTTTTAAAGTATGTTCCATTTACCATGTGATACTGACCTAGGCAAGAAATGCCACCCTTTCTTCAATTTACACTCACTCCCACAGAGCATTCACAAATAATAAGCTTTGCTAGCAAAGCTTTGCTAGGTGTGTCTCATGTAGGCAGCATATTGATGAAATGGGAAAAATCAAAGAGAGATTTACCTCACATCAGTGGAAATCACTTCCCTGGACACTATTCTTTGTCTCAGGGCTGTCTAGTAGAACTTCCTGTGATGATGGAAATGCTATACTTCTGCGCTGTGTGATAACAGCCTCCATTAGCCTCATATGGCTGCTGAGCATTTGGAATGTGGTCAATGTGACTGAGAAATTAAATTTAAATGGATTTAATTTTAGTGTATTCAAATTTAAATAGTCATATGTGAGTAATGGCTACCATATTTCTAGCAAAACTTGAGCCTTTTCCCTGTAGCTTCATGCACTTTGTACTCAAAGAGTTCCAGACTTTTTCCATCTTTCTCACTCTTCTCTCATCTTTTGAGACCTTTCCAAATTCAAGTCAAGCACTTTACCCTTTTACCATGATGCCTAAGCACTTGTTAATAAGCATGATTTTGGCTCTCTATTGGTTATGTGACTCACAACAAATTGTTTAATTTTTTTTTAATGTATTTCAAACTCAGTTTATTGAATTCAAAGTTGACATTTGGATAGTTATTTCAAGCATTATCACTTATGACAACATGAGAGATTACCACAAGTTTCAGGGGTAGCACATATTTTAGGTAGAAGTCTTCACTTTTATATCAAGAAAGTTCTGTACAGGGGCAATGCCTCAGTAGCATTTAAGTTCTTAAGGATAATAGTTGAGGGAAGAAAGTACAAAGCGGATCAATGAGAAATGTGCCTTATCTCTTTAAGGAAAGACTAGATACATCTTTGGATTCTAGAAAAACATCATGTAAGGTTTGGCTGCTTTCCTTTTTAAACTCATTCCTTTTTTTTTTTTTTTT
>NW_006921590.1:11606641-11608118 GCF_000298275.1 Orycteropus afer afer | reverse complement strand
TATCTTGCAACTCTCTTAACTTCCTCACCATTTAGAAGTTCTGTAACTACACAGTATTTTCCCTCCTTTTGTTTGTAGTTGTCCTTACTTACCAATTGATGTCTGTGGTTCCCTGTTTATAATCTTGTAAGCTCATTTTACTTTGGATATGTCCATACCTGCAGTTTCTGGGTTATGACATCTTGTGTATTAATGGTCAGTTGTTATTGGCTATTTTTGGTTCTCTGTTCAAAGGACTCCCTTTAGCATCTCTTGTAAGGTTAGTCTGGTTTTAACAAATTCCCTTAGTTTCTGTTTATCTGGAAATCTCCTAGTTTCACCATCGTATTTGAGGGACAATTTTGCCAGATATATAATTCCTGGTTGAAAATTTTTTCTCTTTCAGGATTTTATATATACCATCCCATTTCTTTCTCACTTGTATGGTCTCTGCTGAGAAATCAGAGCTTATTCTTACTGGCTGACCTTTGTAGGTAACTTTTTGTTTTTCCCATGCTGCTTTCAGGATTCTGTCTTTGTCTTTCTTTGGTTTGGGTGAGTTTGATGGTGATATGTCTTGGTGATTTTCTTGTGGGGTCTCAGTGGACTTCCTGAATGTATATATCCTCATCTTTCATCATATCAGGGAAGTTCTCCTCCAGCAAATCTTGGAAAATTTTCTCAGTAGTTTTATTTTTCTCATCCTGTTCTGGAATTCCAGTGACATGTAGGTTATTCCTTTTGATGGTATCCCAAATGAACCTTAGACTTTCTTCATTTGGTTTTGATTTTTTTTCTGATTGATCACTTTCCAAAGAACTATTCAGGTATTTGTCTTCAATCTCAATAATTCTGTCTTCCATTGCATCAGTTCTACTCCTTTGCCCTTCCAATGTGTTATCTATTTAAGACAATTTAGCACTCATCTTCTGGATTTCTGTCTGTAGATTTAGAATCATTTCTAATTTTCCATTTATTTTGTCATTTTGTTCTTGTATTTTCTTCCAAAATTCTTCTAGGTTTTTTTCTGTGTATTTTTGGTCTGTCTTTCAATCTTTTGAAGATATCCTAAATATAATTCTTTTGAATTCCTTATCAGTGAGTTCCAATGCTGCTTCTTCCTCAGGGATGTCTTCTGGGTCTGTATCCTGCTCCCTTGTTTCTACCCCTTTATCTTGCTTCTTTGTGTGTACTGTGATGGTCTGTTGTCTCCAAAACATTGTGGTGTTGTATTTATATCTCTGTTAACTGTTTGTGAAGAACAGCCAAGGGTGATTTAAGCTCTTCTTGGTGGTTTTTAATGTTTCTCTTTGGTGGAGAAGGAGGTGCCAACTCTTGCTCAGTAAGTGAAGTTGCAGGAGGTGTTGTTGTTGTTATGTGCCGTCGAGTTGGTCCCAACACATAGCGACCCCTCCTTGGGTTTCCGAGGCAGTATCACTATGGAAGTAGGATTGCCCAACCTTCTTTCCAAGGAGTGGCTGGTGGGTTTGAACCGCCA
>NW_006921590.1:11602467-11605551 GCF_000298275.1 Orycteropus afer afer | reverse complement strand
CTCTCCAAGCTGTCTGTGCTGTGCTGTCAGGATCGCTGCCAGACCACAGCTCCGTATGTCTCCTTTTCTGGTATTTTCATGCAAATTCTTCTGCTGGTTGGGGTTTAGTCCACTTCTATATCCTTCCCTTCAAGGCTCAGGGGTCCAGGATTATCTTCTGTGTCTGTGTTAATTGCTTCCCCTTTTCTTTGTTGAAGTGGGTCTGTGCAGTCTTTCTGCCTAGTCTGCCATCTTGGAATCCTCTGTTTAATTTTTTTGTGCCTCAGTTTCATTTCCACCTAAGTGGAGATTTTAAGAACTATCTCACTGAGTTAATCTGACAATGAAATAAATTAATACATTTAAAGTGTAAACCCAAATGAGCTTAGCATTTTCTTGCCTAAAAGGAATTCTGATGATAGATGCTAAGAAATAGAATTTTCACGTGGTCACATGATTTTAAAGTAGACTCTCCAATGCAGCAGTCATTCACCACATATGTTTATTCGAATTTTAATTAATTAACATTCTCTTCCTTGGTTGTACTAGTTAGATCTCAAGTGCTCAGTAGCCACATGTTACTAGTGGCTACCATGCTGAACATGACAAATATAGGAAAGTTGTATTTGATAGTGGTAGAACATTATTATTATCTTCTCGTACATAAACTCAGACAATGATAATTGCCAAAGAAGGTCAGACTGCTAGGGGAAAACCAATCAACAGCAGGTTTGGTCCTCTCATCAATCTCACGTTCTCTTTCTTACCAGCCACTCTGCATCTTCACATTTCATTTTTCCTTTTTACTACTTCCTCTCCCATCTCTATGCTACAAATGAAATGCATTCAATATCTATCAATAAAATATTATAGACCTAATTTTAAATATTATCACGAATAATTTCTTCAGAATTCATTCTCTTCTAAGCCTTCACAGCAGAGGAGATTATGTCTTTCTTTTTATTAATACTATGTCATATCTAGGAAAATGCTGGATATAATCATATTCATTTTCAGCAGCCACAGCACAGCTAGACAAAATAGATAACTTAATGAACATTTTTATTTAATCCTATTTGCTCATTGGTTGGCAGATCCTGACATAAAATGGTGAAAGGAAATTAGGTGGTTTTTTTTTTTTTTTCTTTCTTTTTTCTGTATGTGTGTTCCTGTGCACAATATTCACATCTGTGTATATCTTTTGTCATTAACTGTAGTCAACAATAACTCATCTGGGCAGTTAATGAAAGTTCTCCCATTAAGCAGTTATTCTCTTGGGCATCTACTCTGAAGGGAAATGCTATCATTAGTACATGATGGTAACTTTCTTCCAACTTACAGAAGCTTATCCTGAGAACACACACTATTGCTCTGGGTAGTGTTCTGAGTATTAACTGCCAGAATACTCCTATTTTGATCTTGGAGAGAGCACAAATAAAGAGAAGTATACTTTGTTGAGAGGGTACTAAAATGTTAGTGCTTATTTCGTTAGGGGAAAATAAAACAAGTAAATAAAGTATTTTAAAATATTGCTGAGATAAAAGACAATAAAAATAAATCACTACGCATCTTCAAAAATAAAATTTAGTCATATATTTTGGGTTTTTATTTGCAGAAGAAAGGGCTCCAGAATAAAATCCAGGTGGTCTGAGTCAGGCTCTGTCAGTCCTTACAAGCTGTGTGAACTTGGGGAAACTACTTCATTTTGCTGAGCCTTTGTTTCCAAGCATTTCTAAACTCAGGATTCAGGTCTCCACCTGGGTTTAGGAATACCTTAAGTTGTTTTCCCTAGGAAAACTCTGATATACAGACTTACCAGCTGAGGTTTATGGAACAATGCCCTTGAGACTAACACCTGTGAAGAAGTAAGGGTAGGAGGATTGGGCAAAGGGAGAATCTGAGCTGCAATGAATTGCAACAGAAGCCTCAGCCAATACAACGGAGAGTTCTGGAGCTGGGCTTGTTCTTCAATGTTGTCCCAAATGGAGACAAGCTGTCTGGCCTTTGTACTCTCACATTGACCATTCGTGGATGTGGGCTGTCCTTCAGCTACTGTTAATTCACAGAGAAGGGTGTCAGCTGCCAGAGGTTCCAGCAACTAGGAGAATGAATGCCTCGACCCTGGTCCTGCAGGGGAGATCTGGGCAGCACCCACTACAAAGAAGAAGGCACAACACAATTTTCTGCTCCAGGGAGAGTGTTCATTTCCCTCAGGAGGGGATTCTATTTCCCATCCACAAGTTTGTGTGATATGACTAGACAAAGCAATCATCATTAGGGTCCACAAAACCACCTGGCTTAGGAGGGATTCCCTAGAAGTAGACAGTGAGATGAAGATTGTGTGAAAGTGAGGTATTAGAAAGTGTCCCCAGAAAACATTAAGGAACTTAGCAATGAGACAGGGAGGGGAAGAAGGCCAAGCAAGGGTGTCAAGTGAAATTCCAGAGCTTGTAACTTTGGCTCAATTCCACACAGGAGCTTCAGAAATTCCTCAGAGTGTCCCTATCAGGAGCAAGCTGGCATATTAATACCCCTGCACCCATCAGTCGTTGGTAGAGACTTACTTTGGGAGAATGTAAATTTCCAGGCACTTTCAATTCCCTATGTGTCTTAGTTTCTTAGCACTGTCATAACAAAATACCAAAAAGTTGGTGGTTTTAAAGAACAGAAATTTTTTCTCTTACAATTCTGGAGGCTAGAAGTTCAAACTCAGGGCACCAGTATCCTGATAATGCATTTTCCTATAAGCAAATGCTTACAAAATACACACATTTGATGTTCTGGTAAGATGGTGGACTAGGCAAAAAGACTGCACAGACCCTCTTCAACAAAGAAAAGGGGAAGCAATTAACATAGACACAGAAGATAATCCTGGACCCCTGAGCCTTGAAGGGAAGGATATAGAAGTGGACTAAAACCCCAACTAGCAGAAGAATTTGCATGAAAATACCAGAAAAGGAGACATACGGAGCTGTGGTCTGGCAGCGATCCTGACAGCACAGCACAGACAGCTTGGAGAGTGTCAAGTCTGGTAGGACCTAAGAATTAACCTAAAAATCAGCCCTGCTAGCCAGGGACTGCATGGAGGACTGCTTTGGTGGCTGG
>NW_006921590.1:11593349-11597288 GCF_000298275.1 Orycteropus afer afer | reverse complement strand
AGAAGACATGAATAAACACTTCACCAAGGACGATATTTAAGCGGCCAACAAACATATGAAAAAATGCTCACGATCATTAGCTATTAGAGAGATGCAAATCCAAACAACAATGAGATACCATCTTGCTCCAGCACTAGTAGCTAAGTTCAACAAGACAGAAAATAACAAATGCTGGTGAAGATGTGAAGAGATTAGGACTCTCATACACTGCTGGTGGGACTGTAAAATGGTACAACCATTGTGGAAAGCAATGTTGTGGTTGAAAGATTCTTTCAAAAGTTGGAACTAGAAATACCATTTGACCCAGCTATCCCATTACTAGGTATATATCCTAAAGAAGTGAGAGCCATGACAAGAACAGATATATGCACACCCATGTTCATCGCAGCATCAATGTCATGACTAGAACTAATCTCAGATTCATCTTACAGTTATCCAGAATACATCATGCTCACTTCCAAGTAGGTTTTTGAAACATAGCACTTTTTAAATCCATGTGTGATCTTATTAGAGTATCCTAAATCACAACTGTCTATTTGCATAATACTAGAAAAGTTCCTTTTCGTTTGTCTTGTAAGTATGCACTAGTGCTCTCTTTTTGAAAAAAATTTTTAAAGAACTTTTAATGATTTTAACTAACACTGGTAATTGTGAGGTTAACTTTCACTGATAATTACTATGCTGTTAGGTGCTATCATATCAGTTCTAACACATAGTGACCCTATATACAACAGAATGAAACACTGCCCATTCCTGTGCCATCCTCACAATCGATACTATGTTTGAACCCATTGTTGTAGCCACTGTGTCAATCCATCTCGTTGAGGGTCTTCTTCTTTTTTCACTGACACTCTACCAAGTATGATATCCTTCCCTAGGAACTGGTCTGTCCTGTTAACATGACCAAAGCAGGTGAGGTGAACTTTCGTTATCCTTGCTTCTAAGGAGCATTTTGGCTGTACTTCATCCAAGGCAGATATATTCATTCTTCTGGTAGTCATTGAGTTGATTCCAACTCATAGTAACTCTATAATGTAGAATAGAACTGCCCCCATAGGGTTTCCTTGTCTGTAAATCTTTACAGAAGCAGACTGCCACATCTTTCTCCCACAGAGCACTTGTTGAGTTCAAACTGCCAACCTTTTGATTAGCAGCAGAATGCTTTACCCACTGGGCCACCAGCGCTCACTCAATATTCTTCACCAACAAAGGCATCAATTCATCTTTGGTCTTCATTGGTCATTGTCCAGCTTTGCATACATATGAAGTGATTGAAAATACCATGGCTTGGGTGAAGATCACCTTAGTCTTCAAAGTGATATCTTTGCTTTTTTTTTAAACACTGTAAAGAGGTCTTTTGCAGCAGATTTGCCCAATGCAACATGTCATTTGATCTCTGGACTGCTGCTTCCATGGACATTGATTGTGGATCCAAGTAAAATGGAATCCTTGACAACTTCAATGTTTTCTCTATTTATCATGATGTTGCCTATTGGTGCAGCTGTGAGGAGTTTTGTTTTCTTTATGTAAAAGTGTACTCCACACTGAAGGCTTTGATCCATAATGAAGGCCTCTTCACTTTCAGCAAGTAAGGTTGTGTCATCTACTTATTGTTAATGACTCTTCCTCCAGTCCCATTGCCATGTTCTTCTTCATATAGTCCAGTTTCTTGTTTGTTTAGAATATATGTTGAATGAGTACAGTCAAAGTATACAACCCTGACACATACCTTTCCTGATTTTAAACCATGCAATATCCTCTTGTTCTGTTCCAACGAGTGCCTCTTGGTCTATTTACAAGTTCTTCATGAGCATAATTAAGTGTTCTGGATTTTCCATTCTTCTCAATGTTATCCATAATTTGTTATGATCCATACAGTGGAAAGCCTTTGCATAGTCAATGAAACATAAATAAGCATCTTCATGGTATTTATTCTCTGCTTTCAGGCAAGATCCACCTGACATCAGCAATGATACCCCTTGTTCCATATCTTCTTCTAAATTCAGCTTGAATTTTTGGCAGTTACCTGTCCACGTACTGCTACAACTCTTTTTGAATTAGTTTCAGCAAAATTTTACTTGTGTGTGATATTAATGGTATTGTTTGACAATTTCCACATTCTGTTGGAATGGGCACAGATATTAACCTCTTTCAGTAGGTTGGCCAGGTAGCTGTCTTCCAAAGTTCTTGGCATAAAGTGAGCACTTCTAGTGTTGCATTCATTTGTATAAGGGCTCCTTAGAGTTTTCTATAACTTTATTGATCCTGTCTACAAGTTTAATATTAAACACATGTCTATACAAAGGGTAAAGAAGAAAAGGATATGTTTTCTTTCACTATTTGACCATTTGGAAGAAATTGACACAGGTATGATATCAAACAGCAACTTCTATGTCATATGGAAAATTAAATATTCTAATTATTATTTTACTTAATCTTTATCATAATTCACTTGAAATTTTTAGTATCTAGGTAATAAGCATGTTATTCTAAGTATCCAGATAAGAGATCTATATGCATTCATTAAAAAACATGATTTGTAAAGAATCGTAAACCATTAACTTAGAGACAATTTATAAAACATTTTGTAAAGGCTGTTTTATAAGGCCACCAGGCTAGAAATGACTAATAAACTAGATCTTTATTTATGTTGTCTAATAGGTAAAGTGTAGAAATGCAGAAATATGTTTAGATTTGGTCAGGTACATATAGTTTAGTAGTATTTAGGGATTTTTAAAGAAAAATTACAATCTAAAATGAAAGATATGTAAGATTACCTGCAATTTATGGAGAATTAGATTTTGTGCTTGGCTTCCTTAATATTCCATTGTTGCTAATAAAGATCTTATGGTTAAGTTTATAAATTACTATAAAACATGTAAAAATTCTAATAACTAAAAAACTGCAGTAGGCTCAGATAATCCAGGCCAGTTATAACTCAAACTTCTTATCTGCAGAAAGGAGAGACACATTGTCTTATCATTTGTGTTTTATCTGATTTTGATGGGGAATTTGAGCTATGTTTCTTATTCTGCTGAAGACATGCTGAAACACCAGACAAAAGATCTCAAAGTAAAGAACAGGAAATGGGTATTGATTTCCTTTATCCACCCCAGTCTCTTCATACTTTTTGTATTATACTATGATGGATTAGGTGGACAGGCCAGCAAATGTTTCACATGTGCTACTGATTTGATGGGCTTTAGAAAAAGCATTCGAGGCATATGCTAATAAAGAGAAGAATCCTAAAAAACAAATCTGGGTCAGTGTGATAAGTAGCAAAGCATAACTTTCCTACATCAGAGCCCCACCCCCAACACCTATCTAATACCTTATTTAGCTGTTTTATTCACACACACACACACAAATACCTTACTGAAATAAACACTGGTGCTTTTCCTCATCTAAGATTGTTTGAGTCACCTTTGTATTTTGTTTCTTTGCAGTGAATATGCTCATCAAAACTATGCTTTCTCATTTGCAACCATAATCTTCTAGGTCAGTATTTCTCAAAGTATGGTCCACAAAGAAAATGTTCAAACCATCTAGGATAAGCTGCAGATCCTAAACCAATCCTAAACCTGGATAAGAGTCTTAGGCAGGAGCCCAAGAATCTGTATTTCAACATAAAAATCTTCTGTACATTTAAATTTGGAAGCCATTGCTACAGGTTGCTATGCAAGATTTACATGCAAAATTAAATAAACTAAGGTACAGCCCCTCCCCCCCAAGAGCAATCTAACATCCTTAAACAACTACAACAACAAGATTAACTGGAGGTAGCACACCAGTTTCACTGGTCTCAGGAACATCCAGGTACCCTTCTCCTCTACTCCTTTAAGAGCTTTCCCATTCCTCTCTTTCTCAGCAGGAAAGTATTTGTTGTTGTTGTTGTTATGTGCCGTCGAGTCACACCCGACTCATAGCGACCCCTCCTTG
>NW_006921590.1:11592169-11593249 GCF_000298275.1 Orycteropus afer afer | reverse complement strand
TGCCCTCTCCCTATTTTTTTTCTTTTTCTTTTTCATTTTCTTTTTTCTGGTTTTTTGGTTTGCTTATTTTTGTCTGTTTAAAAACTATTATTATTATTAATACTTTTGTCTTTTTTACTATTATTCTTTATTTGTCCCCTCCCAGGTCCTAGTTTTCAGCTTTTTTTCTTTTCCCTGTTCCTGGTTGCAATTTTTTTTTTTCTTTTCTTCTCGTGGTTAACGCTATTCCTTGTTTTTCTTTTTGCATTTTGCCCATTTTTTCTTCATTATTCTCCTTCTCTACATTTTTTTCTCTTAGTGCCCTATCCCCAGATATTGCAGGTTTTCTTGCTTTTTCTTTTCCCTTTTCTTGGTTACTGTTCCTGTGTGATTACATGGTGTACTTTTTGTCCAGGTGCTTTAAGTTTTTTGATGGTTATTCAATTGTAATTTTTGTCTAACTGAGTGGGAGACAGCAACAGTCCCCGTAAAATATAACTACACCCACACCTCCTGCAAATACACTTACTGAGTGAGAGCCACCACCTCCTTTTCCACCAACAGGCCAACAATAAAAAACCACGAAGAAAAGCCTGAATCACCCTTGGCTGCTCTTCACAAACAGTTAACAGAAATCTAAATACAATAATGCCTCGATGTCTAGGAGACAACAGACCATCACAGTCCACACAAAGAAGCAAGAAAAGGGGTAGAAACAAGGGAGCAGGATATAGACCCAGAACACATCCCTGAGAAAAAAAAGCAGCATTGGAATGATCTGATAAGGAATTCAAAAGAATTATATTTAGATATCTTCAAAGGACTGAGAGAGAGACCAAAGAATACACTTCCATGATATGATGAAAGATGAGAATATATCCATTCAAGAAGTCCAATGAACCCCAAACAGGATAGACCCCAAAAGAAAATTATAAAGACACATCATCACCAAACTCATCAAAACCAAAGACAAAGACAGAATCCTAAAAGCAGCACAGGAAAAACAAAAAGTTACGTACAATGGTTAGCTAGTATGAAAAAGCTCTGATTTCTCAGCAGAGACCATGCAAGCAAGAAGGCAATGGGATATATATAAATCCC
>NW_006921590.1:11585438-11586833 GCF_000298275.1 Orycteropus afer afer | reverse complement strand
CCTTCCTTCCGAGGAGTGGCTGGTGGGTTTGAACCGCCAGCCGTCTGGTTAGCAGGCAAGTGTCTTAGCCACTATGCTACCAGAGCTCCCTAGGAAAGTATCTACAACATAATTAATTCAGTCAATGGACTGAATGTTTCTGGACCCTCATGCTATCCCACTCCACCTTTCTACTTTCTGCTGACAATCTCTTTCTCACTTCTTTTAGGAGAGTGAAGTTCAACAAATTGGAAAACTAAAGACAAAATAACTAGAGTAGGAATGTAACAATAGAATGGATGGTTCTTCGCCTGATCATCAAGGGCAATTGTGCAGCAGACAGTGTGTTTTAGCCTCCCTCCAATCCCACAGCTGGGAGTCTCACCTCTTCTTCAGCATTTGCTTGCCTCCCTTCAGCCATCCTCTTACCCAAAGACTGTCCTCAAAAGGGCAAGTCAATCAAACTTCCTTCTGGAACAATGCATCTCAGAAACCACACCTTCCTCCCCCACCCTTCTTCCCATAAAAACATTACTGTTCTGCCTTCTAAGTAAAAACTAACAACAACCTGTTGTTGTTGTTATGTGCCGTGGAGTTGGACCCGACTCATGGTGACCCCTTCTTGGGTTTCCTGGGCAGTAGCCCTATGGAAGTAGATTACCCCATCTTCCTTCTGAGGAGCGGCTGGTGGGTTTGAACAGCCAGTCAGTCTTCTGGTTAGCATAGGCACTATGTTACCAGAGCTCCCAACAACAACCTAGTCATCTAGAAATTTTTTTCTTTTGATATTTCTCATCATATATAAATATCTTTTCTTTTTAAGTCAATGTTTTAAAAGTGTACTTTACTTACAATAAAATGCATGCATTTTAACTGTACAGTTCCGTTTTGAAAATATACACCTGGGCAAATATCTCCATAATCAAGAGATGCAACATTTCCATCACCCCAAAAGTTTTTTCCTGTCTCTTTGCCGTTAATCTTACCTGCTACATGACCTCCCAGCCCCAAGCAACTTGATCTGCTTTTGGTCACATTGGTCATGATAGATAAAATGTCCCTGCTCTAGAGTTTCATATCAATGGATTCATACCATGGGTACACTTTTGTGTCTGGCTTTTTTTTTTAAGCCACATAATGCTTTTGAGGTTCATCGATATTATTACATGGTTAGATATACCACAGTTTGCTTACCCATTCTCCTGCAGATAGATATTTGGATTGTTTCCAGCATGGGACAATTATAAACAAAGCTGCTATCACCAGTGTGTACAATTCTTTTTCTGAATATATATTTTCATTATCTTAGATAAATACTTTGGAGTGGAATTACTGAGTCATGTGGTAAGTTTATGTTAAAAATTTTCCTTTCAGTTGTACTACATAGAAAGTCTAGTAAAAGGCTGGATGAAAGTG
>NW_006921590.1:11581184-11585113 GCF_000298275.1 Orycteropus afer afer | reverse complement strand
AAAGTTTGCAGAGCATATTGGTTTTCCATTCAACAATCCATACACATTTTGTTCTGTGACATTCATTGCATTCCCCACAAAATAATAACACTCCTTCCACTTCCTCCTGGTGTTTACAAATCCCATTCATTCTTCTTTCCTGTCCCTGCCTGCCTTCTTAGCTTTATCCTTGGACCAATGTTGCCCTTTTGATCGCCTGTGATTGACTATATTCTAGTGAGGGCATACCTTCTTGTATTATTGTTTACCATTTAGGCCTATCGTTTGGTTGAAAGTTGAGGCACCAGGATGACTTCAGTTCCTGGCTTGGAGTATCCAAAGACTTAAATAACTAGGGGGTTCTACCAGACTCTATCAGACCAGTAAGTCTGGTCTTTTTTTTTTTAATGATTTTGAGTTATGTTCCACATTTTTCTCCCACTACATCTGGAACCTCCTACTGTGATTCTTTTCCTAGTGGTGAGCAGTGGTAGCTATGCACCAACTAGTTTTTCTCTGTCTCAAGGTCATGGAGTCTGGGATTCATGTGGTAATTAGTCAAGAGACCAATAATTGCACCATAGATGGCCACGCACAAGCTTTAAGACCCTAGATGCCACTTAACCAAGGTAGGATCCAGAACACTGTCTTTGTGGACTATGTTATGCCAATTGATTTTAATGTCCCCTGAGACTGTAATCCTGAGCCCCCAGGCCCTGTGACTTATTCCCCCAAGGTGTTTAGTTATGTCTAAACGGTTTTCATAACTTTGCCCCCGTAGGTTCTACTATACTCATGGATATATTTTCAGTGCATATAAACACATATGTAGAAATACCTTTTGTCAAACCTATATATACTCATGAATGTAGTCCCATTCGCCTATTACTGTCATTGCAGGATTGTGTATGTAATAATGTTTACCTTTCTTGCCTTTAACTCTAGTGCTCTTCCCAGTGTCTTTCTTTGCCTTGATCATTTTGTGCTGACCTCCTTCTTATATATTGCTTTTCCCTTCACCAAGTTAATTTGTGTCTACTCCTTAGTTGATGATTTACTCTCCCTTTCCCTCTCATCTCTGGTAACCCACGGAGAATGATTTTCTGTGTGTAAATCTTTTCTTTATGTTCTGTAGTAGTGGTCTCATACAAAATTTGTCCTTGACTGATTTCACTCAGCATAATGTCCTCTAGGTTCACCCATGCTATGACGTGTCTCACAGACTCATTGTTATTCTTTAACATTGTGTAGTATTCCACTGTGTGTATATACTATAGTTTGTTAATTCATTCAGCCATTGATAGATACTTAGGTTGTTTCCTTCTTTTTGCTATTGTGAATAATGATGCAATGAACATGGTTGTGCATATCAGTTCTTGCCATGGCTGTTATTTCTCTAAGATACGTACCTAGTAGTAGAATTGCTGGATCATATGGTATTTCTATTTCTAGCTTTTTAAAGAATTGCCATACCATTTTCCACACTGGTTGCAGCATTTTCAATCCCACCAGCAGTGTATGAGGGTTCCAGTCTCTCTGCACTCTTACCAGCATTTTTTGCTTTCTATTATTTTGAACTTTGCTATTAATGCTGGGGTGAGATGATATTTCATTGTTGTTTTGATTTGTATCTCTCTAATGGCTAATTATATAAGGACCTCTGGTGATGTAGTATGTAAAGCATTTGGATGTTAACCAAAAGGTCCGTGGTTCAAACCCACCAGTTCCTTCACAGCAGGAAGATGAGGCAATCAATTTCTCTAAAGATTTACAGTATTGGAAACTCAATGGGGGTCATTATGAGTTGGTATTGACTCCATGGCAGTGGGTTTGGCTTTTGGTTTAATTGCTAATTATAAGGTCATTATGAGTTGGAATGTGGAAACAAGACTGAGCAATCTACTTCCGTAAGGGTTTACCACCTTGGAAACCCAAAGGGGGTCACTATGAGTCAGAATTGACTTGATGGTAGTGAGTTTGGTTTTGTTTATGAGTTGGAATCTACTCAGTGGCAGTGAATGGGTAATGGTTAGTGATAAGGAGCATTTCTTCATGTGTTTGTTAGCTGCTTGAATGCTTTGTTTGATGAGGTGTCTGTTCATGTCCTCTGCTCATTTTTCAGTTGGGTTGTCTGTCTTTTTGTTATTGAGGTGTTGAAGTTTCCTACATATTTTAGAGATTAGGAGTAAAACACTGCAGGTTTTTTAAGCTGTTAAACAGTTCTCCAAAATGATTGTTTCATTTTACTTTCCCACCAACAACGTAAGAAAGAGCCAGTTGTTCTACACTTTCATGAATACTTGATATTGTCAACCTTTACAACTTCCACTATTCTAATAGGAGTGTGGTAGGATCTCATCCTGATTTTAATTTGCATTTCTGTAATGAGTAATTATGGTGACCATCCTTTCATTTGCTTCATTCCCATTTGTATAGCTTCTTTTCTAAAGTGCCCACCTTTTGCTCATTATAAAATGGGTTGTTTGTCTTATTACATATATACATATAAACAATCAAAATATATACACTGCCATTGAGTTGGACCCGACTCATAGCGACCCCTCCTTGTATTTCCAAGGCTGTATCACTGTGGAAGTAGATTGCCCAACCTTCCTTCCAAGCAGTGCCTGGTGTGTTTGAACCACCAGCCTTCTGGTTAGCAGTCAAATGCCTTAGGCAATACGCCACCAGAGCTCCCACATATATACATACCCATATATACATGTGTGTATATACATACATAGAAGCTCCGGTAGCTTAGTGCCTAAGACACTTAACTGCTTAGGAAGGAAGGTTGGGCAATCTACTTCCATAGTGATACTGCCTCAGAAATCCAAGGAGGGGGTCGGGTCCAACTCGATGGACAACATATGCATATACATACATACACACACACACACACACATTTGATACTAAAAGCATTGACCTTAATGGCAAGCATAAGACAGACACAGTGATAAAGTGTGTAACCTATTTTTGTGCATGGGGAATGGAATTTTGCCCTGTAAAAACCATAAAGTACTGGAACTTAATATTAATATTGCTTTTGCTTTGTTTCAATAAACATAGTGAACAAATAAATAGACTGTGAAGTCAGTTAGTCTAAATTCATTATTTTCGCACCACCATTTATTTACCAGATGCATGAATTTGGGCAAGATGTCCAATCAATCTCTACCTCAGATTCCTCTGCTATAATATAGGGCAATGATAATGCTTACCTCATAGGATTATTATGATATTTAAATTAGATCATGGAAAACACTTGGAACAATCCTGATACATAAGTGAGCATTCAGGAACTTTTTGCCATAATTAGGTTGAAGAATTTTTCTGAGTTTTGTTTATTAAAGTGCTCAATCTTCTTTCCAGAATTCTTGGCCATACACCATCACCTCATCCCTTCGGTCGTCAATTCAGTTTCTACAACTATTTTCTAGATCAGTTATATCTGGAGACTTAATCTTCTCCTACTACCCTACAATTTGGAAAACTAAGGGCAGAGTGAGAGGTGGGGTAAGGATTGGTTATAATTGATTAGGTTTAAATTTTATACCAATTTATACTGATTTTTTCCCTTAAAAATCTAAGTCTTTTTAGAATACTTCAACAATGCCCTGAGGTGACATAAACCTCAAGAAACGGAAGAGAAGCTAGGCTCATCTCAGCAGGAGGTTGGGAGGGACATTGATAATCAGATTATTTTATTTCAATGCAAAAAATGAGTTTCCTCCAGGACAAACAGGGGAAGTGAAACTTGGACAATTTTGGCTTTGAACTTCAGGAAGCCCTAAAAATTCCTGAAAGCACATATATATATATATTTAATTTTATTTTGATTTGGGTGAAGATTTACCGAGTAAATTCACTTTTCATACAGCAGTTCACATAATATACTTTGTCTCATGTCATTGACCAAAATTTACAATACAACAGCTCCCCTCCCACTT
>NW_006921590.1:11571526-11580679 GCF_000298275.1 Orycteropus afer afer | reverse complement strand
TTGACTGCTAACCAGAAGGCTGGCGGTTCAAACCCACCAGCCACTCCTCGGAAGGAAGATGGGGCAATCTACTTCCGCAGTGATACTGCCTCGGAAACCCAAGGAGGGGTCGCTATGAGTCAGGTCTGACTCGATGGCACATAACAACAACAACAACAACAGCATCTAGATTGGAAAAAGTAAAGCTGACATAATTTGGCATGAAAATCCAAAGGAATTCACAAAAATTTTACTAAAACTAATAAAGGATTTTAGCAAGGTCTCAGGATGCAATATCAATATACAAAAATTAATTGCTCCTATTTACTAGCAATGAAAAATCAGAAATTAAGAAAAAAACTTTTCACAAAGAAGGTAATGTCTGAGAGGAGCATTGAGGGGTGAATTGAGTTTCATAGGGAATAAAGAGAGAAAGGGTACACAGGGAAAATGGAATATGTCTGTGGCATTTTATGGGTCTGGAGAGAGAAAGGGTACACAGGGAAAATGGAATATGTCTGTGGCATTTTATGGGTCTGGAGATACTGCTGCAGATATCTTTGGAAAATTGCATTTTCCAAAGATATCTGCAGCAGTATCTCCAGACCCATAAAATCTTCTAGAAACTTTCTACCCCCTTATCAAGAGGTGAAGTCCAGTTCCCTTCTCCTTGAATCTAGGTGTATTTACAGTTGCCTCCACATTACAATGTGGATAAGCAATACCATGGGATTTCTGAGGCAAGATTTTCAAAAGACTCTGTCTGATTTTATTAGGATTCTTGTTTTTGGAACCCAGCCACCATGCTGTGAGGAAGCCTGAGCAGCCTGCAGAAAAGCCTGGTGGGGAGGAACTATGCTCCCCATCCACAGTTTCAGTTAAGTTCCTAGTTGACAGCTATCGGTAACTTGCCAACCATGTGAATGAGCCATCTTGAAAGCAGAACCTTCAAGGAAGTCATCAGGTGACACTGTATGTAGCAGATATAAGCCATTCCCACCAGGCCCTGACCAAATTTCAGATTCATGAGCAAAATGAGTGTTGCTTTAAACCACAAACTTTGAGAGTGGCTTGTTATGTAGCCATATATTCCTGGAATAATATCTAAAAGTAAAGAGGTATAAAAGAGCCTGATGTTTTAAATGATAACACAAATGAGGACATACCAAAACCAAACCAAGCCCACGTCCATATTTCCATCATGTCAATTCTAACTCAGAGTAGAACTGACACATAGGATTTTCAAGGCTGTAAATATTTACAGAAGCAGATAGCCTCATCTTTCTCCCATGGTGCAGCTTGTGGGTTCAAACTTCCAAACTTTGGGTTAGCAGCTGAATACTTTAAACACTTTACTACCAGAACTCCTAAATGAGGACACATTTAAATATAATTTGGCTTATTGAAATAAAAACATAAAAATACGGGAAATGTTTCATTTGTAATGTGGAGTGAAAGAAGTTTAGTAAACAAACCATTAAGAGTGTAAATGTAATGAAGTTGTAATGTATAGTCAACCATGCTTGGATTAGCAATTACTCGTTGCTCTTTCAGAAAATGTTACAGATAGAGATGTAAATATATTTAAATAACTCTTTTCTCAGTGGAAAATCTAAATTCTTGCAAAGAAAATCCTAATAATCTGCTATGATATGTATTCTGCAGACAAAGTCCAGGTAGACAATTTCCACAAAAAATCAATGTATACTTTCTCTTCCAAAGGGGAAACATGATATAAAAAGACCCACTGGAATTTGTTTATGGAGGATTGTTGTTGTTAGGTGCCACTGAGTCAATTTTGGCTCACAGAAACCCCATGTGACAGGGTAGAACTTACCCATAGGGTTTTGTAGGCTGTAATCTTTTTTTTTTTTTTTTATAATCTTCACAGATGCAGATCACCAAGTCTTTCTCCTGGATAAGTCTCCACTTTCTTTGGATAAAAGTATGTGATTCTGACCTGCCATCACCACTTGTGTTTTTTCCCTTAAACACACATTGCTAACAAAACCAACAAGCAGTTCCTGAAAGAGGTAAAATTTATGACTCCTTGTTCAAGCTGACCACCTAGCCTAAGGCATTTGACTACTAAGCAGAAGGTTAGTGGTTCAAACCTACCAGCCACTCCATGGAAGGAAGACTGGGCAATCTACTTCCATAATGATTTGCTGCCTTGGAAACTCAAAGGGGGTCACTATGAGTCGGAATCGACCCGATGGCAGTGAGTTTGCCTTTGGTTTGGTTTAAGGAGGGCTGGGTGCATACTGATTTGGTAAAGATTTAGAATATACTGCATTGATATGCCAAGATTATTTTATGGGCATCGTATCTCCTATTATTTTGTTGTTGTTCTCTTGACTTTAATATAATGTGTAGCCACAAAGCAACATCCCTGTACAGCATGAGAATATATATTAGATTTAGTAGTTTGGAATCACAGATTCCTAGGGTAGAAATAGCAGGTGACAAATAGCTTCCTTCTGCTCTCAGCTGAACTGACTTCTCTGGGAATATTGTGTTCAGTTCCTGGCACCATAAAACCAAAAAAACCCAAACTCACTTATGTCGAGTGGATTCCAACTCATAGGGACCCCTCCTTAGGTTTCCAAGTTGGTATCTCTATGGAAGTAGATTGCCCAATCTTTCTTCTGAGGAGTGGCTGGTGGGTTAGAACCACCAGCCTTCTGGTTAGCAGTCAAATGCCTTAGACACTATGCCACCAGAGTTCTTGACACCATATTTTAAGAGAAACACAGACAAATTAGACTGTATTTGGAAGAGAGTTATTTGGATGGTGAGGGAACATACACCTGTTTCACATGAGGGATATAAATCGGAAAAGGGAGATATTTACTCCAGGGAGGAGAAAACTCATGGGGCATGTTAGCCATTTTTAAAAAATTAAAGAGCTTTCCTGCAGAGGAGCTGTTATGATATTTCCTGAAATCTCCAAAGCCTATGAAGTCCCCAGAGTGATTTGCTTTCAGCTATGTCAATTCCATTTGGCTAGAGGGCCTATGTTGTCCCTCAGTGTTGGAATCTAAATAGTTCTGTGCCAATGCCTCCCTTATGCAAAAGCTGTACTACTGTGTCAAGCCATCCTAGTGCCATGCTACTGGTGCCACTTTCCACTGTATTTGTCAACTCTGTCAACATGGCAATGCCTGACTTCTCCCTTTTTTTGTGTTACATTGTGCAATTGTTGTCAAGCCAGGGCCTTAAGAGGTCAAGCAAATTTTGTCGGCAAATAACTGTTGTTTCTTTGTCATAGACCTTTCTCTCTTTGGGCTTAGGTAAAAGTCTACAGGGACTGAGTTAATCTGGGAGGAAACTTTTTTATTTTTTTTAAATTTTATTGTGATTTGGGTGAAAGTTTACAGAGCAAATTCACCTCCATACAGCAGCTCACAAACACTTTTGTCTCATGACATTGACCGAAATTTCCCACAATGCAATAGCTCCCCTCCCACTTCCTCCCCATAGTTACTTCTTCCCTGTGTCCTTCTGGGAGGAAATCATTTTATATCGTGCTTAAAACTGTCTTTATCCAGAATGATGTGCTCATTGCCCTTAAACAAATCTTCTACGGCTCCAATCTTTTTTTTTTTCCTCAGGATCAGTTCTCCCAAAATACTCCTTATTCTCTTATTTATCTTGCTCCTCCCTAACAGCTTCCCCTACCACCTTTCAGTACATACTTAACATTCTGAGTCTTAGGTTAAAATAGATTAGACTCAAGCTGCGGACTTTCCTTATCACCTTTCCCATGTGTGCCCCATACCTTACGTGATTCTATGACTGAGAGCTAAGAACAGAGAAAGAGAAAATTAAGATGAAAGGTGAAAAAATGTTTCATGGAAGGGAAAGAGAAAATAATTATATGTTGGACATGATTTAAACTTTTTCAAAGTGGATGTTTTATTGTTTTTTAAAGAAAAGTATAAACTTTTGTTGTTTATACTTCTAGTTAACATGACTAAAGAAGGACTCACAAAATATAACTAATAATGTGATTGTTACATCCACTATAAGATTTCATTGACATAAATCTGGGCTATAAATCAAGGAAAGAAAATATCTAATGGCTTGCTGAAGGTATTTGCAAAACAACTTTTATCACATATCCAAATTTAATGATAAATTTTGAGAGTCAAATTCTTAATAAATTATATATACAAAGTTATTTGTAGGGACAATAATGTAGAAGAGTTGATATTCTTTAACTTATGAATTAAAAAGCTGCTTGTTGTGATTGTCTTTGGTGAGGATAGGCTGAGGGTGGAGGGAAAAAGGGAGGGCGTGTATCTGTTCTCCACTCTGAACAAGCAGGGAGCTGAACTACATCTAGATTTTCTGCCTAAATCTCCTTGGGAAGTGAATGACTCCCTCGGGGTATAGTAATAGCACAGGTTAGGGGAGGAAGGAGGCACCAGTGTGAATTCTTAAGTATCCTTCAGGACATGTGTCAGTGGACCTTTCTCTTATCTTTTAACAAAGAAAAATGATAGGACTTAATGAAAAGCTAATACTGTACTTTACTCCCTCCAACTTTAAGTCTCAGAAGAAGAGCTAAGGCATTTTGTTTTGACTTTTTGAGGCTAATCTAATGAAAGTTGGGGCATAGCTTAATATCAAATATATCAACTACTAATCAAATGGAATAATTATGTGTAGGATACCAGCTGTGATTGAAAACACAAAACTCATGATCTAGTCTAAAGCAGAGGGGGCAAGCAACAGCATGAGTGAAGGGGGTTATCTAACTTAGCAAGTCTAAGGAGGGAAGACAAACTGAAATCAGAGGTGAGGCCATGTTCATGAATGTGGAGTTTTGATGACAAAGAGAAGAGTGTGCAGCTATGAAGATATATGGCTTGGATGCTCTTAAAAAATGACTTACCCATCAGCTGTGAGGGACACAGTTAACTGATTGCTTATTGTCTTTAGGATCCATCTTAGCTTTTAGCCAAGGCCATGCAACTTCCAGGCAGTCCCAGGAAATAACTGAGCATGATGGGAGCAATAGGTCCTGACCAGTTCTGTTCAATATGGGACACCACTTTGAACAATCTTTGCACTGTAGCTTTCAGTTAGGCTTGTCAAGATCTCCTTAGAGCTGCACTGCAGTCTCTTCCTATCCATTCCCCTTTCCTCCTCTCTCCCCTTTCACAAATGTCAAGCCTGCATTGCTGCCTGAAGGATTTTCCTTCCTACTCTTGCTCTCTTTTTCCTTTATCTATAAAAGATAAATGTCATCTAGTCAATTCCCACTTATGGTGACCCATGTGTGTCAGAGTACAACTGTGCTGCTTACGGGTTTCAAGAGCTGATTTTTATTTTTTGGAAGTTGATTGCCAGACTTTCTTCTGAGGCACCTCGGGTTAGACTCGAACCAGCACCCTTTGGTTAGCAGACAAACATGTTAACTGTTTGCACCACCTCTTGTTGTTGTAAGATGCCATCAAGTTGGTTCTGACTCACAGTGATCCTGTGAACAACAGAACAAAACACTGCCCAGTCCTGCACCATTCACAATCCTTGCTATGCTTGAGCCCATCGCTGCGACCACTGTGTGAATCCATTTCATTGAAGGTCTTCCCCTTTGTCACTGAACCTCTATTTGCACCACCTATAACCCCATAAATCTCTTCCACTTCTAATTTAAACTTGTGTCTGCTCCTGAAGGACTCAATCTTCATGCCAGTCTTTCAGGACACAACCTGAATAGGACCCAAGCTGTATTATTGTTGTTGTTATTGTTGTTATGTGCCGTCAAGTCAGACCCGACTCATAGCGACCCCACCTTGGGTTTCCAAGGCGGTATCTCTACGAAAGTAGATTGCCCAACCTTCCTTCCAAGGAGTGGCTGATGGGTTTGAACCGCCAGCCTTCTGGTTAGCAGTCAAGTGCATTAGGCACTATGCTACCAGAGCTCCTGGACCCAAGCTAGTAAGATAAATTACCAGCTGGGGCCTTGATATTGGTTGCTCAGGTTGCTACCTTTTCATTTGATCCTGGTTTATATATTAACAGAAGCCAAACAAATTGCTCACCTAAAGGAACCTCAATAGTAAGTCCTGGTCAATATATAAATATAACAGAATAGAGAGATAGAGATAAGAATACTTTTTATTCTCCATTCACAAAAATTATGCCCTTCAAAGTATATAAGAATATTGAATATACCAGGGACTGCAAAAAGACTGAACAAATCTGTCTTGGAAGAAATACAGCCGGGGTGCTCCTTAGAAGTAAGGACGGTGAGAGTTCATGTCTTGACTTTCAGCATGTTATCAAGAGGGATCATTCTCTGGAGAAGGACATCATGCTTGGTAAAATAGAGGGTCAGTGAAAAAGAGGAAGATCCTCAATGAGATTGGTTGACAAAGTGACTGCAACAATAGGCTCAAGCATGGCAAAGATTGTGAGGATGGAGCCAGAACGAGGCAGGCCCATTTCATTCTGTTGTGCATGGGGTCATCAGGAGTCAGAACCAACTTGAAAGCACCTGCCAACAAGTACACAAGGAAGTATCAAGGTGAATAAACCAAACCCAAACCAAACTCAGTGCCATCGAGTCGTTTCCAACTGTAAATCTTTGCAAAAGTAGATCACCCAGTCTTCTTTCCACCGAGCAGCTGGTGAGTTCAACTGCTGACCATCTGGTTAGCAGCCACTAATATGCCACCAGAGCTCCGTGAAGATGAATAGTAGAAGAAAATAAGCAATAAGGTAAGAACAACTGATAAAATGATTTTTCATTTAGCTATTTATAAAGAAAGTTCACAGCTTTTCTTCATGGAATCTGCAGAGAAGGCAAGAGTGTCTATGACATACTGGAAAATATTTATTAATATACTTTTAACATTTATGAGAAATAGTGAAGTGCATATGTGCTCTTCGAAATGATTGTTGCTATAAATAACAGGGAGCACAGGCACTCAGTCCCCAAAAGTCCCAAAATTTGGGGAAATGGCAGTTGAAAAGGCAGATACGTTCATTCACTTATTCAACCAACCTTTTGGGTTGCCTATTCTTGGGTTGCCTAAGGCACTTGACTGCTAACCAGAAGGCAAGGCACTTGACTGCTAACCAGAGGCTGGTAGTTCAAACCCATCAGCCACTCCTCAGAAGGAAGGTTGGGTAATCCTACTTCTGTAGTGATGCCGCCTTGGAAACCCAAGGAGGAGTCGCTATGAGTCGCTATGAGTTGGGGCCGACTTGACAGCACATTACAACAACAACATTCTTTATAAAGCATAGATGTAGTGATAAATAAGGCCTCATCCCTGCCCTTGAAAAGCTCACAACAAAGCAGGGAAAGCAGGCTTTTAAACAAAGTACAGGACGCAGGGAAACACACTGCCGTGACTTATCCTGGAGACTATTTGCAAGAGAAAGTGGCAGACTTGAGTAAGATAATAACCCTGGGATTTGAATGTGACATGACCTCCTACTTATCAAAGCAGTAGGCAGACTGGAAGCTCACACTTCTATAGTACTTGCTTTGTCTCAAGCTCTGTTCAAGTTGCTTATATTTATTAACCCATTTAATCTTCCCATAACCCAATATAAGTATTAGCTATTAAAATAAGCCCCATTAAGACAAAAGGAATCTGAAGCAATGGGGTTAAGTAGCTTGCCTGTGATCATACAGCAAGGAAGAGGAAAAGCCAGGATGAATCCAGACAGCCTGGCTCCAAAGCATGAAAAGCACAGATCAAGGCAAGGCTTTCCCACCTCTGTCCCTGTTTGTGTCCTTCTGTCCTTAGAAACATCTGTCCTTAGTTTCCTTAAGGTAAAGGTGTTTTTATTTATTGTACTAATAACAACATAACTATGACAAAACAAAACAAACACCTTAACCACTATCTCATTGGTCAACAAATTTTGTCCCCAAAGTCCCATAATTTGGGGAAATGGCAGTTGATCAATGAGACTCTCACACATTGTTATCCTTTTCTTTCTGTTCTGGTAGTCTCTTCCAGAGCAGATTCTCCCTGTCCCACTCGGTGGTGTGTCTAAATATGACCCATCGGAATCACTTTTTTTCTTTTTGATTCCTGACCTATGTTCTCTTTTGAGACTCTTTCCTGTATCTCAGCACCTTCTTATGCCTCTCTGTTGTGTTCTGGGAAGTCAGATGCAATAGCCAATTTCAGAAGTGAGTGGGACTTCTCACCCTGCAGGAACTACCACAGCAATAGCATCCTTGTTGTGAAGACGACTTGAAGAGGGAAATTCATCATTAGAAAGCAGAAAGCAAGATGCATTAATTATCAATTGTTGCAAACCACATTTCCCTGAAAATTTAGTGGCTAAAAAAACAAACACATATTATTTTGTAATTTATGTGGATCAGGAATTCAAGAGTAGCTTAGTTGGGTAATTTAGCTCAGGATTTCTCATGCAGTTGCAGTCAAGATGTTGACCAGGGCTGAGTCATCTGGAGACTTGGCTCACTCATGTAGATGTTAGCATGAGACCTCAGTTCCTAGCTACATGAGCCTCTTCATAGGGCTGCTTACAGCTGGCTTTCCCCAACATGAGTGATGAGAGAGAGTGAGAGCAAGAGCAAGATGGAAGCCTTAATGTTTTTTATAAACTAATATGAGAAATGACATAGTATCACTTCTCAGCATTATACCAATCTTGGTATGATATGGGAGGGAACTACACAAGAGTGTGAATATCAGGAGGCAGAGATCATTAGTAGCAACCTCAAAGACAACTACCACATTTGAGTAGGAGCTATAAGGTGGGAAGAGCAGATAGACTGCTGTGTTTGCATCTTAATTGATGGGGATGGAGCCCCCTGAAGTTTTGCAGTATACACCATATACAATCATATATGGGAGCTTTGGTGTTGTAGTACCTAAGGCATTTGACTGCTAACCAGAAGGCTGGCAGTTCAAACCCACCAGCCACTCCTTGGAAGGAAGAATGGGCAATTTACTTCTGTAGAGATACTGCCTCAGAAACTCGAGGAGGGGTTGCTATGAGTTGGAAATGACTCAACAGCAGCATACACCATATACAGTCATATATAGTAGCCCAGTGGGTAGTCCCCCATTAAGGTCAGGGAAATTTGTCCTCAGCTCTCTTCCATTAAAGCAAACCACTGCCATCAAGTCTCTTCCATTACTTGCTGGGAATTGATTTTTTTTTTTTTTT
>NW_006921590.1:11568879-11571426 GCF_000298275.1 Orycteropus afer afer | reverse complement strand
TCTTGCTCTACTAAAATATCCAAGATACTTAGGGTGACCATGGATGCCTTTAGCCAAAAACCCCACTGTGGTAGTTAAGGTTATGTGTCAACTCGGCTGGGCCTGGTTTTGAGTGGCTGGGCAGCTGGATGTAGTTATTCCCCATAGTGAGATTGGTAATTAACTCCATGGTGGAATCTACTGGAGCAGGCGAGTAGCTGCCTTAGGGATGTGGTTTGCTTCTAGTAACTTTGAGGCAGTTCAAACCCACTAGCCACTCCTCGGAAGGAAGATCGGGCAATCTACTTCCGTAGAGATACCGCTATGGAAACTCATGGAGGGGTTGCTATGAGTTGTTAATGACTCGACGGTGTATGGTATACAGTGTATAGTAACTTCTAGCAACTTTGGGGAAGGTCTCTAGTTTTTGGCATGCTTGAATCCTGCATGTAGCCGAGTCATCGAGTCATCGTTCAGCAGCCTGCCATGTTGTCTACTGATCTTAGGATTGTTAATGGACTTGAATTGATGGCCTGCTGTGTGGTTTGGAAATATCAGGACTGTGCCTTTTTACTTGCTGACCTTTTGTCGGTCAGCCTCAGCAGCCTCTAGCTTCAGTGGGCCAGGAGCAAGGGGCAAAGCAGAAACCCAAGGTTGAGGGGTTTTCATTCAGGCCCTAGAGCCTGGCAGTTTGAACTTGGACCACTAGCCTCCAGAAGTGTAAGAGAATAAACTCCTGTTTGTTAAATCCACTTATTTGTGGTATTTTCTGTTAGAGCAGTATAAAGTTACCAAAACACCCACCCACTGCCACTGAGTTGATTCTGAGTCATAGCAACTCTATTGAACAGAGTAGAACTGCCCCGTAGGGTTTCCAAGGTTGTAAATCTTTATGGAAGCAGTCTGCGTCATCTTTCTTCTGCAGAGCAGCGGGGAGCTTCAAACCACAGACTTTTTGGTCTTGCTTTAATCACTGTGCCACCAGAGTCCTTCAGGTTGCCTTTAGCGCCCTTCAAGTCAGGGTGTAAGCAAAAGATCACTTGTTTTGCATGCCATTCTCTCAAGGTGCTAATCTTAGGTAAATTTCAGCTAATACGTTTCCTTTGGAGTATAAATAAAATATTTAACAACCACTGATCACTAAGTGCCTAAATTGGCATGGATTCTGTCTAAACAAGCAGCAGGGTTCTACTAATATGGTGCCTTCTGCTGAAATTCAGCTCAGTTTCCCTCAGAGAGGTCGTTCCTTTTTTTTTTTTTTTTAAATTACTCTCCCAGTGCAGTGGTTAAGCGCTCAGCTGTGAACCCAAAGGTCAGTGGTTCTAACTCACCAGCTGCTTCACTGGAGAAAGATGAGCTGCTTCCGTAAAGATTTACAGCTTAGAAACCTTATAGAGCAGTTCTACCTTGTCCTATAGGGTCACTATGGGTTGGACAGAGACAACAATGCATTTACAGTGGGTTGATCAAACCGGAACACCAATTGTAACTCTGCTACTCATAACATTGGCAATAACAAAAGTTTTAAGAAGGACCCTTCAAAACACATTTCTATTTGCCAATTTTATGGGGAAAAATGTAGGCTCTATTTGTGGTGCTGCTGTTGTTAGGTGCCACTGAGTTGTCTCCAACTCATAGTCAAACAGAACAAAACACTACCTACCAGCCTCAAGATCCTTGCTATACCTGAGCCCATCATTGCAGCCACTGTGTCAATCCACCTTGTTGAGGGCCTTCCCTGTTTTTGTTGACCCTCCACTTTACCAAGCATGATATTCTTCTCCAGGGAATGGTCCCTTCTGACAACATGACCAAAGTAGATGAGATGAAGTCTGGCCATTCTCGCTTCCAAGGAGCATTCTGGCTACACTTCCTCCAGGACAGATTTGTTAGTTCTTTTAGCAGTACTTTAAGTATTCCTCACCAACACCACAACTCAAAAGCATCAACTCTTCTTTGGTCTTCCTTATTCATTGTTCAACTCTCATATATGTGTGATGTAATTGAAAATACCATGGTCTGGGTTGGCAGGTGCCAAGGAGACATCTTTGCTCTTCAGCACTTGGAAGAGGTCATTTGCAGCAGATTTGCCCAATGCAATATGTCTTCTGATATCTTGACTGCTGCTTCCATTAGTGTTGATTGTAGAACCAGTTAACATGAAGTCTTTGACAACTTCAATCTTTTCTCCATTTATCATGCTGCTGCTTATTGGTCCAGTGTGAGGATTTTTGGTTTCCTTATATTGAGGTGTAATGCATGTTGCAGACTGTAGTCTTCAATCTTCATCAGTAAGTGCTTCAAGTCATCCTCACTTTCAGCAAGGAAAGTCATGTCATCTGCATATAGCAGGTTGTTAATGAGTCTTCCTCCAATCCTGATGCCTTGTTCTTCTTCATATAATCCAGTTTCTCAGATTATTTCCTCAGCATATAGATTGAGTAAGTATGGTGAAAGGATACAACCCTGACACACTCTCCTCCTGATTTTAAACCATGCAGTATCCCCCTGTTCTATTTGAACAACAGGCTCCTGGTCTATGTACAGGTTCCTCATGAGTACAATTAA
>NW_006921590.1:11566886-11568539 GCF_000298275.1 Orycteropus afer afer | reverse complement strand
AACAACAACAACAACAACAAATGTCCTCTTCTGAATCCAGCTTGCATTTCTGGAAGCTCTCTATCAATATACTGCTGCAACCGTTTTTGAATTACCCTCTGCAAGATTTAACTTGCGTGTGATATTAATGATATTATTTGATAATTACCACATTCTATGGGATCACCTTTCTTTGGAAAGGGTACAAATATGGATCTCTTCTAGTCAGTTGGCCAGGTAGCTGTCTTCCAAATCTCTTGGCACAGCCAAGTGAGTACCTCCAGCACACCATCTGTTTGTTGAAACATCTCAATGGATATTCTGTCATTTCCTGGAGCCTTGTTTTTCATAATTCCTTTAGTGCAGCTTCGACTTCTTCCTTCAGTACCATTGGTTCTTGATCATATACCACTTCCTGAAATGGATGAACATCAACCAGTTCCTTTTGGTACAATTACTCTGTATATTCCTTCCAGTTTTTTTTTAATGTTTCCTGCATCATTCAATATATTGCCCATAGAATCTTTCAATATTGCAACTCGAGGCTTAAATTTCCTCTTCAGTTCTTTCAGCTTGAGAGATGCCAAGTGTGTTTTTCTCTTTTGGTATTGTAACTCCAGGTGTTTGCACATTACATTATAATAATTGACTTTGTCTTCTCAAGCTGCTCTTTGATGAAATCTTCTGTTCGGCTCTTTTATCTTGTCATTTCTTCCATCTGCTTTAGCTACTCTCTGTTCAAGGGCAAGTTTCAGAGTCTCTTCTGATATCTATTTTGGTCATTTCTTCCTTTCCTGTCTTTTTAATGACCTTTTGCTTTTTTCATGGATGATAGTTTTGATGTTATCCCACAATTCCTCTGGTTTTTGATCATTGGTGTTCAATGTATCAAATCTATTTTTCAGATGGTCTCTAAATTCAGAAGGGATATACTCAAGGTCCTAATTTGGCTCTTGTGGACTTCTTTTAATTGTTTTCAGCTTCATTTTGCATATAAGAAGTTGATGGTTGATTCCACGATCGGCTCCTGGCCTTGTTTTGGATGAAGATATTGAGCTTCTCCATAACTGCTTGCCACAGATGTAGTCAATCTGATTCCTGTGTACTCCATCTGGCTAAGTCCACGTGTACAGCCACCATTTGTGTTGTTGAAAAAAGGTATTTGCAATGAATAAGCCATTGGTCATGCAAAATTCTATCATCTGATCTCCAGTGTTATTTCTATCACCATGGCCAAATTTTCCAACAACCAGTGATTCTTCTTTGTTTCCAACTTTTGCATTCCAATGACCAGTGATAATCATCACATCTTGATTGCATGTTCAGTCAAGTTCATTCTGCAGAAGTTGGTAAAAATCTTCAATTTCCTCACCTTTGGCTTTGGTGGTTGGTGCATAAATTTCAATAATAGTAGTACTAACTGGTCTTCCTTGTAGGCATATGGCTATTATCCTATCACTGACAGCATTGTACTTCAGGATAGATCTTGCTACATTTTTTGTGATGAAGAATGCCATGCCATTCCTGTACAATTTGTCATTCCTGGCATAGTAGATCATATGATTGTCTGATCCAAAATGCCCCAAACCAGTCCATTTCAGCTCACTAATGCCTAGGAGGGAGCTCTGGTAGCATAGTGGCTAAGACACTTGCCTGCTAACCAGACGGCTGGTG
>NW_006921590.1:11559659-11566684 GCF_000298275.1 Orycteropus afer afer | reverse complement strand
ATACTTCATACATTCCATGTTTCAATTATTAATGGATGTTTGCAGGTGTTTCTTCTCATCTTGAGTTGTGCCACATTAGTAAATGGAGGTCCCAAAGCTTTACTCTATCCACATCATTAACGTTGGCTCTACTCTGAGGAGGCAGCTCTTCCTCAGTTGTATTTTGAGCATCTTTTGACCTCAGCAGCTCATTTTCTGGCACTATATTGGACAATGTTTCAGGGCGATTCATAATGTTTTCCAGTAATATATCAGAAAGTGTTTCACTGCTATTCATAAGATTTTCACTGGCCAATTCTTTGAGAATTGGATGGTCTCTTCCTTCTTACGAGTTTGTCTTAGTCTGGAAGCTCTGCTGAAACCTGTCCACCATGGGTAACCTCGTTGACATTTTAAACACTGGTGGCATGGCCTTCAGCCTCACAGCAGCATGCAACGCCCCACAGTAGGACAAACTGACAGACAAGTTTGTCTCCCTTAGCTGTTCCAAACCATTCCACTCACTTCCTGGTCTCCCTCAGCTGTTCAAACCACTCCACTCAGCTGCTCTGAACTGCTGCCTGCCCCACTTCCGGGTCTTTCCTACCTCAGCTGCTCCATACCAGACTGCTGTGGCCCCTGCACCGGCTCCTGGCCTCTCTGCCTCCTCCCTAAAGCTGCTCCAAACTGCACCGCCACTTCTGCTGGCTGAAAGGTCAGTTAGGAAGCTATTATTGAGGGATGATAGTGGCTTGGAGCACAGTAGTAGTAGTGGGGGGGGGGGAATGTGGAAGAAGAAGTAGACAATTTCAGGATATATTTTTGAAGGTAGAGTAACAAAATTTGCTGATGAATTTGTTGTAGGTGTGAAACAAAGAGAAGGGCCAGTGATGGGGAAGCTTTGTGAAGACAGGGATTATTCTCTTATTCAGTGTCAAATTTCCACCACTTAGACAGTGCCTGGTATTCAATAAATATTCCTTAAGTGAATGAAAAGGTTAACTCTGATTTGTATTATATTTTTCTTGAACTTGTTGCTAGTTGACCTTGAATCAGTTCCAACTCATGGCAACCGCATGCATGCAGAGTAGAACCACTCCATAAGGTTTGTAAGGCTGACCTTTCAAAAGCAGATCACCAGGCTTGTCTTTTCAGGTGCCTCTAGGTAAGTTCAAACCACCATCTTTTGGCTAGTAGCTGGGCACTTGATCATTTGCACCACCCAGAGATCCCCCTTCTTGAATTTAGTAAATAGCAGTTAAAACATTTACAACTCCAGCAACCACAGTTTCAGCATTTAAGCAATGAACCCTTTTCCAAGCCAATGTAATTGACATTGTTGTTTCCCTGGCCTGCATTCCTCTTCTCCTCCCATGACCAAGGGCTTAAAAACAACATTGATACTTTTTGTGATAGAAGAGTAAGTACTATGTTACATGAAGTTCTTTGGAAACAAACAACAAAAAAATCACAACAGGATGCATACATAGAGTAGTTTATTTGGAGATAAGCATAGAGACCTAGGGAATGGAGAGTCTGTCATCTATCACACTAAACAGTTGCAAAATACTTTGAAGTCTTTGTTATTTCTGCATTCCCAAAACACAATAAGTGAAATGACTCTTATAAACACAAAGGTTTCATGAGGTAAAGTAACCAAGTTATGCACACACTTCACACAGTCTATAAAATGTTCTTAGTCATATTCTTAATATTCAGAAGTAAATATAATGCGTTTGTCATCTTTTCCTATTAATATATTAGACCATGTGAGAAATTACCATATAATTGATGATAATCCCATAATACGTTAATTTATAATTTTCCAATATATATTGTAGAGTTTAATAGTAATAACATCTACCTTGAATTAAACCTAAGAACTCACCCACCCACTTTCTGCTCAGTGGCAATTTACCAAGGCTACAGGTTAGTATCTGCTTTTGGCGATTGTCAGGGATTTTATAAAGCAATAGTCAATCCCTGAAGAAATTTGATAAAAGGATTTTCAATTTTACACATATGGGTCACTTAAAGTCCATGATACGTTCTATGAAATAGTATGTTGTGTGATTTGGATGTTATGAGAACACCATATTAAAACCTTATGGGAGCCCACTTTTTGCTGTCTTTGTTGCTGCTGCTGCTGGAGTGAGTGGTTGGGGAGCCAGAGGAACAGGAGCTGGCAGCAGCAAGCCAATGAGAAGGCGAGGGCAGGAGCGGAGCAAGAGGAAGCCAGCCGAGAGGGCTTAACAAACTCACTTGCTGTCCTACCCATCTTGAGTAGCAGGAGCAGCCCGGACCTGCAGGCCCTGCGACCGCAGCCTGCCCACTGGACAAAGTCCTAGAGCCCATGTCCAGAGCCATGTCCTCTGCCTCACTTCCCTGTATCTCATCTGTGGTCCAGCGCACAAGTGTCTGGATTTGGGGTCTATATAACTATCAGAGGGAAATAAACAAAAGGAGAGCTGGTTTCCCTTTAAAACTAAAACAAACAAAAAAATCTTACGGAACCATGGATTTATATGCAGTCAGACATTGTCCAGATGTTAAGTGATGCATACCTGTATATGGATCTTGAGTTGCTCCTGTCTTCCAGGGTTTTGGTCCATTGATTCCATGAGACTGTTAAGTTGCCTTGGACTTGCCTCATTGCTCCATGGAGGGCGTAAAACACCTGGTATTCTGGTTTTTCTTCACCTAATTATGTAACTAACTGGATCTATCCATTAGAGGACTGTGTTAAATTCTGTCTAGGCAGAATACCCCTTTCACATATAGTTCCAGCTCCAGTCTCTAAATAGAAGGGATTTAGTAGCAGCAATCAGTTGGCAAAAGGGGCTTGGGAGTAGGGTAGGAGAGAGGGCTGAGGGAAATTTCTTGGAAGCTGAGTTTGTAAAGCAGATACACATCTATATCTATCTATATACCAAAACCCACTGTCATCAAGTCAATTCTGATTCATAGTAACCCTACAGGACGGAGTAGAACCGCCCCATAATGGTTTCCAAGAGTGTAAACCTTTATGGAAGCAGACTGCCTCATCTTTCTCCCATGGAGAGGCTGGTGGGTTTGAACTTGCTGTCCTACCCATTGCAGACCTTTGGTTAGCAGCTGAATGCTTTAACTAGTGCGCCACCAGAACTTCTTAACACACACACACACACACTCACACACAACATCGGCCATTTAGGGTGAAGATTACAGGGGAACCTGACGTTCCTTAGGACACCTATGTGCACTGCTACTATTCCCACTCCCTTCTGCTGGTCATTAAGACCATTCAGTCTGATAGTGTTGCACCCACCCTTTCCGCCTCACCCATCATTATCTGAAAAGCAGGTCCTCCGTGTTAGTGTCGGTGAAGAGCCAGCCGTTGGCCTGGGAGAACTTTCCAGACCAATGCAGTCTTCCTATCTCTGAGGCATGTGGGCACCCATGCATAGCAGTTTGGGTTATGTGTCAACCAGGTGAGTCCCTCTGGCTGCTTTGCAACAGCTTTGGGTGAGTTTGAAGTTAAGGGTTGCAGTTGGCGGAGGTGGGAGAAAACGCCTCTCCGTCCACCCTACCCCTTCATTGTTTTAGGGCGACCCCAAAGCCCCAGCCATAGAGTCCCTTTAATGCGCGTGCTCGTCAAGGTCCCTGTGTCCCCTTCTTTGAAGGCGCCCCGTCAGCCTGTTTCCCTCCACCTCTCCTCGTCCCTGCCATCCTTCTCCTTGGGACGCCCCTCGCCCACTCCTGCCACTGCCTGCGCGCGGGACTCGTCTGTCACTTTACTTTCTCGCGCCCCCTCCCTGCCCCTTAGCCCGGCCCGCGGGGCAGCTGGCCCTGCTCGCGCCCGCCCCCGCCCCCGCCCCCTCGCGGCCGCGCGCCTGGTGGAGGAGGGGCGGAGAGCTGGCGGGGGTAGGGGGGAAGGGCTGGCGCGCGGCACGGCCGACGTGGGGCTCGCGCTCTCGCGGTCTCTCCCGGGCGGGCGCGCGCACACGCGCACTGTCGGGCGGGCGCGCGCGCGGACGGCCGGGCGGCGGCGGCAGCTCACGAAGGTGGAAGCTTCACTTTCCAGGACTCACGGGCGGCCACAGCGGCAGCCGTGGGCAACAGCCTCGGGAGCTGGAGCTGGAGCGGCCGGGGGCGGCGGCGACGGCGCTGAGGGTGAGTCCGGGCTGGCGCGATCGCAACGAGGGCAGGCGTGGTGGAGCGGTCGGGTGCAGGGGTCTGGCTTTGGGTGACTAGACGGCCGATTGGGGACACCCTGGCTTCAGGGCCTCCCTCGTGCCCCTCGCGGGTCAGCCACCCTCTCTTCCCGGGCTTCGGTTCGAGCCTGCGTCTAGCACGGACGTCCCTCTCGCAGGTATGGTCCCGGGCCGCGCCGGCGCCACCCCCCCTCGCAGGCGTCCTCCCCTCCCCCTCGCGGGCGCCCCGTCCTTCTCCCCGCCGGCTACCCCGCTACGCCGTAGGTCTGTGCTTACACCTCTTGCGCCCTAGTTCCCTCCTTCCACCTCCCTGGCGTGCGGGGTCCCAGCGCCCCCTCCCGCGAGCCTCCAGCCCCGGTTTCTCGCCCTTTCCACCCCTCCCCCCTACTTCCCATCCTCCCCATTTTTCTGCCCCTTCCCTTCCTGCCCTTCTTCCACCCTCTTCAATTCTCAGTTCCCCATCCTTCATTGCCCTCCCACCCTCTTCCCTCTCCCAGCCACATCCTGGAACTAAGTCTTTGCAAAAGTACAGGAGAAATGTCACGGTGGAAAGTGCCGGGCTTGATCTTTGCTGTTTTCCCTAATTGCATAATTACTGCACATGGTGTCTCTCCTGGTGAGTGCTGGGTTTGGCACCCTTGCGGTCGCCGCACTCCCGAGGCCCGCCCAGAGAAGACCTTGGGAGGTGTGTTTGTGTTGTGTATGCTCTGGTGTGGGGTGTGTACTGCCTTGGTCTTTTGTGATGCCTGGCGCTTGTCACAATTTGGAGCCGAATCCCATTTTTCTCTGGTCTCTTCTCTGCAGTCCACACTGGCCTGGTTTGAAACTAGATTCCCTCTGTCCCCCCCCCCCGCCCCCCTTTTTCTCTCATAATGTTTAGATCCTTTTGCCCTTTACCATTTCTAATGAAGATAAAGTGTGGCTTCTTGTGGCTTTTTTTTTTTCCCCCCCCACGACCAACCAGAAATGTCCAATCCATCTTGCCTTAAGGAAATTAAGGCCCGTTTAGAAAGACATCATCCCGGTCTCGGTGGCTGTTATTTGCATGTTTTCAAGATTCATCGTTTTGTATTGTGTGTTCTTGAGAAGCTTCTCAAATATTTTTATTTAGAAGTACAAAAGGAAGTGCTGGGCTGACCCGCACATTATCTCGCTCTTCGGAAAGATTGTTTGTTGTTGTTATGTGCCGTCGAATCGGCGGCTCCGACTCATTGAGACCCCCTCCTTGGGTTTCTGAGGCAGGATCACTGGGGAAGTAGATTGCCCAACCGTCCTTCCGAGGAGTGGCTGGTGGGTTTGAACTGTCAGCCTTCTGGTTAGCAGTCAGGTGCCTTAGGCGTTACGCTCCCCGGAAAGATTGTAAGCTCTCTTTAATTTTTATCCCTGATTCTTTAAAAGTTTGTTTCTGAATGTATGTGATAATTCAGGCTGCACTTTGGAAATGTAAATGTTTTTACTCAGGCGGTTTGAATGTTCCTTGGCTCTTCCGAGTTTGATGTGTGGGCTGGTGGTGATGATACAATGTTTTCATATAGTGTTCTTTCCCGCTCCTTGTAACCTTGTTCTTTCTCCTCCAGGGCATAGCACCCTTTCCTCCAGTGCCATGATATCTTCTCATTTTAAAAATCCAGTACTTTCACTGTTATTTCCTGGCTAAGTGTCTTTACAGTCAAGTTAAAAGTTGGATATTCCTAGATGTTGTGCATACATTTTTTTTTTACGTTTTAGAAAAGTTTAGAAACATGACTAGGAAGATAAATAGGATATTAAATGACAGAATTAAGTGTATTCCTGTTATAAAAGCTGAAAGGAATACTTGCTTTTGTAGTTTTATACTGAGACAGTGTTAAAAGGTTTATCTGTACTCATGGAGTGACCATAGTTGCTTTTGTGTCACTTGTAGTATTTATAGCCAAATCATTTCATTTATATGGAGCAATATATAAAAATGGAAAACCATTTCATTTTTATATATTGCTAATTTCCAAGACTCTTATAGCAATACAGAGTACATGGCTAATACAAGCTGATTATTTGTGTGTTGAAGAAGGAACAGTATGTAAACAATTTAACACGTTTTAGGTAAGTCTACAGTCCTATTTTATTTTTGTTCAGAAACCAAGTTTTTGTAGGTCCAAAGTGAAAATAATCAATTTAAATATCTTAACATCTTTGAAACCGTCCTTGGAGAGTAGCTTTGTGTTTATGACCCTGGGATGTAAGTTTATCTTCTCTTTAGAAAATTGTATCAGATTAGCTATTTAGAAATTTACTTTAGTAAATGGTAATTCTAAAATGTTAGTTTAAAATGTTATGATTAAAGAATTTTAGGAATTTTCATTCATTTGTACTTTAGAGAGACAAAACACCAATTTCATACTCATGCCTAATTAAGATGATTTATAGACTATTTTTATTTTGTAAAGTAAGTTTCACCTGCATGGCACAATATTTTTTCCCCTCATAGGTTTTCCCTAATCAGGCATTCAAGAAACAAAGCCCACAGAAATTCTTCTTATTCTTGATAGTTTGAAAAAGACAGGCAAACTTAATTTGTAAAAGTTTCATGGTTATCAGTGATCTCAAAATTAATTTATCATTGATAGGTTAAGATTTGGATAAAATGTATCTTGGTTCAAAAGTAGGCATAGATTTTTCTTACCATGAAACTGGGAATTAATCATTTGTTGGAATTTTTTAAATGCATTTTATTGAAATAGAGTTTATGTACAGTGAAATACACAATACTAAAGTGACATGGGTCAGTAGTTTTTTTTTTTTTTTTTTTTTCAGTATTACCTCCACTCCCCTCCCCTCCCACCCCTGGTTGTTGGGGCATTTTGTTTTAAAAAA
>NW_006921590.1:11552657-11559559 GCF_000298275.1 Orycteropus afer afer | reverse complement strand
TCTCTATCTATCTAGCAGTATTACCTCCACTCCCCTCCCATCCCACCCCTGGTTGTTGGGGCATTTTGTTTTAAAAAAATTTTATTGTGATTTTTGAGAAAGTTTACAGAGCAAATTCATATTTTACACAGCAGTTCACACACATTTTGTTTCATGACACTGACTGCAATTTCGCATGAGGTAGTAGCCCTCTTCGCACTTCTGCCCCATAGTTACCTCTGCCCTGTGTCCTTCTTTCCTATGCATTCCTGCCCCCTGAGCTATCTCCATGTGCAAATACTGCCTTTCTGTTTTCCCATGTGTTGGGGCATTTTTAATGTTACTTTTAATACTTGTGAGACTAGTTTCTACTTTAGTCGTCTTCTGTTATTATGAAATTTGAGTTTCAGATTATGGCTCGGATTGCACCATTGAGTAGTCTTTTAAAGTAATTATATAATCATAGCATTACTAGATATAGTATGAGTTGCACATAAATGTGAGTATTGAGAATAATATGCAGCTTTCTAACTAATGTAATATGCAACTGAAACTCCAGGCATAGCTTATTAAATCATAGTTTATTAAACTGAAGCTACAGCCTCAGTAAAAAAAAATGACTTTCTTTAGGTTTCCACATATTTGTCATGTAATGGATTGCTTCTGGTTTAAGATATAAATGATTCTCACTCATTTCACATTTCTTAAAATATTACTGGCAGCATTTGCTATATCCAAGGACCTTTTTCTGAGAATCGTTCTCTTTCTCCCTCCCATGTGTATCTGTGCTAATATGCTCATGTGCATTGCTTAATAAGGTTTTAAAGTTCTGAAATATTTGAATTAAAATAAGTAGAAAAAAAATCATAGTTTTATTCAAAGATGAGAATTAAAATGAAATAAAAATTTTTTAAAAGCAAGAAATACGTTAGGTCTGTTAGAGCTGAAGATGAAACATAAAATTTCAGTGTTCTGTCAAGTGACTGTTGTGCTCATAAAAGATGTCACAGCTGTGGAGACTGATGGTCTCCATTTACGGAGCAGGTAGAAATGCAGTCAGATTTCCCATTAGTGTGTTTCAAATCTTCTTGGAAGGGCCTCGTTTTGTGTGGGGGACTGAAGCTCTTGGATATGAGATGGGTGGTCGTATGTGTGTGTGGACAGTGAAGGCATTCAGTATTTTGTATTGACTCTTCACCTCTCTGTACTTCCTGATTCTTCCAGTCTTCTGTAGTTTTGGTTTATTTTACCAGACATCTACTAAATGTCTATATTAGGAAATTGCTTTGATTTAGTGCAAGCAGCACATTACATCTTTGGTGATGATGCTTTTACATTAGTGTTATCTAGCTATACTTTTGGACTAATTATAATAATTATAAAGATACTTTAAGGTATCTTTAACTTACTAATTCTTAATCATATCAGAAACAGTTACATTTCAGTCCTAGTTTCATTAAGAGTAATACAATATCCTTTTCAAAAGAAAGTGTTCAATTTATGACTTTTAAAGGTATGTTGTATGTTAATGGCATTTCTCTAATATAGGCAGTTTTGTTTTTTAATTATTAGTTTAAAAGTAGAAGAAACTGCAACAGCTTAGTATCTGTATTTGTGTTTGTGTTTTTGCATTTAAGAGGGAGCTGTGTCTGAGAAGGTGCTCAGAGTTTATTAGGTGACAGGACTTTGGTGGACATAGACCCATCTAGAATCTTAGCATTGGCTTTGTTGGTTTGGTTCTGGATTTGTCAGTATATTCTTAGTTGGGTCACAGGAATATATTCACAGTAAGCAAACTCAGAAATTGATTGTGATAGAATGACAATTGAGAGAGACAGTTCACATATACTAGAATTTTTTGTGTCTTGCTGTCTAGGTTTTAACAGCTAGCAGGTATTGAGGTACTGAGGAAATTGAGTTGGTTATCAGAGAGCTGCCTGGAGAGCATGAACTGCTGAGGGTAAAGGGAATTTGAAAACTTGGGTATTTCATTCAGACTAAGAATGGGAGTGGGGGTGGGACAAGAATGAGCTCTTTAGTGTCTCACTATGGTCTCCTTTTTTTATTTTAAATTGTGATTTGGGTGAAACTTTACAGAGCATATTGGTTTTCAGTTCAACAATACATACACATTTTATTCTGTGACTTCATTGCAATCACCACAGTGTAATAGCACTCTTCCCACTTCCTCCCTGTGTTTACCATTTCCCTTTGTCCTCCTTTCCTGCCCCTTCAGCCTTCTTAGCTTTTATTTTGTGAAACATGGTTGCTTGGTATATTGCTGGGTCAGTGTTGACACTGTCATATGAATTAGGTTTTTTTTGTTAAAAATGATTTTTATGCAGTTTTGTCTTCTTCTGTTATCACAAAGGTTACTTAAAACAATTGACTATTTTATAGGATTTTTAACCTGCAGAAAGGGCGTGCAGGTGGCATTTTTCTCTGACCTCCTCCAACCTCCCAAGGGGGAAACAGAGTCACCATCAGCAGCCCGAGGCTTATTCCTGTGAGGCCAAATGTGTTGTCACCCTCCAGCCTTTTCATCAATTCTGACACCAGCCTCCCATGGCACTTTGTACTTCTTTGCTGGGTTTGATGATTCTTGCACACAGAACTCACAGACGGTGCTAACGATTATGGGGTTGATTAGGGAAGGAACAGGCTACAATTCAGGTTTAGGAACACTCTCAGGATACAATTCTTTGATCAGGACAGTCTGCACTCTACTATATCCTCAGGCAGCCTTCTCTGGCCCTTGGCCTCTTGGCCTGGCCTCTGCCCTGCTGAGGCAAGTGTTAAAAAGCTCTTTTAGCTCTGGTGATTGGTACACCTACCTGCACCCCACTCTGTCAGCAAGCTTCCTGCCCAGAGTCACTCAGCTTTCTCGCTCTGTGGGTCAAGTAAATCTTGTGCCTCATGGTTCCATGTCTCAGCTGGGCGTCTCTGCGAAGGAGGTCCAGCATAGGGATCTTGGATCCAAGGACGCTCTATACTCCAAGTCCAGCTTTTCTCTCTTGATGGCAGTAAGCTCCCCATTTCTGCCTCTAGGTGGGCACATTTTGAGTCCAGCAGCTTAGCAAAACTAACCAGTCCTCACATTAGAGTTCTACATACCTCATTTGCATGGTCCCACTCAGTAATCTGGTGGGAGTCACAAAGACTATGGCTACAAAAACCATATCAAGTAATTTACTACAGCACATAACCTCGCCAGTTCTTGAGAATATATTGATTGGATGGGGAATGTATGTGAAAATGGCCCATTTCTGTGTTCCTATGACTGTTTGCACTAACCTCTGTTACAGCATTTAACAAGTTGGTTAACCCCCTAGGTTAAATTTCTCATGGTCATGGGACTATACAGGGCTATCACTGTGGCTGGTAGAGAGAAGGTGCTCAGTGTTTTTTTTAAAGTAACAGTTTCACTGAGATGTCATTCACACACTGTAAAACTCACACTTTTGAAATGTACAACTCTGGTTTGTACAATATTCACAGTTATGAGACATCACTGTTACCTACTTTTAGAACGTTTTCATTATCCTAAAAGGAAAGCTAGTAGCCATTAACAGTCACTTAGCCCCAGCCCCGTGCAACCACTAATCTACTTTCTGTCCCTCTGGATTTGCTTTTTACCTATGCTGAAGATTTCATATGAGTGAAATCATAAGGTATGTGACCCTTTGTGACTGTCTTGACTGTCTTCTTTCTCTTAGAATGATGTTTTCAGAGTTCATCTATGCTGCAGCATGTGTCAGTACTTTATTCCTTTTTTATGGTTGAGTACTAGCCCATCATGTATATATTGTGTTTTGTTTATCCATTCATCAGTTGATGAAGGGTGGTCTCCTCTTTTGGGCTTTTGCAAGTAACATTACTATGACCATTTTGTGTACAGGTTTTATGTATTTTCATTTTGCGCCTCACTACATTTTGAATGGATGAAAAAAAAGTTTTGAGAAATCCTAAAGCCATTTGTTAATGATCAGTTTATCCATTTTATATTGTGATTTACTTGTTGCACTTAAAAGCTAACCTTATATTTGTTCTGTAAACCTTACCCCGTACTGAATACATGATTTTTTATTCTTTAATCCAGGATCTAAAATGTCTACTGAGGCACAGAGAGTGGATGATAGTCCCAGTACTAGTGGAGGAAGTTCCGATGGGGACCAACGTGAAAGTGTGCAGCAGGAACCAGAAAGAGAGCAAGTTCAGCCCAAGAAAAAAGAGGGGAAAATATCCAGCAAAACAGCTGCTAAACTGTCAACTAGTGCTAAAAGGTACCACAATTGTTGTAGCCTTTTTATTTATTATTATTATTTTTTTAATTGTGATTTGGGTGAAACTTACAGAGCAAATTCATTTTCCATTCAACAGTTCGTATACATTTTGTTTTGTGACATTGATTGCAATACCCACTGTGTAACAGCTCTCTGAGCTTACCTTTTGTTTGTGTCCTTCTTTCCTATGCATTCCTGGAGCTTTCTCCCTGTGCAAATGTTGCCAGTCTGGTCTCTCATGGTTGGTTGATCTAAGTAGTACACCTCCCTGTTCACCTCCTAGGCCTGTCTCTTGTTTGGCGGAAAGTTAAGCCATGGGAGTGAGTTTAGTTCCAGACCTAAAGGGTGACTAAGGGCCATCCTCTCAGGGATTTTATTAGTCACTGTCATACCAGTGAAAAACAAAAACAAAAACAAAAAACTCATTGCCATTGAGTCAGTTGTGACTAATGGCTATCCCTCTTGGGTTTCCAAGGTGGTAAATCTTTACAGAAATAGATTGCCCCATCCTCTTTCTGAGGAGGGGGTTTGAACCATCAACCTTCTTTTAGCAGGCAAATATCTTAGGCACCATGCCATCAGCGTTCCTTATCAGACCAGTAAGCATGGTCTTTCCTATGATTTTGTGTTTTGATGCACATTTCTCTCCCACTCCATCTAGGATCTCCAGTTTTGATCCAACTGGTTTTTCTGTTGCATTTAAACATTTTTCTGGGATGTGGACCATGAACTTCATGAATTTTTAAATTTTTTTTCCCCTTTTTAAGATCATCTTTTTTTCGTGATTTAAATTGTAACATCTGAACTTTGCTAATTTTTAATTGAGTCGTTTATCTTTTTGTTGTTGATTTGTATGCGTTCTTTATAATGTGAAACCCTTATCAGATTTGTGGTACCTTAATGTTTTCTCCCCTCTGGTAGCATAGAGGCTAAAGCACTTGACTGCTAACCAGAAGGCTGGCGGTTCAAACCCACCAGCCACTCCTCGGAAGGAAGGTTGGGCAATCCTACTTCCATAGTGATACTGCCTCGGAAACCCAAGGAGGGGTCGCTATGAGTTGGGGCTGACTCGACGGCACACAACAACAACAACAATGTTTTCTCCCAGTCTGTTGGTTGTCTCTTCATTTTTTTTTTTCTCTCCCCTTCACTTTTTTGGATAAAGTCCTTTCATTCTGAAGAAGTCCAGTTTTGTTTTTTTTTTTTTTTGGTTGTTGTTTCTTGTGCTTTTGGTGTCTTATCTAAGAATTCATTGTCAAAAAGACTTAAAAGTTACCCCAGTCTTAAGTTTCTTTGTTTTGCTATAGCTTCAATACCACAGGTGAGCAGCTTTAAAGAGCAGATGATTATTTTCTCAGGCTAAAAGTCCAAATTCAGGAGGTGGCTTTAGGGAGTGGTCCTTGTCTGTGTCACCTTCTAGTAGCCAGCAATCCATGGGCTTATAAATTCATCTGCCTCTGTCTTTATCAGATAACATTTATCTTCCCCCTTACATAAGTTTCCCCCCAGTGTCTAATCTGCTTTTTTTATAACTCAGAAGTGATTAGGTTTAGGACATACTCTATACAGATAGGTGCCTCATTAGTATAACAAAGAATACCCTATTCTGACATGTGTAGGATGTAAAATTCTAACACGTATTTTGTGGAGACACAATTCAATCCATAATGACCCCTGTGTTTTCTTTTTAAGAGTTTAATGGTTTTAGTTCTTATACTTAGGTCATTAAAACATTTTGACTTAGTATTTGTTTATGATATGAAGGATGAGTCCAACATCATTCTTTTGTGTATGGACATCCAGTTGTCCCAGCACCATTTATTGGTGAAACTATTTTTTCCTCATTGAATAGGCATGCACCCTTGTCAAAAATCAGTTGGCCATAGTTACAGGGGTTTATATATATTTCATCAGTTTATATGTCTGGTGATGCGAAGGTTAACCATTTGGCTGGTAACTGAAAGACTGGTTCAATCTCCTCACCCACTGTATGGGAGAAAGACATGGCAGTCTGTTCCCGTGAAGATGATAGCCTAGAAAACCCCAAGAGTCAGTTCTGTTCTGTCACAGGATCACTGTGAGTTGAAATTGACTCATTGGCACCTAACAAAAACAACAAAAAAGTACCACACTGTTTTGATTACTGTACCTTCACGGTACGTTTGAAGTCTGGAAATGTGAGTCCTACTTTGTTCTTTTTCAAGATTGTTTTGGCTGTTAGAAGCTCTTTGCAATTCCATATGAATTTAAGGATTGGCTTTTCCGTTTGTGCAGAAAAGGTTGTTAGAATTTTATTGGGACTTTGTTGAAACTGTAGATTGCTTTGGGTAGTAGTACTGCCTTAACAGTGCTAAATCTTCCAGTCCATGAACACTGACTGTCTTTTCATTTATTTATACTTTCTTTAATTCTTTTTTTCAGTGTTAACATAATTTTTAGTGTACATTTCTTTCACTTCCCTGGTTGAATTTATTCCTAGATATTTTATTCTCTTGTAATTAGTGTTGTTTCTTGATTTCTTTCAGATTGTTTATTGATGATATATAGAAATACAACTAATTTTCGCATGTAGGTCTTTTACTCTACCACTTTATTGAATTTGTTTATTTGTTTTAGCAGCTTTTTTTTTTTTTTTTTTTT
>NW_006921590.1:11536473-11552005 GCF_000298275.1 Orycteropus afer afer | reverse complement strand
GCAGGATCAACTACTTGGTCCCTCTGGGTAGCTGGCTGTGACCAAGTAATGACCATAACCTTGCCCCTTGTCAGCTCTACTATACACCTGGGAATTCTGTTTTAGCAGCTTTCTTGTGGATTCTTTGTGCTTTTCTATATGTAGGATCATGTTGTCTGTGCTAAAGGAGTCCAGGTGGCATAGTGGTTAAAGCATTCAGCTGCTAACCAGAAGGTCAGCAGTTCAAACCCACCAGCTGCTCCATGGGAGAAAGATGAGGCAGTCTGCTTCAGTAAAGATTTACAGCCTTGGGAACCCTATGGGGAAGTTCTTCTCTGTCTTATAAGGTTGCTTTGAATCAGAATTGACTCCATGGCAGTTGGTTTGGTTTTTTTGGTTGTCTGTGAAAACTGGAGTTTTATTTCTTCCTTTCCAATTTAGATGCCCTTTATATCTTTTTCTTGCTTAATTGCTTTAGCTAAAGGTTTGTCAATTTTATTGATCTTTTCAAAGAACTTTTGGTTTTGCTGATTCTCAGTATTGTATTCTGTTCTCTATTTATCTCTGTCTGATCTTTATTATTTCCTCCCTTCTGGTGGCTCTGTGCTTAGAATGTTTCCATTTTCAGGTTCCTCAAGGTATAAAGTTATTGATTTCTGATCTTTTTTTTTCCGTTAAATGTAGACACTCAGATTCATAAATTTCCCACTGAGCACTGCCTTCATTGCATTCCGTAAGCTTTGGTGTTCTGTGCTTTCATTTTCTTTGTCTGTAGGTATTCTCTAATTTGGGAGCACTGGTGGCACAGTGATTAAAGTGCTGTTCTTGGCAAAAAGCCTACTCCATGGTAGAAAAATGTTGCAGTTTGTTTCTGTAAAGATTTACAGTCTTAGAAACCTATAGGGACAGTTCTACTCTGTCCTTTAGAGTTGCTTTGAGCCAGAATCGACTCAATGGCAGTGGGTTTGGGGATTCTCAAATTTCACTTGGGATTTTTTTTCTTTGACCCATTTGTTGTTTTATTTCCCATATTTGTGTAATTTCTGGTTTCTGTTGCTGATTTCGAGTTTTACTCCATTATGGTCAGAGAAGGTACTTTAAAAATTATTGGGACTTGTTTTGTGACCTAATATGGATGGTCTTTTCTGGAGAATGATTCCATGTACATTGGAGAAGAATGTGTATTTGCTGTTTTAGAGTAGTGTATTGATGCCTTTTAGGTCTACATGGTTTACGGTGTTTTTCAGGTTTTCTATTTCCTTGTTCATTTCTTTAAATATTTTATGCATTATTGAAAATGATGTATTCATGTCTCCAATTATTTTTATGTTGTTTTTGTTATTTGCCATCAAGTCGGCCCCGACTCCTAGTGACCCCTCCTTGGGTTTCCGAGGCAGTTATCACTACGGAAGTAGGATTGCCCAACCTTCCTTCCGAGGAGTGGCTGGTGGGTTTGAACCGCCAGCCTCCTGGTTAGCAGTCAAGTGCCTTAGGCACTATGCTACCTAATAGAACTGACTATTTCTCCTTTCTAGTCTGTTGCTGTTTGCTTCATATATTTTGGGGGTTCTGTTGGTAGGTGCTTATGTATTTATAATTATTATGTCTTGATGAATTGACCCTTTTATCATTACAAAATCCTCTTTCTGTTTATTAACAGAATTTGACTTAAAGTGTCTGATATTAACATAGTCAACTCTGCTCTCTTTTGGCTAGTGTTTGAAAAGATTTTTTTTCTCCCCTATCCTTTCACCTTCAACCTCCCAATGTCTTTGGTGTTTTTTTTTTAAACAGCATATAGTTGAATCATGTTTTCTTATCCATTCTGCCAATCTCTGCCTAACAAAAATTGAGAGTCTGAAACTAAATCACATTCCTAGAACAGTATTGTGCTACTTAAAGTCTACAATTATATTTTTTAAGTCTTCTTGATAGGAATTTTAGGAAAATAAGGTATATGTTAACCTCTAAGGGCTTACTATTACTATTAAAGTAGAAAAACTGATATGTTGTGATTAAATCCATTTATAGTGACTCAAGAAAAAGTTCTTTGCACATTGGTAACTCCATTACATGAATGTGTTATAAATATAGAGTTAATAGTTTGGTGTAACATGTTTTCTTAAAGATTTCAGTTTTAGGTATTACTGAAAAGTGGTAAGTGATACCAGAGAACATTTAAATTTTTTTTATTTAAACAATATGTTTGTCTTTTTCTCAGGAGGAAAAAAGATAGTTCTGTCTTTGCTTTCTTTTTGCTCTTTGGCAAGAATTTATTTTCAAAATTGACAAGTACTAAGTCTGTTCTTTTGATATGCCTATGCCACTCTTGTTATATTTTCAAGTATATAATAACAAGATAGATCTTGAAGTCAGACTCTATCTGCAGTGACAAATTTTGATGATTTTTATTAAATTGACTAGTCAGTTCAGTAAAACAACTATTTTGAGATCTTCACTAAATTGATTCTGCTTCTTTCATGTGTTGACACATATGAATTTTAAATTGGATTTATTGCAAATTAACTTTGTTCAGAGTAGACAGTGTGATTTTATTGGATGCTCAGTATGATACTGTTTTAGGAATGGCATTTGGTTTCAGACTAAATTTTTCTTAGATTGAAAAGTTGATTCCATTGTATTCCAAGGTGAATGTTTATTGTGTGGGCTTATCTAAGTTTAATTTTTTCACATGAGGCTGAAGTAATACTATTTATAGAGATAAATAATGTAATTCCTGTATTTTCTTGGTTCCAAAGTGTATGTTTTAAAACTTTTTAATATTTCTGAAATCAGAAATGCATGTTACAATTGATATTCACAATCATTTAATTGATTATGTGTCTTGAAATCAATGGTTTCTTACAATCATATATATAGTTGTCTATTTCCATTCTGGAGAAGGATAATCATGTTTGGTAGAGGGTCTGTGAAAAAGAGGAAAGCCGTCAATGAGACGGATTGATACAGTGGCTGTAACAGTGGGCTCAAGCATGGCAAAGATTGTGAGGATGATGCAGGACCAGGCAGTGTTTTGTTGTGTTTGTACACAGGGTCGCTGTGAGTCTCAACTGACTCTACGGCACCTAACAACAATGTATCACCACCCAAAATTAAATTCTCTGATTATTTTTTAAAATGATTGTGTTTTCTAGGTTACTTGAAGGAGTACTTTGAAATTTAAGGAAAAAATTTGTAATTACTTGTATAATATTTTCTTCTAAAGAATAAGTTTTTTTGGGAAGGTTTTGACCAGTTGAGTCAGTTGATTGGAACAGAGGTTCTCAGGTGACTAAGAACTATAGTCACTAGTTGGGATGAGTGTATTTAAAAAAAAAATAATTGGTTAGAAACCACCTTGTGATTCCCCATGGCCACATTTTCATGTTGTACTTGGCTCTAAATGAGTGAGTTACTGAATTTTCTTTAACCCAAGGTATGTGCATCTTAAACATGTCAATATTTCATTTTTCTAAACTATTAAATTATTTTGGTATTAAAATGAGTGTTTTCTTTACTCTGTAGAATTTTGTCACTATATTACTTCAATTAAATCAGATTAAATTAATCATGTTGTTATGACCCCCCCCCTCCCCCAGATGACAATAACACATAGTACTCTTACAGTCTTAGAACAGTTAAGGTATCAAATGAAAGTTGTACAAACTGAAATTTAGGTTGTATATTGCTCCTGACTTGTCTCAGTTACTTGATAATAGTTGCAGATTTCTGTATCAGGGCCAGATGGAAATCAGACATGTAGGTAATTGTCTAGGATTTATGTCTAAAGAAATAATTTCAGTCTCTTCTGACCTGAGCAAAGAAGAATGAGGAAAATCAAAGATGCATGGAAACAGTCCAAGAGACTAGTGGACCATGGGAACCTCAGCCTACATGACCCTGAGACCAGAAGAACTAGATGGTGCCTGGCTACCGCTGCCAACCATTTGGAAAGGAGTCAAAATTGAAGATCTTGGATAGAGTGGGAGAAAAATGAGTAACAAAGTACAAAATCATAAAAAGACCAGGCTTGCTAGTCACACTTCTGGCCTGGAATTGAACTCCCCTGTGGCTTGACCTTCAGCCAAATAATAGACAGGCCTACAAGGTGAACAGTTACAGTGGGGAGGTGCACTCCTTATCACAGTCAACCATGGTAGATTAGAAAGGTAGCATTTGCACAGGGAGAAGGCTCAGAAGGCGGGAATGTACAGGAAAGAAGGACACAAAGAGAAGGTAACCTTAGGGAGGAAGTGGGAAAAGAGCTTGTTACATTGTGAGGATTGCAGTCAACGTCATGAAATAAAATGTGTATGTACTATTGAATGGGAAAGGAATTTGCTCTGTAAACTTTACCCAAATCACAGTAAAAAGTTAATTTTTTTTTTTTGTCTTTAAAGTTCCGATAACAGGGAAGTTTTGTGTCTGACTTAGTAGGATAATAGCCTTAGTCTTCCACCTTACCAGTGTACGATAACTAGCTTCAGTTTTCTTATCGTTTAAATGGGTACTGATAACAGTAATACTTTTTTTTTTTTTTTTATTAGGATTTGGGTGAAGATTTACAGAGTAAATTCACTTTTCATACAGCAGTTCACATATACTTTGTCTCATGTCATTGACCAAAATTTACAATTCAGCAGCTCCCTTCCCACTTCCCCCCCACAGTTACCTCTTCCCAGTGTCCATCCCTCCATACTCCTCTGATAACAGTAATACTTAAAGTTCTGTGAGATTTATTTAATTCACTTTTAATGGCTTAAGATCATCATGTGAAAGGTACACTGTAAGTGTGAATTATTGATACTTTTTCATTTTTCTTCTCCCTGAGGACAGTGCCTGAAATAGCTACCTTCCTTATCCTACGTGTGAAGACTGAGAAACTTAATACATAGCATGATCACAACATTTGAGATAGTATTGAATTGCTGTCATTGAAAACAGCAGGATATCTTACAACCGTTTAAATAGCAATTCTTAGTATGATCTTTCCTATTGAGAGAAATACAACCATTTTTGGTAACAGTGGCTCAAAATATATTATAATACATTGAATCACTGCTCAGAGATGTCAGATTTATCAGTAAATTGCTTTTTTGTATTGAATAATAAAGAGGGGTTCAGGTTCCATTATATAATTCTATAATGGAAAATTATGATTTATCAATTATTTTTTAAACCTAAAGGGGCAGTAAAGCATAAAAAAAGATGTTCTTTTATGTTAAAAATAATTTTGTTTGGAAGATTAAACACTGTTTTGAAAGCTTATTCTTTGGGTTTTCTTAGTTTAAAAAAAGTTATAAAAGTTAATGATGTTTCTGGGTAACAAATTAAACAGCACAGAGAAGTTTATGATGGAAAGCAATAGTTTTTTATTCAGACACTCTCAGTTCCCAGTTCCATTCCCGTGAAGCAAACTTTTGTAGTCATTTTTGTTTTTAGTTCTTCTGTGGTTTTCTTCATAACTGTAAATAATACACCTCATTTGTTGAATCACTAACTTTATTTTTTATCTACATGCTATGAGATATGAGGATGTAGCTTATTTTTCTACTCTTCCTCACTTTCCTGCTTCCTAGTTAATGATAGTAATATTAAAGAAAAATCATTGGGGTATACTAAATACTATATTTAAGCCTCTATTTCTTTTTCCTTCAAATTTCAACAGAATATTTTGATTTTCCACTTTGTAAAATGGAGATATTAATATCTTTGTTTTTCCTTTCACCTCCTCACACCTATCACTCATCCATTTTTAGCTGGTTTCCATTAGCTACGTTTGATTTTATATTTGAAGGGTTAATAACATTTATATCTTAGTTATCTGTGGTACAGCTGTAACTTATTTTCTATAAGAAGAAAAGCAATAAACTATCTTTACATTTATTATAACTGTAAATATTCAATGCCAGGCCAAGAAACATAAGATTAGGTTCATAACCTATAGGTCCAATTTCATGATCCCTGGGCTGTCCATTCTGTCATAGTATTTAGGCAAAATTGATCAAATCTCTTTCTCTCTTAAAAATATTTGTTACTTGATTAAAATGATTTCGTATTTTAGTTTGCTTCATATTTAAACTAGAATTTTCTTGTATAGCCCTCCCCCCCTTTTTTTTTCCTTCTAGGATTTCTGATTCTCTGTCCCTGCCCCCCTTCCGTGTGTATTATTATGTACTTACTCAGTCTACAGCCCCCTACAGACCATCTCAGCTTATTTGATTTACATCCAGCCACTTTGCCTTCTAGGAATGAACTGCACTTTCTTATCCATTGAAGACCACCCAGTTCTCTTTGATGTTACAGGTTTATTACTTTTTGTACTTTCTGTTCTCCTCCTATTCCCCGTTGGGATCCTGAAGTGGTGGGAGGTGAATGTGTGTGTGCTTGGTTTGCTGTCTTTGACCTGGTCTTATCCATATAGATTTAAAGTTTTATACTTTTGTGTAAAGTCCATAAAAGGTATTCTTCAGATTAGATCTTTGAGACTTCTTTTAGTTAATGATGTGCCATATGTGTTTCATGTCCATGTAAACACAGGATAGAATCTGTGTTAAAAGGAAATTATTAGTGTTTTAAAGATCAAATCATGGTGTTTATCTTAGTAAATCCCTTCATTTTATAGGACAGAAAACTGAAGAGTGGGAGGGAGGGAGAGAGAGAGAGAAGGTAAAGTGGTCTTCTTGCCCAGGTATTCTTAATTAATGTAATAGCAGAATTAATTCAACTATGTGTTTATTGATCTTGTTCTACTTCATAATACCTCCCCAACCTTCAGTCAGGAGCTCTGGTAGCATAGTGCCTAAGGCACTTGACTGCTAACCAGAAGGCTGGTGGTTCAACCCCACCAGCCACTCCTCGGAAGGAAGGTTGGGCAATCCTACTTCCGTAGTGATACTGCCTTGGAAACCCAAGGAGGGGTTGCTGGAAGGAAGGTTGGGCAATCCTACTTCCGTAGTGATACTGCCTTGGAAACCCAAGGAGGGGTTGCTATGAGTCGGGGGCCGACTCCACGGCATATAACAACAACAACAACCTTGAGTCACATGGTTTAGACAAGGGGAAATTATGTTAGTAGTGTGTGCTTCCTTTAGGAAGTTAATGCTAATCCTATAGGAGGAGACTTGCCTATTTTAGTAGTTTCATTTGTTATCTTAAAAAAGATGCAGAACAGTCTCTACTTGTCTGGAGCAAAAGATAAGGAAGGAAACCTGAGACTCAGAAGAAACTAGTCTATGGGACTCTCTACATGAATCAGAGCCTCATCTATTCTGGGACCAGAAGAACTACATGGTGCCTAGCTACCCCTACTGATTGTTATGATCAGGGCCATGAAAAATGGATTTTAATAGAATGGGAGAAAAATGTGGAACAGAATTTCAAATATAAAGAATCCAGACTTACTGGACCACTTGAGTCTAGACTCCCTGAGACTGGAGATACTATTGAAACCTTGAACCAAAAGTGTCCCCTGAGCTTACCTTTTAGCTAAATAACTGGTTGGCTTACAAAATAAAGAATATCACTCACGGGTATAGGCAGTCCCTGTGTTATGAATTTCTGACTTCGAGACAACTCCTGCTTGCCTGTTTAATGTTAGGTAAAGTTGCCCTAGCTTTGAAACAATGGACTCAACCAACCCAACTGGAAACAAATTCTTCATCACAATTCCCCTTTATAGGATGTACGTGTAGCTATTCAATCATGGAAAAGGCTTTGAGTTTCTCCTTGCACTAAAGTAAAAGCCGTGTGTAGCTGTTCCTGCTTACCTGCAAATTCCACTTAAAGACACAGGAATGGGTTGTTCATAATCTGGGGTACTGCCTGTACCATGCCTCTTTAAAAAGCCATCTATATGAGACCAAACAGTCAACAATTACTTTAAAACAGAGGAGGTGGGGGGGGGGAGCTACATTACTGGAAACAGAGCAACCAGAATGGTAATAATGAGAATGTTCATGCATTGGAAGAATGTAACTAATATCATTGAACAATACGTATAGAAACTGTTGAGTGGGAACCTAATCTATTATGTAAACTTTCACTGAAAACAATAAAATATTTTAAAAGATGTGGAATGAAATTATTGGAGTAAATGTTTTTATTTGAATTATTCTTTTTTTTTTTTTTTTAGTCAACTGTCATCCATGTGCTATCATCATAATTAACCAGATAGCAGGCATCCAGCACTTAATGAATCTCATATTTAAAAACCAAGGCAAAGGAGAAGAAGTAGTTTTGAGAATTTTTTTTATTGTTGTTGATTTAGCAAAGCCTATGTTTAATAACCTTTATAAATGATAGTTAGGATATTACTAAGTATAGTTTTAGAAAACTAGCACTGTTACCTGTCATATATGTACACGTGGATTTAGGTAGTTAAAGAATCAAAGTAGAAAATCACATAGAAGAACAGAAACAGGTTTTAAAGAAAAATTCTTTGTTTTTCTTTATATGAAGATTAAATGACATTAAATAATTCATGTTTTTTGGGAAAACTGCACTAATAGAGGGAATAGTGTCAATCTTGGAAGTGTCAGCCTGTTCCAACTGGAGGTTTCGGAGAGGAGTAAGATAGGTATTTTGATAGCAGTCTCAAGTATTAGAATGAGACAGTGATATTCCATTCTTTACAAAATGATTCAATCAGTCAGGATACTTGGATTCAGCTTAATATGATCAGCTTTCCATCCTGTATGGGGATTGTCTAGAACAAATCTGCAGTTAGAATGATCCCTAAATAGGGTGTTCCATTTAAACTAGAAATTTTGATTAGTGCTGTCGTTCGTTCAATGAAGTTTTAATTGAAGTCATAGTGCTGTCTTCATAGGCTGCATGCACTGGTAGTAGCTAATCTCATCATCTTCTGTAGGTGCGTTCTCAAAATTGCAGCAGAGATGACTGTGTTGTTGTATGTGATGTGTAATCCAATACTGCTATTTAAAATGAAAAGCATACAAAAAGGAAGTATTAGTGATAAGGTATAACATTAGAAAGAAATAGATTAATATTAGGAGAGTCAAGACATACCCATTTTAATATAACTTTTCTTTATATTTTAAAGAATCCAGAAGGAACTTGCAGAAATTACGTTGGACCCTCCTCCCAACTGTAGGTAAGTACTTACGGATATTTATTTACTTGTATTGTTTGCAGAAGGTACATTTGAAGTGTTGACTTGATGTGCTAGTAGTTGTTGGCAACTGTTTTTGTTGTAGTCTGATTAATTAGTAAAAAAATCATTGTGCTTTGTACTTAAATGATTGTAGAAGACAGTGGTTTTTGTTGTTTCTGTGTAGGAATGGAACATTCAGCAAGTATGTTTGTAGTGATAGAATGGAGTTGCCGAAGATAGAGTAATACAGTAACAGTAATGGAATAATAATTGAATTGCAGGATAACAAATACAGTTATCTTTTAGTGGATGAAATATTAGGAACTTACATGTTTATTTAATGATAAAATAATACTGTGGTTAAAGTATTTGCTATTTGATAATTATTTAGTTGAAAATTAATTTTTAAAAGTACAGGAATAATAATTTCTTCATGGCTTGCTTTATTTATTAGGGTCATCAATTGTGAATACATGATTTGAGGCAATGATGTTATATTTGAAACACTTTCCTCTTTATGACCACATGTACTCAATTTTCTGGTTAGTGTCTACTTATCGGAAGTAAACCTGCTTGTCTGGAAATGATTAATGATAGGTACTTACAGAAAGAGGTGTAAAATAATCTCCTACCTTATTCTCTGTCTTGGGTCTAGTGCAGTAGTTGGGAGATGGCTATTTGGTTGTTTTAAGATATTTATTTTGTTTGATTTGAGGTCAGTGTTTGAATTGGGCAAACATGAAGTTTTATAGTTTGTTTTGATACTCTTGTGCATTACAGGTAGGAGGGCAGATTGAATGAAAATATTCAAAGATTGAACGCAGGTAGAATTTGTTATGAGTTCTGTTTTTACAGATTTTACCTTTATGTGAAAGCAAAGGTAGCAATTGTAGGTATTAATGAAAGTGAAAATTTTGCAGAATGCTTATCTTAATACTGTGAAACCTGTGAGAACGAACAGGAAGTCGATGGGACTGCCTTGTTTTTGGGTCTTACAAGCTTTCCACCTTTGACAGGTTGCGGTCTTACCGTTTTTCTGTCTCTCATTGTTATGGGAAATACAGGTATGTGTCACTTAATGTCTGTTTGGACAACATCTAAGTGCATATACATCTGTGGTCCCATAAGGATTTTTTTTACATGGGAAAGCAGTTCTCCTTTTGTTTCTCATTTTCCCCAATGATTTTAAAGACCCTAAATCCAGACCCTTGTGGCACTGGACTGTGGGTGGGGATATAGGCAGGTGAGGGGGAGAATATGGCTGTGGGTGTAGGCTCTCAGGCTTTGTCCTGTGGGCAGGCAGGTGGCCATGGCTATGAGGCCTGGATTGCTCCTCCTGCTTCGGCAGGCAGAAAGGAAGACGGGGCTGACCTCACTCTGCTCCCTCCTCAGTTGCATCCTCTTGCTCTGTTCCTGGTGCCCGCCCCAGCCTCTGCCAGCAGCTTCTGCAGCAGCAGTAGTGACAGTGGCGATGAGGACAACTGGAAGCAGGTTTCCATAACGTTTCAGTGTGGTGTTTGCACAATGTCCAAATCACATAATGTCCTATTTCACAGAATATATTGTACATGTTAAGCAACGCATACTTGTATTTGGGTTTCCTTCTCCGGCAGGTTTCTGCCATATATAGGTTCTCACTTTTGCAGGTTTTACTGTAGTTGGCTGGTTGACAGCTCTTTTGTGTAGAAAAAACTAATAAAGCTTATTGTCTGTGGTGAATCTAATATAGTTCTTTACATGAGTGTCATGTACAGTAGTATATAAACTTGGAATAATAATGTTTAAAGAATATATCACTTGAATAGGACAAATATTTCTTTGCTAGAAAAACTGTTTAACGGTAAACCTTTTTGTCACATTTAAGACTCTGTTACATCAAAGCTGTTTAAGATAGCAGGTCATTGGATCATTGTTAGGCTTTGGTGGCTAGTTCATATAAATTGCTTTGTGGAAAAACTCCCATTTGAATTAAATCTAAAATCTTGTTTCTTTATAGCATTTATTTAATGGTCTGAATAATTTTTATTTTTTTAAATAAACTATTTTATTACATATGTTTTCTTTGTAACCTTTTTACAAACAATTGAATTGGTAAATATGTTAATTTAATTTATATACCACTTAAATGTTGACAACAGTTTATTGGCAAAATTAATTACTTTGTTTTAATGAGTTTATTTAATTTATGGTTAATTTAATAAACTTTAATTTTTATAGAACTTTAGATTTACAGAAAAATTGTGCAGAAAGTGCAGAGTTCCCATGTATCTTCATCCTCCTGCACAGCTTCTCCTATTACCAGCATTTTGCATTCCTGTGGCACATTTGTTAAATTGATAAACCAATATTGATACATTATTATTACTAAAGTTTGTACTTTACATAAGGTTTTACAATTTGTGTTGCACAGCCCTGTGGGTTTTGACAAATGCATAGTGTTATGTGTCCACTATTACAGTATCATGGAGATTAGTTTCACTGCCCTAAAAATGCCTTCTGAGCCACCTGTTCATCTCTGAACCTTCCTCCTGACTCCTTGGTAACTACTAATCTTTTTCCTGCCTCTGTAGTTATGCCTTTTGCAGAATATCATATAATTGGAATCGTACTATATGTAGCTTTTTTAGATTGACTTGTTTCACTTAGCAGTATGCATTTTTCTTTATGACGTTATGTAATTTGATAGCTCATTTCTTTTTTTTGCTGAACAATACTCCATTGTTTATCCATTCACTTATTGAAGGACATCTTGGTTGCTTCCAGTTTTTGGCAATTAAGAATAAAGCTGCTATAAACATTCGGGTGAAACTTTTTAGGTGGACTTATATTTTCATCTCATTTAGATAAATATTAAGGTTTATTTTAGATAAGTGTAATCTACATATAATAAAGTGTGATGGTACATGGTTTGCAACTTTGCTATCAGATATTTTATTTTCTAATATATTAGATGGTTTAATTTAGCCTTGACTTCTTACAGATTATTTAACTTTGATTAATCAGATATTATAATCATGCATGGAATTTCAGAGACTGAGGAAAGAAATTACGTAATTGTTATTATTTAAATAAATAATCATACCATAGTTCTAAATAAAGAAAAAAAGGAAAAATTTAACTATAATGTATTCTGAAATTTGGAGGTTTACTTTTTTTATTGTGCCTTAGTGATAACATTACTAGTTCATATGTAAGCTCTTTATACATAAAATAAAATGTATGCAATAGTTTTTCAATTTCAGGAAAGGTACCTGTTCGGGGTAATTTGCTTTCTTACGAAAATTTGCAAGGAAATCCACTTATGAGGATTTGATAGCTAATAAGTTTACTTTAGAAGCTAGGCCTGCAGTGCAATGGCTTTGACTGTTTTCATTGATCCCAAAATGGTTGCTTGGACTGGGTCAAGCAAAGATAAAGATCGTCTGCTTTTATGCTGTGTTCCCCTTTGGCAGGCATAGGATCTTCTCTGCTGTGACTGATGGGGAACTGATTAGTTTCACATTCCCTATGTGCTTGTGTTACTTACTGTAGATGTTTAGATGTTCTGTGTGCTTGTTAAGTGCATTACTGTGGTCTTCGGATCGTTTGAAGTCAAATATTTAATTATGGTTTATAGTAAATCTGACCATCTCTATTTCAATGAGAATGTGCTTGCTATCTTCACAAAGAGAACTTAGAGCTTATTTTCAGTTTGGCTCATTTTTGGCACAAAGTTGACAATGCTTCTGTAGTTGACTTTTTTTGTTTTCTTCCAAAGTTCTGTGCTGCCTTTGTGTGTGTCCTAATGACTGTACTGAATTAATTTATAGAAATAGACCAAATTAAATCTATCTACGTAATAGACAGATTTAACAACAGTAGATTTAACACCAACACCTAACAACGGTAACACTTAATAAAAGGTTTTGGTTAGTCCTTTACTTAATAAGGCATATCTGATTTCAGAAGAAATCATTCCTTTAGCCATTCCCAGCACAGATTCTTCTCAATACTCTGCCTTTTGATTCCTAGGATAGTTGTAAGCCTGCTGTAACAGATAAAGATTAGGTAGGAGGTAACATCTGTGGGTTTACCCGTTTAGGCAATCAAAGAACAGGGAATGATTTTAACTATTGTTAGGGGATGGAGGGAAGCATTGCACCCAGTGTAGTTAGTGTTTATTTTCTAGAAACTTGATAGACTAGTGCAGTCCATTTGTTCTGTGTGTATGTCAAATCAGAGATGGAGTTCTGAATTTCAGTATATCTCCTATGTGATGTCTAGTTAAACAGCTCTTAGAATCCCATTGAATGAGCTAGCTAGTATGTATTTTTATGTATTGTCTGTCATTTGAATATATTGGGAAGTCTTCCTAAATCATATTTTTCAGTGTGAATAGGTAGTTTTAGGTAAGGCATTTCTGGAGGCACTTACTTTACTATAAAACCCACTGGCATCAAGTCAATTTCAGGTGATAGCGACCATGTAGGACAGAATAGAACTGCCCCATAGGATTTCTGAGGCTGTAAATCTTTATGGAAGCAGCCTGCCACATCTTTCTCCTGCAGGGTGGGCTAATGTGTTCAAATGGCTGATCTTTTGGTTAGCAGCTGAGTGCTTTAACCATTGTACCACCATGGCTTTATTAGTTTACTATAAAAAACAAAACTAAACCCATGCTGTTGAGTTGATTCAGACTCACATTGACACCATAGGACAGAGTAGAACTGCTCCATAGGGTTTCCAAGGCTGTAAATCTTTATAGAAGTAGACTGCCTCTTATTTCTCCTGCTGAGAAGCTGGTGGATTCAAATCACCTGTCTTTCGGTTCGCAACCCAGTGCTTTAACCATTGTACTCCTGCAGCTCCTATTGGTTTACTATAGTGGTGTTTATTTTTTTCAGATTTTGAATAAACTTACAAATTATTTTAAAAGCATATCTACAAACTACTTTGATTTAATAGGTTGATTATTCTTTCTTATATGAAACATGTGCCTACATGTCTTTGAGTTTTTACTTTTTTTGCTGTCCTCAAATGAGGTAAAATTCAAATAGTACAGTTGAAGCTGGACTAAATTCATCATCTTTGTTGTTCTATTCCTTTTTTTTTTTAATGTAACATTACTCATAGTATGAAGAGTATATGTTTAAAAACAAGCTTTTTTGATACATCTAAAAAAATGCCTTCATAAAAGTGTAGAAAGTTAAACATCATGTAAATGTAGTTTGGTATATACTTAGAGTACTTATAAATAGCAGAATATATTTTATTGGTTTCATCTCTCCTGTTATAACATAACAGATCCATGACATTTATGAAGACTGTACATCCTGAGGGCTCGGCAGAATTCTTAGATGTTCTCATACTGTCAGCTGAGTTGGAGGTGCTAGAAAGTTGCCTAGAATTGTTCACTACCTCAGTGACTGCACTCCAGCTCAGCTAGATGGAGTGGTTCAAGTTCATGCTGTATCTTTAACAAGCTCTAGTAGATTCACTGTCCCTTATAAATGACTGCATTTTGTGACTTGGAGAACTCTTAAAACAAGTTGTCAAAAACACAGATCATAAATTTGCAAATAGAAATGGGTCCATTTATATACTTTGGAGCTAGTGCAAAACTAGCAGCTAGTAGGCCAGAAAATATTCAAATTAAAATTAGTTTTTGTTATCCAAAGGATAACTTGTTAATTCCTCTGTACTGCAGAGAAAAAAAAGGAAACAAACAAACAAACAAACTTATTACCATCAAGTCTGTTCTGACTCACAGTGACCCCTCTTAGGTCTCCGAGGCAGTATCTGTGGAAGTAGGTGACCCAACCTTCCTTCCAAGGAGTGGCTGGTGGGTTTGAACAGCCAGCCTTCTGGTTAGCAGTCTAATGCTTTAGGTACTATGCCACCAGGGAGCTTGTACTGCAGAGAAGATAAGTTCAATTTCTATTATGATTTGATAAAGCCCAGGTTTGTATTAGTTTTATAAGCATGAGAATGACAGAGAATCCTTACTAATTTTTCAAAACAGAGACAAGATAAAATTATTTGTTTTGATTTTGACTTCTGATCTTGTGAACAAGTAAGTAAAAGGAAGAAAAACTAAAAACAAACAAAAACCTCGTTGTTGTTGAGTCAGTTACTTACAGTGACCTTACAGGGTTTCCAAGACTGTAATCTTTATGGGAGCAGACTGCCACGTATTTCTTTCCCAGAGCAGCTGGTGGATTAGAATGGCCCCGCTTTGTAGTTAGCAGCCAAGTGTATGCCACCAGGATGCCTTTAAAAGGAGGAAATAAACCAAAAAAGAAGATGCAGTTCATTTACATTAGCTGTTTTCATCCCTATGTGTTCAGTGATCTATTCATTTAACACTGGTTTGGTTTTACTTTCTTTTGAAGCAGCAGCTTTAGTATATGTAATTCACATACCATGCAATTCACATATTCGTATACAAAAAAAAAAAAA
>NW_006921590.1:11535302-11535882 GCF_000298275.1 Orycteropus afer afer | reverse complement strand
GACTTTGTCTCACTTATTTTGGTCATGTTGTCAGAAGGGACCATTCCCTGGAGAAGGATGTCATGCTTGATAGGGTGGAGGGTCGATGAAAGAGGAGGAGGCCTTTGAGGAAATGGATTGACACAGTGGCTGTGATGATGGGCTCAAGTATAGCAGGGATCATGGAGCTGGCGCGGGATCGGGCAGTGTTTCGTTCTGCTGTGCTTGGGGTCGCTACAAGCCAGAAACAACTTGACAGCACCTAACAACAAACATAAACACAGAACTATCTCAGTAAAATAACCGGGAAAATTTCTTGCTTTCTTATTTCAAAATATTGTTGAATTTTTTTGTCCCATTCTACCTTTAACCATAGATTCTAAAATGTTATATGCTAATAAAAGAAAATGTTGAGTGATAAAGTGAGTTTAGTGCCCATTGCTTTTGGTGGTCCCCCCCCCCCATTTCTGCTGCTTTAAGAATAGTATAAGAATGTGTATGAAAAAACATTAAATGATCACACTAGGAGTTTAGTTTATTATAGCAACAGGACATTGATCACTTAGTTTGCCTATTGTTATGGATTGAATTGCATATATAT
>NW_006921590.1:11528433-11535202 GCF_000298275.1 Orycteropus afer afer | reverse complement strand
GATCTACTCATACTTACCCCTCTTTGAGTTTCTGAGGTGGTGTCACTATGGAAGTAGATTGTCCAGTCTTCTTTCCGAGGAGAGGCTGGTGGGTTTGAACTTCCAGCCTTCTGGCATTTGCCTTAGACACTACACCACTACCATACAATTTAAGTTTTGAATTTTAAAGTGTAAAATTCATTGGTTTTTAGTGTGTGCACAGAGTTTTGTAACCATCATCACAATAAATTTTACAATATTTTCATCACCTCCAAAAGATTTGCCAGAACTTTTAGCAGTCACCACTGCTCCATTTCTTCTAATGCTCCTCTGTCCTCCCAGTCCTAGGCAACTACTTACCTACTTTCTGTCTTAGTAGATCTATATTTGTTATAGACATTTCTTGTAAATGAAATCATACAGTATATGGCCTTTTGTGACTGGCCTCTTTCACTTAGCATCATGTTCTCAGGGTTCACCTATGCTGTAGATATATCAGTATTTAATTTTTTTTGTTGCCAAATAATATTACATTGTATAGATATGCCACATCTTATTTATCTATTTATCCATTGACAAACGTTTGAGTTGTTTCCGTTTTTGCCTGTTAAGAGTAACATGCTATGAATATTCATGTACAAACATTTGTGTAAATATAACCTTTCATCTCTCTCCGGTAACCTAGGATTGGTAGTGGTGAGTCAAAATGATAACTCTATATTTAAGCTTTTCAGGAACTGCCCGAGTGGCTGCACTATTTTACATTCCTACAGCAGTATATGAGGGTTTCAGTTTTGTCACAACCTTGGCAATATTTGTTATTCTTCGGTCCTTTTTTTTTAATGATAGCAATCCTAATGGATGTGAAGTCGTACCTTATTGTGGCTTTGATTTGCATTTCTTTAATGACTAACGATGAGCATCTTTTCATGTGCTTACTGACCATTTATGTATCTTTTCTGGAGAAATGTCCATTCAGATTCTTTACCCATTTAAAAAATTTTCTTTTTATTGTTGGATTGTAAATGTTCTTTATGTATTCTGAATACAAATCCTGTACCAATCAGATAAACGATATGCAAATATTTTCTCTCATTCTCCCATCATCACAATAAATTTTACAGTATTTTCATCTCCCACAGAAGATTTGCCAGACCTTTTAGCAGTCACCGCTTTTCCATTTCTTCCAACACTCCTCTCCCCTCTCAGTGCTACTTTCTGTCTTAATAGATTAGTGGATTGCCATATTTTGGGCATACAGAACAAAACTCTCACTGCCTTCGAGTCAATCCCAGTTCACAGCGACCCCTCCTTGGGTTTCCATGGTGTTATCTCTATGGAAGTAAATTGCCCAACCTTCCTTCTAAGGAGTGGCTGGTGGGTTTGAACTGCCAGCCTTCTGATTAGCAGTCACATGCCTTAGGAGCTTCGCCACTAGAGCTCCCTTTAATGCACAAACATTTTTAATGTTAATGAGGTCCAATTTATCTATCTATCTATCTATATATATATATGTATTTTTTGTTGTTGCTTTTGCTTTTGGTGTCATATATAAGAAACCATAAATGTGAAACCTTGTATGAAACTAGCAAAAATGTAAGTTGTAAAAAATGAAATGGAACATACAAAGATCAATATCTTAGGTGTTAGTGAGCTGAAATGGACTGGTATTGACCATTTTGAACCAGGCAACCATATTGTCTACTGTTCCAGGAACGACTAACTAAGGAAGAATGGTGTCACATTCGTTGTCAAAAAGAACATTCCTAGATCTATAGTGAAGTACAGTGCTGTCAGTGATAGGCTAATATCTGTACGCCTAGAAGGAAGATCAAGTAATACTAAAATTATTCAAATTTATGCACTGTCACTAAAGCCAAAGATGAAGAAATTGAAGATTTTTACCAATTTCTGCAGTCTGAAATTGACTAAACGTGCTATCAAAATGCATTGATAATTGCTGGTGATTGGAATGCAAAATTTGGAAACTATAAAGAAGCATCCGTAGTTGGAAAATAAGGTCTTGGTACAAATGACACTGGAGATTGCATAATAGAATTTTCAAAACCAATGACTTACTTGTTATAAATACTTTCTTTCAACAGCATAAATGGTGACTGTACATGTGGACCTCACCAGATGGAATACATAGGAATCAAAATTGACTACATCTGTGGAAAGAGACAATGGAGAATCTCAAAAAAGGGCTAGGGGCCGACAGGAACAGACCATCAGTAGCTCCTATGCAAATTTAAGTTGAAGCTGAAGAAAATTAAAACAAATCCACAAGAGCCAAAACATGACCTTGAGTATATTCTGCCTGAATTTAGAGACCATCTGAAGATTATGTTTGATGCATTGAACACCAGACGGGTTGTGGATTGACATCAAAGACATACATGAAGGAAGCAAAAGGTCATTAAAAAGATAGGAAAGGAAGAAAAGACCAAAATGGATGTCAGAAGGGACTCTGAAACTTGCTCTTGAATGGAGAGTAGCTAAAGCTAATGGAAGAAATGATGAAATAGAAGAGCTGAAAAGATGATTTCAGAGGGCAGTTTGAGAAGACAAAGTGAAGTGTTAGTGAAATGTGCAAAGACCTGGAGTTAGAAAGTCCAAAAGGAGGAATGTGCTGGGCATTTCTCAAGCTGAAAGAACTGAAGAAAAAATCCAAGCCTTGAGTTGCAGTATTGAAAGATTCTATGGGCAAAATATTGAACAATGTAGGAAGTATCAAAAGAAGATGGAAGGAATACACAGAGTCACTGTACCACAAAGAATTGGTCAACATTTACCCGTTTCAGGAGGTAGCATATGATCAAGAACCGATGGTACTGAAGGAAGAAGTGCAAGCTGGACTGAAAGAACTGATGAAAAACAAAGCTCTAGGAATGGACGGAATATCCATTGAAATGTTAAACAAACAGATGCAGCACTGGAAGCACTCATTGTTTATGTCAAGAATTTGGAAGATACCTATCTCTCTAACTGATTGGAAGAGATTGATATTTGTGCCCATTCTGAAGAAAAGTGATCCAACAGAATGTGGAAATTGTTGAACAATATTGTTAATATCACACACAAGTAAAATTATGCTGAAGATAATTAAAACAAGGTTGCAGCATTATATTGACAGGGAACTGCCAGAAATTCAACTGCTGGATTCAAAAGAAGACGTGGCATGAGGGATACCATTGTTGATGTCAGATGGATCTTAGTTGAAAGCAAGAATACCAGAAAGATGTTCACCAATTTTATTGACCATGCAAAGGCATTTGACTACATGGATCATAACAAATTATGGATGACATTGTGAAGAATAGGGATTCCAGAACACAGGATTATGCTCATGAGGACCCTGTACATAAACCAAGAGCCAGTTGTTGGAACAGATCAAGGAGATACTGTATGGTAAAATCAGGAAGGGTGTACGTCAGGGTTGTATCCTTCCATCACACTTATTCAATCTGAATACTGAGTAAATAATCCCAAGAAGCTGGACTATATGAAGAATGTGGCATCAGGATTGGAGGAAGAATCATTAACAACTTGCTAAATACAGGTGATACAACCTTGCCTGCTTAAAGTGAAGAAGACTTGAAGCACTTACTGATGAAGATCAGAGACTACAGCCTTTGGTATGGATTACACCTTAATATAGAGAAAATAGAAGTCCTCAAAACTGGATTAGTAAGCAAAATCACAGTTAATGGAGAAAAGATTGAAATTGCCAAGAATTTAATTTTACTGGGATCCACAAACAACGCCCATGGAAGCAGCAGTCAAATGATGTTTTGCATTGGGCAAATCAACAAAAGACTTCTTTAAAGTATTAAAGAGCAAAGATGTCACTTTGAAGACTTAGATGTGCCTGATGCAAGCCATGATATGTTCACTTACCTCATTTGCATGTGAAATCTACAGTGAATAAAGAAGGCTGCAGAATTGATGCATTCGAGTTGTGGTGTTGGCGAAGAATATTGAATATACTGTGGACTGCTAGAATAATGAACAAATCTATCTTGGAAGAAGTACAGTCAGAATGTTCTCTAGGAACAAGGATGGCCACACTTTGTCTCTCATACTTTGCTGGTGTTATCAGGAGGAAATAGTCCTTGGAGAAGGATAATCATGCCTTGGTTAAAGCAGAGGTCATCGTAAAAGGGGAAGCCCCTCAGTGAGATGGATTGACACAGTGGCTGTTATGATGGACTCGAGCATGGCAGTGATTGTGAGGCTAGTGCAGAATTGGGCATTGTTTTGTTTTACAAAGGGTCACTATGAGTCCGAACCAACTTGATGGCACCTAACAACAATATGACATAAGAAACTATTGCCTAACCCAAGATTATGAGATTTACCTATGTTTTTACTATGCTAAAGAATGTAATTTTTGTATAATAGGAGAGTGGTAGGATTATTGGCAGAAGCAGAGGAGTTGTTTAATGTAAAGTGATCTTATTAACAGCTGAAAATGGATTTGTTTCAATCTCTGGACACTGCACATCTTAAAATTAATAACTCTTTACTTTGGCTTTCCAGAAGCCCATACCCTTATTTACTTCTCACTTTAGTAATTACAAAGGTGCTCTGGTGGTATAGTGAATAAAGCATTTGGCTGCTAATCAGAAGGTCAGCAGTTCAAACTTACCAGCCACTCTGCGGAAGGAGGATGGGGCAATCTACTTCCATAAAGATTTACAGCCTCAGAAACTCAGGGGTAGTGATGAGTCGGAATCATCTTGATTCTGACTGCGAGTTTGAGGAGCACTGGTGGCGTAGTGCCTAAGGCATTGACTGCTAACCAGAAGGCTGGTGGTTCAAACCCACTAGCCACTCCTCGGAAGGAAGACTGGGCAATCTACTTCCATAGTGATACAGCCTCGGAAACCATGGAGGGGTTGCTGTGAATCAGATCCGACACCACGGCAGTGAGTCGGGTTTTGGTTTAATTACAGGAAGCTCTGGTGGTTTACTGGTTAAGGCATTTGGCTACTAACCAAAAGCTTGGTGGTTTGAACTCACCTGCTGCTCTGCGGAAGAAAGATGAGGCAGTGTGCTTCTGTAAAGATTGATAGTCTTGGAAACCCAAAGCAGTCCCTGTGAGTCAGAATCAACTCAATGGCAGTCAGTTTGGTTTTGGTTTTAGTAATTATATAGATCCACATTTAACTGCATTTTGTGTAGAAACTTCAATTCTGGTTTTATCTTCTTACCCTTATTTTTCCTTTTATGTGCTTATCTTTAATTTGCCCTTTTATATAACATAAATCTTTGTAAGCCGCCTTAGAGACTCTTCAGAGCAAGGCATATCATTACTAAATATGCTGTTTGAATAACTGAAAGTTGATGGGAATGTGTATTAGTAGCAGAATGCTGACATGCCGCTTATGAGGATCATTAAGATGTTAAGATTTAAATACACAATGAGGTCTTGTGTTACAGAAGGTATTCGTTTATTCATATCCATCCCTTCTTTCTTTAGTATAGATAATTGAGGAATATTTTTTATTCACTCCTCTGAGTTTTTTACTGCATTGCTACAGTGTAGTTTTATATAGACATTGAAAAGATAAAATATTCTTTAACATTGATTGTAGACCAGGTGGTTAGAACAGCTACAGGCTTTTTGGAATAGTTGCTGCAGGTTGAACAGCCATAGCAGTGAGCTGTTTGTACAGTGTGACAGCATGAGAAAGCATGATCTTGGCTTCTCCTCTGTTGGCAGTTCAGCATCTCAAGCTCGTTTAGGTTCTTCTTTCTGAACTTTATGATTTTTAAGATGTGTTCCTTCATTACTCTCAAGATTATGGTTATAGTTTTCTTTTTGCCTTTTACCTTGAGGTTGATTTTTCACCTGGGACACAACTAACATAGAGCCTTTAAAGAGCTAGCTGCATGTTATTTCAGATGAAGGGCTTTATGTACTTGTTTGCTGTTATACCCCTTCACTGCAGAACTATTATTGGGGAGTATAGAACCATCTCAAAGAACTGAATAAAAAATTTTAGTCTCGAGTTGCAATATGGAGAGATTCTATGGGCATTTTTATTTTATTTTATTTTATTTTGATTTGGGTGAAGATTTACAGAGCAAATTCACTTTCTATACAGTAGTTCACATATACTTTGTCTCATGTCATTGACCACAGTTTACCACAACAGCTCCCCTCCCACTTCCTCCCCATAGTTACCTGATCCCAGTGTCCATCCCTCCATACTCTCCTGCCCCCTGAGCTGTCTCCCTGTGTATAAGCAGCCCTTCCTTCTCCCATGATTGTTCTCTCCAGGTTGCGTGTCTACTTGAGGTAAATGTTTAACTCACATGCCTGTACTTTGTTTGGCTGGAAACCACAAGTGTGGGTTCAATTCCAGACCTGAAGGGCAGCTCGGGGCCATATTCTCAGTGGTTCCACCAGGCTCTATTGGACCAGCAAACCTGGTCCCCACCTTTTTTTTTTTAATGTCTAAGGGCAAAATATTGAATGATGCAGGAGACATCAAGAGAAGATGGCAGGAATACACAGAGTCACTGTACAAAAAAGTACTGGTCGATCTTCATCCATTTCAAGAAGTGGCATATGATCTAGAAACAGTGGTACTGAAGGAGGAAGTCAAAGCTGCAATGAAAGAATTGGCGAAGAAGAAAGCTCCAGGAATTGATGGAATACCTGTTGAGATATTTCAACAAATGGATGCCCCATTGGAGACACTCACTCGGTTATGCCAAGAGATTTGGAAGACAGCTACCTGGCCAACTGACTGGAAGAGGTCCATATTTGTACCCATTG
>NW_006921590.1:11513266-11526505 GCF_000298275.1 Orycteropus afer afer | reverse complement strand
TATATATATATATATATATATATAAATAAATATAAAATTGTATATATATTTTGGGAAGCCAAAATATTTGTTGTAAATCCTAAACTCTGTGGTTATAGCTCCATTTGGGAATGGGTTGTCTGTGTTGTGTTAATGAGGCAGGATTAGTGTAGGGTGTGTCTTGAGTCACTCTCTTTTGAGAAGTAAAAGAGATTGAACAAACAAGCCAAGGAAGGAAGCAGAGATGGGGGAAGACTGATGCCAAACTACCTGGAGAGTTCCTAGGAACCAGGAAACAAGCTGAAGAGACAAGGACCATCCCCCAGAGTAAACAGGGAGAAAGGCTTCCCCTAGGGTTGGGATGCTGAATTTGGACTTCAGCTTCCCAGCCTCCTAACTGTGAGAAAATAAATTCCTGTTTGTTATAGCCATTCACTTGTGATATTTTTGTTATAGCAGTACTAGATAACTAAGATGCCTACCTTTATAACTGATTATTTTTCCAGATTTATTACCTAAGCACTTTAAATAGAAAGTGTCATAGTCCTTTCTAACATGTAGTAGTTTAATTCTTATAGCTCTTTTAAGATGTCCTGACAACTATTCTTTTTTTGCATCTACTCACTCTCACTGCCATCGAGTCAGGTCCAACTCATAGAGACCCCTCCTTGGCTTTTTGAGGCAGTATCACTGGGGAAGTAGATTGCCCAACCTTCTTCTGAGGAGTGGCTGGTGGGTTTGAACTGCCAGCCTTCTGGTTAGCAGTCAGATGCCTTAGGCACTATGCTGCCACATCTTTTTACTGATTACTATATTCATTTCTTTAAACATTTTTTAGCTACCAGGCATTATTACAAATGACAAGTAGAACTTTGTTTTGTTAGTGTATTTTGAGAACCTTGAAATTTTTCATTTTAAAATTTATGTTGTTATAGTTTGCTTTTCGTAATATGGACATTTAGAACTGTCAAATAGAATGTCTGTTTTAGGTGGTGGTGGTGGTGTTTGTGTGCTGTCAGGTTCATTCCACCTCATAGTGATCCTATAGGACAGGATAGAACTGCCCCATAGTATTTCAAGGTTGTACGTCTTTACAGAAGCGGACTGCTACATATTTCTGTTGTGGATTGGTTGGTGGGTTTGAGTCGCCAATCTTTTGGTTAGCAGCTGGGCGCTTAACCACTGTGCCACAAGGGCTCCTTTTTTAGGTTCTTACTGGGGTGCTTTTAAAGGTGTATCTAAATTGTTATTTATGTTGAAATAGCACATTATTCTAAAATGTATTATAGACTCAGACAAAGCCATAAGCTAAATTCAAAATTATTTTCCAGTACATGGCAAAATAGACACCTGTCTGTACTTAATAAAACCAAACTCGCCAGCATCAAGTCGATTCTGACTCATAGTGACCCTCATTGGGTTTCTGAGGCAGTAAATCTTTACAGAAATAGATTCTCCATCTTCCTTCCACAATGTGGGTGGTGGGTTTGAACTGCTGTCCATCTTATTAACAGCCAGATGCCACCAGAGTTCCTTCACTTATGTGGAAGATGACACCTCGTAATAGATTGAACTGATCAAAAGGAGAGACAGAGAACAGAGCACGCCAGTCACTCCATCCCCTCTCCTGATTCTACCCCAATGTTATCAGTGCTCCTGACACATCATATTACAACTTGTTTCATCCACCTGGGTGGGAACTCTTTAGTTTTCATATCTCAAGTGTTAGCATTAAGTTGATGTTTAATATGGCTATGAATGAATAAATACAATTAATTATGGTAGGATTAACATTTATTGAATGATTGTAGTGTTTGAGGCAGTCTACTGAGTGTTTTACCAGCATTATGTCTTGTAATCTTCATGATTCTCTTTGAGTTAGACAGTAAGATAGCATTTTATAGATGAAAAGACAGGCTGTGAGAAATTAATATGTCCAAGGTCACACAGCAAGTTAAGAGGCAGAAGTAGGATTTCTGATGTTTCTGACTTTTGAACCCTAAGTGTTTTGAGGCTTTACTGTGCTGTCTTGCACTTGCAAAATAAATTTAGATGAATCAATCTAGAACAGCACTGTCCCAATAGAATGTTCTTTTATTGTGAAAGTGTTCTATATCTGTTTTCTCCAGTGTGGTAGCCATTAGCTGTTGAGCCTTATTGGGTACTTAACATGTGGATAGTCCAATTGAGGAGTTGGATTTTTAGTTTTACTAAATTATAATTAATTTAAATTTAAATAGCTGTATGTAGCTAATGACTCCATTATTGGACAGCATGGATCTGGACAAACATGGACTTCTCAAGATTAAACTTAAACTTGAATTTAAAAATCTTAGAGCGTCAAACACAGTGTCTGACATGTGGGTGCCACTTAATAAAGTAAAATGACTCTTAGAAATGTTAATATTTTAAAGTACTATTGGGTTAAATATTTACTTTTAATTTCTTAACAGAATGAAAGAAGTATTGCAAATTATTGTTTTTACATAGACGCATAGAATGTTGAAGGTAGAAAGCTTATGGCTGGCACACTTTATAACCCAGAGAGAAAGTCGGACTTCCCCAAGGCCATACAGTTTAATGGCATAGCCAGGCCTAGCATCTGCAAAGTAAGCAAGGGAATTTGGGAATTCTTATCCATGATCATGAGATACATTTGAAAGGAATTAGAGTTACTCAGCCTGGAGAAATGAGGAGCTGTGATAATTGTGTTTAAGTGTTCTCAGAGCTATAAAATAGAAGAGAGATTAAACTTGTTCTGTATGATTTCGGGTAGTGGAACCAGCACTGCTGGTTAAAAAATTAGAAGGAAATCGTTTTCACCTTGATGGATAGACTTCATCTTCAGTCAGAGCTGTCCAGAGAAATAATGGGCAATGTCAGGAGGTAATGAATGCCCCATCTCTGGAGGAATTTAAGATGCATCTGTTTACTTATTTATTTCATAGGCATTTCAGGTATCAGATTTGAATGGTTATTTCTCAGCTGCTAGATCCCAGACAAATGAAGCTTATTTTTACAGCTTTCTGTCCAGTCCTTCCATGGATTGTGACTTTTTTTTTTGTCTTCTTTGACCTCTTGGAGCCTGTAGTAGGTAAGTTATATAGTTCACTGGTCTGGCTAATTAAAGTAATATGTTAATTTATTATCAGTTCCAGGTCTGATTTGGTGAGGCTTTTGTTTTTCCTTCTTAAAAGTTTTAAATTTGAGGAAGAGAATGACAACGTGAAAAACATGAGAAAATGAGAGTCTGGTGTGTGGTTTAAGGACACAAATTAGTATTCATTATTTGATAGGTCTGCGATTGTTACATGTTATTTCATAAACTCCACCATGTGACATAGTCAAGAAATAAAAAATGTTCCTGTTAATTAATGTTAACATAAATGGAGTTCATTATAATTTTTTCTGCCATAAATGTTTTGTGAGCCAAGAGAGTATTTAAAGTTTTAAAGATTTCAAATGACAGAATGCATTAAGAATACCCTTCATATACACATATTGTTTTTCATTTATGACCTTACTTATTAAGAGAGATTTATTTTAAAAGCTTTGGCTCATCTTATGAAAAAGTGATTCATATCTATAGGCAAAGACACGATTCTCTGGCTTCATGTGTCAGAGCGGAATGATCTGAGCCCTGCATGTGAGTGGTGAATTGGAACAAAGTTAGGTATTCAGCTCCAAGTGCTGAAGGAAAATACTTGCCTGCAGTCAGAAGAAGGTTTCTGAAGAGTGGGACAGCTGCTCACTGCTCTAAGCCATTGGTTGACATTTTGGTGTTAGGCTCAAGTTAGCAGGCAAAAAAAGCCTGTTTGGATCCCAGGTAACCGGGCAGTGAGTAAGGAGGATCTGGGTGAGGAGGCCTGGCACAAGTCTGAGCCTGCGTGGGCAGTGTGAGAAAGTCTAGAGTCTGGTAAAGTAGAACTGTAAGGGGTTGGTAGTCAAGACTTCTGGAGTAAGATGGGGCAGGATTGGACAGGAGTTACCTCTTTATTATTATTATTTTATTTTAATCAGTTCTTTTTGCATTAACTACCATATTCTCAACCTTAGGTAAAGGATTTGCCTTCTTATCCAAGCCCTTGTGCATCACTTTAGTAATTGCCTTGCAACAATCTGGTTGATAAACCATACTGAACAGTGCTGAGCTCTCTGTTAGCGTAGTGCCTAAGGCACTTGGTTGCTAACCAGAAGGCTGGCGGTTCAAACTCACCAGTCACTCCTCAGAAGGAAGGTTGGGCAATCTACTTCCATAGTGATACCACCTCAGAAACTCAAGGAGGGGTCGCTATGAGTCAGGTCTGATTCGATGGCACATAACAACAACAACATGGTCCTGCTTTGCAAACAACTGGGATTTGAGGTGAGGGAAATGGACAGCCTAGTTTACCTCTTAAGAGGGGACAAACAAAAGAATTAACTCTATTACCCTTCCGTATTGATAGGAAGTTCTTCAGGAACTTGGAGAGTACATGTAATAGATATTTTTGTCTTTTGGAGTATTTCTTAGTATGTTAGAACAAAACCTGTGCATTTTGCTCTAAATTGGTGTTTGCTTACAAAGCACATTTGGGACTATCCAAGTGGCTTGGACTGTATGCAAGAGGCTTTAGTACTGCAGCATCAGAAGTATCTTATTTTAAGTTAACTTTGTCTAAAGGTAAAATGGACCCTAAAGACAATATTAGAAGGAGCTTTCAGTACGTAAGTGGTCAGACTTACTTGATTCTTGGTTATGCAAGATTCTTGGTTATTCTTGCATTAATGGGAAAAGGAAATTATGAATTCATTATGTGTAGTATAAGATAACACATTTAAAGCCATGGACTATGAATCACAGGTGGTATTCTGAATATATTATATTGGAAAGAATTTTAAATATGAAATTCAGGGTTTAAATAGACTTGCCAAATATGTAAATTTAGATGTCATAAAACATTTAATAAATGCTAAACTTGTTATATGGTAGTTATTTGAAATTGTCTGGCTTTCAAGTGGAGAAAAGCTATTTAACAGTTCTTCCAATTCTTGAGTTCAGGGGTGTGGGCTAGTGGGTCGATTGCTGACACAATCTGGGCCCAGAGAAGTGGGGTTGCACATAGCTTCTGATGTTACCATTCTCCATGCTTGAAATACCCTTTGATTCCCCTCCTTGCAATCATTTTAAGACGTGAGTGGTTTGGAGTGAGGCTTCTCTAAATTGAGTGTAGCTTTGTCATCAGCCAGTTGGGGATTTCTGACTGTTGTTATGTACCCTTGAGTTGGACCTGACTCATAGCAACCTCTCCTTGGGTTTCCAAGGCAGTATCGTTATGGAAATAGATTGCCCAACCATCCTTCCCAGGAGTGGCTGGTGGGTTTTAACCGCCAGCCCTCTGGTTAGCAGTCAAGTGCCTTAGGCACTACACTACCAGAGCTCCTATGTGGAAGGTAGACAGAGATCAGTGTTTAATTGCACACATTGGTCAACTCCTCCAGATGGCGAGTACCTTGGAATCCAGCTGAGGAATGTTAAATAATCTATAAAGCAGAACCTCTATTTTAGTAAGCACGGTTTTCTAGCTAAGAGGTTCAAAAAGCCAAAACCCATTGCCATGGAGTTGATTCTGACTCAGAGACTACAGGACAGAGTAGAGGTGCACCATACATTTTCCTAGGCTGTAATATTTATGGAAATAGACTGTCATATCTTTCTCCCATAGGGTGGCTGGTGGGTTCGAACTGCTGACCTTTTGGTTAGCAGCCTACCACTTAACCACTGTGCCACCAGAGCTCCTTTAGCTAAGAAATTAGGCAGGTTTAAATTAGTATTTCCGTGCTAACAACATTTGAGGCTTGGGAAGGAAGGGGTTAACTGCCAGACTGATCCCTGTGGCCTTAGAGTGCGTGTCTCTTTCTAAGTGACTGTTAGAATTAGGCTTGAATTAAGTAAGGTAGGATGGAGCAGAAATGTATTTTGCCAGATTGTTAAGAATTTGTTAACAGGGATAAGAATAGCCTCCATGTCATGCATGACAAAGCAGCTGGCCAGAGATTAATAGGGAAGGCCATTGATAAACTCAGATTGGGATTTAGGAAACAGCAAAATAAAATTACATTTTTGAATAAGAGTGTGTAAGGTGGGGACGTATTGAGAATGTAACTACTGTTAGGTTAAGCACTTGGCTATTAACTGAAAGGTTGACTGTTTGAATTCACCCAGAGGTACCTTGAAAGAAAATCTGGCATTCTACTTCCTAAAGCTCACAGCCACCGAAAACAGTGTGGAGCATAGTTCTATTCTGAAACAAATGGGATCACCATGAGTTGGAATTGGCTTGACAGCAACTTTTTTTTTTCTTTTCCTTCCTTTAAATTAAGTGAACACAGCTGAGTAATGTATATTTCAGATTAATATCCATTTAACATTAAACAAGTGTTTTCTCAGTGCCTATTATGTGATCAGCACTGTGCTGGATACTGGGCATGCAAAGATGATGAAGACAAATGGGATCTCCAGTCCATGTGATGTTTATGTTTCAGATGTGAGGACAGTTTGGGATTATAATAACTATTATTTTTTAAAAGCCTTCAGACATACTAATTGCTATGAAGAAAATAAAGACTGAGTTTAGCCCTCATCCTAACAGGCTGCATGTGTTGAGGCTGTAAAGCAGAAATATTTTTTCTGGTGTTCAAGGAGCTACAAGAATCAGGTGTGACTGGATTGAACAAGTGTGGGAGGTGGGCAGGGGAAAGCTGGCACAAGATGAGTGCAAAATGAGGTTGGGGCTAAATCAGCCAGAGTGACTTTTCGAAGATCAGTCTGGCTTCTGAACTGGAGGAGAAGAAGACTGGAGGCTCATAATCAATCATCTAGGTGACGCAGGATGATATTTTGGATCAGTATGGTAGCAGTGGAGATGGAGAGAAAAGAATAAGTTGAGGTTTTTTTTTTTTTTTTTTTAAGGAGTATCGATACCTTACTGCTGCTGCTGCTGCTGCGGAGCTGGGGAAGATATTAGAGGAAAGGAAAAAGTCAGAGATAGGGTTTAAGTCTCTTGGGGAAATGCTGGTTATTCTGAGATGGGGAAGATTAGTGGAGGGATAGTTGTTTAGGGGACAAGATCAAGAATTCTGGATTGGATATGCTTATTGTGAAATATCTGTGAGGCATACAAATGGTGTCAAGCAGACCAGTTGAATATAAGCAGGATCCCAGTGAGAAGCTTTAATATAATTTTGAAGTTGTCTTCTTAATGATGTTTAAATCCATAGGAATTGATGAATTCATGTATGGAAAAAGTATGGAAAGAGGAAGGGACCAACACCAAGCCCCCTGAGACCATAACATTTGGAGATGGGTGAAGGAGAAGCAGTCAGCAAAGGGAACAGAGGAGGAGTTCTCCATCCAGTGGGACCAGGAGAGAGGTTTCCATGCCGTCATACAGTTTCCTAGTGAGCGGTTCTAAAATTGATCATGAATGAAATTTTTATGTGACTAAAAAGTAGAATAAGATTTTAAGTACTGACTCTCTACACCAGCATTTTTTTTTTTTTTTTTAAATTGTGATTTGGGTGAAAGTTTATAGAGCAAATTCCATTTTCCATACAGCAGTTCATACACATTTTGTCTCATGACATTGACTGCAATTTACCACAATGTAACAGCTCTCTGCTCGCTTTCTCCCCATAGTTACCTCTTCCCTGCTCACCAGGGAATTAGTAAGTGGAGAAAAATTATCAAATTGTATTGAGATTGCAAAATTAATTTTTTTTGGTTGTTCTCTAAGATTATGTGTATCGCCTATTCATCTAGACTCTAATTGGGCTCTGGAGGAAAGGCTCTTCCCTTGGGAAGCAGGGCTTTCCCCACCTGATTGTTGCCCACTTAAGTTTGTTGTTATGTTGTTATGTGCTGTCGAGTCAAACCCGACTCATAGCGACCCCTCCTTGGGTTTCCGAGGCAGTATCACTACAGAAGTAGGATTGCCCAACCTTCCTTCCGAGGAGTGGCTGGTGGGTTTGAACCGCCAGCCGTCTGGTTAGCAGGCAAGTGTCTTAGCCACTATAAGCTGGGACACTTTTGAGCATCTCTATATATTTCTCACTAAAGAAAACGTCGTTAGCCTGTTTGTGTGTGTCTAACTCCCTTCTCTTGGAACATACTAGTGTAATTGCTATGTACTCTTCTTCATTTTTGGCACTGAGAGCGAGCTGCCAGAAGTGTTCTGTCTGGAAAACAGCAAAGGCTACGTTCAAAGCCAGAGTTGGTTTAAACATGCTCTCAGATGAACATTTTCTGTGGATGTGTGAATAGCCTGGCTGTTACTACTACTGCCTGTGTGATGTGTGAAGGGGCCAAAGAAGAGTAGTAGAGAGTGAATGCCTTTTCTTACACATGTACACAAGCATAGCCTTTTCTCCATCTCTTCCATTTGGACTTCAAGGTCTGTCTCAGATATCACCTTTGTTTTGTGATTTTTCCAGGCACAGTGTCTGTCTTCTCCTCTCTTTGTGCAGTCAGCACTTGGTGCTTTGAATTAGAGAGGCACTGGTTTCTTCTGGAGCAAGTGCCTGGGTTACATATACATAACCTTTTAGTCTAGTTACATAACTTCTCTATGCCTCAGTTTCATTGTCTGTAAAATCTCCTGGGTTGTGTGAGGATTATCTTAGTTAATACGTGTAAAGCATTTGGACTAGTGTCTAACACATAAGGGCTTAATAATCGTTGTTGATGCTGTTGTTATTTGTAAGGCTTGCGTGCATCTACCTACCTTCTTTATTCTTTTTGAGAACAGTGAAAGCATATAGCATGTATTATTCATTACCTTCACAATATGGTATATTGCATATAGTAAATATGCAAATATTTTTACACAGTTACAAAGGCAGAAAACTTCTAAATTTTTCTTTAAAAGCTAAAGTAAGTCTTGCTTCTTGACACTACCCTAGATACTTGATTGTCAGTGTCTCTTGATAAAGGTTTTCCATTTCTGGTCTGTGTGGAAGTCTTATCAGATGGGATATCAGTAAAAGGAAGATGATTAGAAAATCCATTAAGAGGTTGCATTGACTATTTTATCACTAAATTAACTCTAGTTTTTCACATTTACAGAATGTATTAGTTGGCATTATGTTTATTGCAGCTAAATTTTTTATCCTCAAATTGTAATTTCTAGTTTTTTTAATGTTAATTGCAATAATTTTCATAGGTATATGAATTGTGCAGGTCTTATATCTCTTAGTAGGATCTACTGCCATTTAAGAGTTTAAGAGAATAATTGTTTTTGAAAGGTATAAATTCTTAATTAAGCTTAAAAAAAACCCCACCTTTACAATGCAATTGTAAACTGAATCTTAATGCATTTGTTAATTATTTCTTTATAACACGAGCTTAAATTCTTTTTTAAGCTCCAATACAAGTTCCTGAGGAAAACTTTCTTTTAAAAAACAGCTTTTGTTTTGGGGTAAAAGGTAAGAAACTTCTTTTGGTGTTTTCAATTTAGTTTGTGTCTTTTGATGATACAGCACAAAACCATGAGTTTATTCTATGTTCGTGGGTAGCTTGGCATCTTAGTCCATCCATGAGTGGTTTGTGCTATGGCAGGCATAAGGAGTTTATAATCATAATTGTTGAAAGGACTGACCTACATGAAATAATTTGAAAAAACATCAGTACGATAGTCTATCAGTCTTGTTCATATTGAGCACTTTCTCAGTAGAATTCAGTCAGAATCTCTGACTTCTAATCCACTGAAGAACTTGGATGAGTCCAAGTCCAAGACTAAATTTACTCTGCCTACCTCACAAGTGTAAGGATCAAAAATGACAATGTATGTGAAAGCTCCGAGAAAACTCAAGCATTATGCAAATATGAAGAATTGTTATAAAACGTAATGCTAATTCTTTTGGGCAGGCCATATGTGCTGTAGGAGCTCTGCTAGCATAGTGCCTAAGGTACTTGACTGCTAACCAGAAGGCTGGCGGTTCAAACCCACCAGCCACTCCTCGGAAGGAAGGTTGGGCAATCTACTTCCATAGTGATACTGCCTTGGCAACCCAAGGAGTGGTCGCTATGAGTCAGGGCTGACTCGACAGCACATAAGAGAGAGAGAGATATGTGCTGTAGCAGTTAAAAGGAATAAAACACTGAGGGCCGAACCTTAAAGTGTAGGTGGGACTTTCCTCCTAAAAACATGGTCAGAAAAATAGTTTTTATTTTTCATCCTTTCAAGTTCCCAGATTTTTACGTTTTATTATTTAAAATAAAATGTATTTTTTCAAGTGAAATGTTCATTTTCCTCCCTTTTAAACAGAATATACTGAGTTTAACTGTTTCTTACAGTCCAGTATCTCATTCTGAACTTCAGTTTGATACTTTTTATAAAAGTAAAAGTTTGATACAGATAAGGCTCTTGCCCCAGACCCTAAAAAGGGACCTCAGACTGCTGTCATTTTTTAAAATGAGATATAATTCACATACTACATTGTCACCCTTTTGAAGTTTTGAGTGGTTTTTAGTATATTCACAGGTTATGCACCCATCGCAACCATTACTTCCAGAATATTTCCGTCACCCCAAAAAGAAACTCCCATACCCACTAGCACTCATTCCCCATTTTCCCTGACTTTCAGCCCCTGACAACCACTAATCTGCTCGTTTTCTGTCTATGGATTTGCCTATTCTGGTCATTTCATATACATGGAATTATACAAGATGTAGCCATTTGTCTGGTTTGATCTCACTTAGCATAATGAAATCATTCAGTTTTATAATAAAAATGGTGGTCAAATAATTGGGTAGGGTGTGGTTTAAGAAATGCGATGAAAGAAGGAAGGTGAAGTAATTGGAAGAGAGATAAGAACAAATTAGATTTAGCAGACTTTGATTATCTATAAGCCTCATGTTGTACTAAGTTCATTGGGTGGTAAGGCAAAAGAGATTCTAAAAAGTATGCTACTTTTTCATCCTATGCAACTCCAAACTCATTGCCCTGGAGTCGGACCCGACTCATAGCGACCCCTCCTTGGGTTTCTGAGGCGTTATCATTATGGAAGTAGATTGCCCAGTCTTCTTTCCAAGGAGTGGCTGGTAGGTTTGAATTGCTAGCCTTCTGGTTAGCAGTCAGATGCCTTAGGCACTATGCCACCAGGGCTCCTCTTTGATCCTATGGTTCATATTAATTGGATGAGTAGAAAGGATAGTTAGACCCTCTTAAAGTAGAAAATTAAGGTAACTCTTTCTTTGAAAAGGAGTTGGGAAGCAGATTTTTATTTATAATCAATTTTTGAGTATTAAGATTTCAACTTTCATTGTTTTTATAAGAGTGAAATTTCTGTTTCTGCCCGGTTTCCATTTCTTCAGATATATAGGATTTTCACCACATGCTGTCAGCCTTGTCCTAGGTTTTAGTTTTTAATTTAACTTAAAACAGTCAGGTTGAAGTTTGGAAATATTATAGTGTGGGAGAATAGGCATCTCAGTCATTTTCTACATACTTTATTTGTTAATATGAGGCTAGAGTAATTGACTAAACATTCACATTTCATGAACTGGCAACTCCCCCTCCCCTGCTTTTTCCCCCATGTTGTACCTCGATAGTCTCCCCTACCCATGTCACTCATTTATCTGAATTTTTTAGCTTAGCAGTTCATATAGTGCTTTATTAATTTTTTTGTTTAGTTTTAAAGCTGTGTTTGTTGATTAGCCAGTTAATTTTTTTGTTGTTGTTGTTGCTACCTTATTCAGTAAATAGTTAGCTTAGGTAATACTTGACGTATGGTAGTGAGAAACTGTATGGCAGTGTGAATACATTAACTATCTGTACTCAGTTCTGTTTAAGCAGATTATCTTTAACACAGTGGTAATGATCCACTTTTTTGTTTAAGGAGAAAACTTGTCATTAAATACTTTGGTGTCTGCAGTGCACAACAGCACTGCTTACGATGCCTTTATCAATCTACAGGGCTTGCTGTGTCTCCAGTGAAAGCTACAGCTGAAAGGTGACAATACCTTTTGGCATTTTCACCTTTTAAGCATTATATATCCAATGGGGAGGGCCAGGGGTAGAATTAAGCCCTTTGTATTGTTGAGCTGTGATTATTTAAGCTTACTGGATACCCCACTTGTTTTTTGTTTGCCCACATCCATTTATTTAAAAAATACTTTTATAATGTAAACTTTTAAACATTTACAAAAGTACTGACTGTTATAAAATGAAACCCTGTGTATCTGCACCCAGCTTAAACATAGGCCAAATGAACATCTTTACTCCTTACCCCATCCACTACTAATTTGAATATGTCATATCAATTAATCCCTAAATATTTGAGTTGTTATGGTTTTTTGCATTGGAGTCAACGCCTACTTGTAGAAACCTTACGTGTAACAGACCAAAACATTGCCCGGTCCTGTGTCGTCTTCACGATTGTTGGTATGTTAGAGTATGTGATATTTGAGGATGTGTCTCTAAAAGATAAAGATTCTTAAGAACAACACAACAACAACAAAAATCTTATTACTACTTCTATAACAATAATTCCCTAACATCAAATACATTATTTTATTTTTTTTTAGCTTGTTTGATTGAATCTGGATTTAAATAAGGCCCACAAAATTATGATTGGTCCTTGTCTGTTAAACCTCTTTTAATCTATAGATTCCCACTCCATTTCTTATTTTCCTTATACTTTATTTGTTGAGGAAATCAGGCCATTTGTGCTTTATATAAACTTCATTGGGATTATATAGATAATATTTAAAAATCTTATTTATTGGATTTCTTTCTTCTCTGTATATACAGGTCAATTTTGGATTTTTAAAGCAGATGTATAGACCTCCATAGCTATTTATTTTCACACATGTAACAAAACATTTGCCATTTCAACCTTTTTTTTTTTTTTAATTGCAATTTGGGTGAAAATTTACAGAGCAAATTCATTTTCCATACAGCAGTTCACGTACACTTTATCTCATGACATTGACCACAATTTACCACAATGCAACAGTTCTCCTCCCACTTCCTCCCAATAGTTACCTCTTCCCTGTGTCCATCCCTCCATGCACTCCTGCCCCCTGAGCTGTCTTCCTGTGCATAAGTAGCCCTTCTTTCTCCCATGATTGTTCTCTCTAGGGAGTGTATCTACCTCAGGTAAATGTTCAACTCATATACCTGTCTTTTGTTTGGCTGGAAACCACAGGCGTGGGTTCAGTTCCAGACCTGAAGAGCAGATAGGGGCCATAGTCTCAGTGGTTCCACCAGGCTCTATCGG
>NW_006921590.1:11493132-11511564 GCF_000298275.1 Orycteropus afer afer | reverse complement strand
TCCATGTCAAAGCATCTATCAGAACTTTATTTCTCTTTATGGGTGAATAGTATCTGTTTGTATGTATATACCACATTTTGTGTATCCATTCATCTCTTGATGGACACTTGGATTGTTTCCACATTTTGGCTGATGTGAGTAGTTCTGCAGTGGTACACATTGGTGTACAAGTATCTGTGTTCCTGCTTTCAGTTCTTTTGGGTCTATACCTAGGGGTGGAATTGCTGGTTCATGTGGGAATACTGTGTTTTACTTTTTTGAGGAATTGCTGAACTGTTTTCCACATTACCTGTGCTATGGAAAACCCATTCTGGTTTCTACTTTACCATCAGCAGTGGATGAGGTTCCAGTTTCTCCACATCTTTACACACTTGTTATTTTCCTTTTTTTTTTGAATGTGGATGTGAATGGGGGCTTTTCTCGTTCAGTGGTAGAACTCTTGTCTTCTGCTGTGAGAGACTAGGCTTTGGTTTCTGGCCAGTACATCTCATGCACAGCCACCACCCATCTGCCAGTGGGTGCATGTTGCTCTGATGCTGAACAGATTTCAGCAGGGCTTCTAGACTAAGATGAACTAGAAATAAAGTCTTGGTTATCTGTTTCTGAAAATCAGCCATTGAAAATTCTATAGATCATAATGATTCAGTCTACTACCTATCATGGGGAATGGTGTGGGAGCAGGCAATGTTAGTCTCTTTGTGCAGGGGATTATGAGTTGGGGGCTTGGTGACTGGATGGCAACTAACAATAACAACAGTGGGTGTGAAGTGGTATCTCATTGTGGTTTTCAGTCAAAGGTTTTGATTTACATTTCCTGAATGAGTAATGATGTTGAGCCATTTGTATATCTTCTTTGGAGGCATTTGTCTTGGAGAAAACATTCAAGTTCTTTGCCCATTGAGACTGTTTAACTTGCTGGTCTGATTTTAAAAAAACTTTTTATTATGGAAAATTTCAGCCATATTTAGAATTAGGTGGAATGATAATAATGAATTGCTCGGTACTCATTGTCCAGCTCCAGCCTTTTTAAATTCATGGCTCATCTTGTTTCGTCTATACCTACACTTTATTCTACCCTCTCTTTTAATTATTTCAGAGGAAATCCTAGATATGGTCTTATTTCTAAATTTTGAAAAATTTAATTATATAATTTATGTAATTAATATATGTTACATAATATATGGAAGAATACACAGATGAATTTTCACATCATGCAACTAGCATTTAAATGAAGAAACAGAAAATTGCTAGCAGAAGATACCCTCATTTTCTGCCTTTTAGAGTCTGAAAGTTTTTAAAGTTTTTTTTTTTTAAATGTAATGTGATATTATTCTCATACAAATAAAGATGTGTTGCAGAATAATCTGTTACATACCAAACTTACCACCATTGAGTAGATTCTGACTCCTAGCAAACCCCATAGTGTTTACAAGGCTATAAATCTTTACAGAAGCAGACTGCCTCATCATGTTTCTTCTGTGGAGAACCTGGTGGGTTTGAACCATCCACCTTTTGGGTGGCAGTCAAATGCCTTAACTACTACACCACCAGGGCTCCTAGTCTCTTACATAGAGCTTTGTTTTGCAGGTAGAATTTAATTAATAACATCCTTTTTTTTTTTTTTTAAATTTTTATTATGACTTGGTTGAGTTTACAGAGCAAATTCAGTTTCCGTACAGCAGCTCACATATACTTTGTCTCATGACATTGACTGCAATTTCCCACAGTGCAACAACTCCCCTCTCACTTTCTCCCCATAGTTAGCTCTTCCCTGTGTCCTTCCCTCCCATGTACTCCAGCCCCCTGAGCTGTCTCCCTGTGCATACACAGCCCTTCTATTCTCCCATGATTGATCTCTCCAAGGAGTGTATCTACCTAATGTTAACGTTCAGCTCATATGTCTGTCTTTTGTTTGGCTGGAAGCTATGGGAGTGGGTTCAGTTCCAGACGTGAAGGGCAGTTAGGGGCCACCATAGTGTCAGTGGTTCCACCAGGCTCTAGCAGACCAGCAAACTTGGTCCCCCCCACCCTTTTTTTTAATATATGATTTTGAGTTTTGTTCCACATTGTTATCCCACTCTATCCGGAATCTCCTACGTAGATCCCTCTCCAAGTGGTCGACAGTGGTAGCTGGGCACCATCTAGTTCTTCTGGTCTCATAGTCATATAGACTGAGGGTTGCAATTAATAACATCCTTTTATGTTATATTTTCCTGTAGTCGTGAGCCATCCACAAAGCCAAAACGTACGTAAGAACAGAAAGACTATTTGCTGAGTTTATGGAGATGTGTTTTAAGTTGTTTCCATAATCATTTTTGCTTCTTCAGAATACAAATGTCACAGGGATGATAGCCTTTATCATCTTACTGAAATCTTTTGATTTAGATGATAATTTGATTCCATTGATTGTGTGGAGTACTTTGCAGATGGATATCATATTGAAAATTGAAGCTGTACATTGTTCTAATGCATGAGTCTGTTGAGAAAAATTTAATTATTGCTATTAAAGTGTTATAAGTTAATTATAATTATAATTAAATTAGGATAAATAAGCAATTAAGATTACCAAATGTCTGGTAACTTTATAAATTTTTACTTGGAAATAGTTATCACTGAACAGAAATGTCATAAAGCCGAGGAAGTAATTGTTGAAATTTGAACAAAGGAAAATGTAAAGAAAACTGTTGGAGTGACACTATCTTAGTTGTTTGGGTGTAGAAGTGAACAAAATTCTTTACCTACTGTACAAGAGGTAATATTGTGAATGATTTTAATAACAGTAATTTCATTATTTTTTGAGCACGTATTACATATCAGGCCTCTTGCTTTATCTCTTAGGCTCCCAAGAGCCCTAGAAAGGCAGGCATTACAGGTTCATTTTCCTAAATAAGCTCAGTTTCTGAGCCTCAGTTTTCCTGTCAGACCAGGACCCTTTATGCATTCCCACCTTGCCTTAGTTTGTTTCTGATTTTTGTATTGTATTTAATGTTCTGAACCTCCTCTACAGAGTGTATATATATGTTTTAAAGAAATACCTTTATTTAAGATGATTTTCTTAATGTTAAGAATAATACAGGTTTATGGCTCTGTAAAAAACTATTCAACCATTAGTTCAGGCATAATCATTTTGGCATGTTTATAGTGCTTTATTTTAAACATTGGTTAGGCTAATCGAATTTCCTGAGTACCTTTGCAGTGTTTTAAAAATCTGAAATCAACTGTATACAACAACAACTCTCTCTCCCTTTTTTTTTTTTTTGGCCTTAGGCCTTCAAAAATGAGCTTTTCAACAAGTAATAGTCTTTCTTTTCAAAAGACTTAAATATAATAGGATATAGGAGATTTTGTTCCACCTAATGCCAAAAATTTTGAGATCATTTTACCTTTTATATAAAAATAAAGATTCTTCAGGATCTTTCTTTAGCCTAAGTATTATGAATTTATTTGATTTGGTATTTTAGCTACTATTTGCATTTAGTGCAAAACCATAGTTTTTCCCTCCTCCAGCCATGGAGAGTTTTTAAAATTAATTAATTTTTTAACCTGTATTAATTTTCTTTTCTTTCTTTTTTTTTTTTTTTTGCTATTATATCAGTTAAGGGCTATTTTTTATAGGTAGAAAAAATGCTCTCAGTTTTATATGGGAAAAAAAATTGTTAAATAGAAAAATTTTGTTGTTATGTGCTGTCATACACACACACACACACACACATTAACTCTTTTGTGACTTGTGGGACATATATTGCTCACCAACATTTTCAGCTGCTCAGTCTACTTGGGGCACATAGGCCCCACATAAAATGTTCAAAACCAAACCCATTTCCATTGAGTGTTTATAGAGACTGTGTAGGACAGAGTAGCACTGCCCCTTGTGTCCAAGCCTGTAAATCTTCATGGAAACAAACTGCTTGTCTTTCTCTCAAGAAGCAACTGATCAGTTCAAACTACTGACCTGTTAGCAGCTGAGTGCTTTAACCACTGCACAACCAGGACATGCTTAGGTAAAGTATATTTAAGATGAATACACATGGTGTAGAAATTTTAACCAGGAAAGACACAATGATCTTTAATAATTGTATTCTTACCTTATGTTGACAAATTTCATTATTTGCACACATTATTAATATGTAAAGATAGATTAGTGTCTACCTTTGCAGGCATTCTGTTCTTTAATATACATTTTCTTCCTTCTAGAGCAGGTTACATGTCTCTGTATAGTTGACTTTTCAGTATTAGTATTCATTCATTAGCCTCCTTAATGAAGATTTTTACAGTCAAAGTGGAAGAGGGCCAACTTTTTATTGTTAGTGCAGCAGTATAATTAACTATACAAGGTTTGTTTATTATAGCTGAGTACTAGAACAATGCTTCAAAGAGGAAAACACACAGAGGAGATTAGTAAATAGCATAGCAATGTGTGAGTCTGGCCAATTGTAATAATGCCTTAGTTGGATGGTTCTTGAATTTGTGAGCACATGCTTACGTTTTTCAGATAATAGGGACTAAAATATTTAATTTTAATTACTGTTTCTTTTGCACTGTTACAATAAATAATGGAAATTTTGCTGGGAAAATGATTGTATTGGGAAATGTTATGTGTACTTTGGTTCTGAAAGGTTTTCAGTGTTTTTATGCAAATAGATGGTATTAGGAAGGTAATGAACTTACTCTAAGGTACAAATTCATTTATGATTTAATTGAATCAAATTTAGAGAAAAATGAGACATTGCAATAGTTAATTTAATAATAGAATAAAAATTTGCAAATGTCCCAATATTGTGTAGATAATATAGGGCTTTGTGCATTCCACATTTTCTGGGAAAGTCTTGATTTCAGGTATTCCTCCTTGTTTTCTTTTAACGTAGATACATTTATAGCTTGATAAAACCCTTTGGGCCTATCTGTAATGGTGCAGTATATATAACTAACCAGTATTTTAGGCCCCATGGGGCTATACAAAAGGAACAGATGAAGAACTGATGAAAGATGTTGAGATGATATGCTATTTACATAAAAATGGAGGGTCATAGGTGGAAAGAGAAAAAACCCCACAGAGGATTTATTGTCTGGTGAAAGAGGGTATGTAACTAATAGACAGATTATACACTGTTTGCGGGATGACAGAAAGGCAAAATATTCTTAATATGAGATAGAATTAGGCTGAATATTGTTATTTTTATTCTCATTTAATCTTTATAGCATCTGTGCCTGGTAGGTATAATTTCCTGCATGTTATAGTTATGGAGACATTAGAGTTGCAGAAATTCAGAGAAAGCCAAAATGCCAACCCCAGCTTTATTTATTTTTTTAATTTTTGTGATTTGGGGGAAAGTTTACAGAGCAAATTCACTTTCCATACAGCAGTTCACATACACTTTGTCTCATGACATTGACTGCAGTTTTCCACAATGCAACAGCTCCTCTCACTTCTTCCCCATAATTACCTCTTCCCTGTGTCTTTCCCTCCATGCACTCCTCCTGTCCCCTCCACCAGCTGTCTCCCTGTGCATATACAGCCCTTATATTTTCCCATGATTGACCTCTCCAAGGAGTGTACCTATCTAATGTAAATGTTCAGCTCATGTGCCTGTCTTTTGTTTGGGTGGAAGCCATGGGAGTGGGTTCAATTCCAGACCTGAAGGGCAGCTAGGGGCCATAGTCTCAGTGGTTCCATTAGGCTCTATCAGATCAGCGAACCTGGTCCCCCCGCCCCTTTTTTTCTCCCCCAAATGATTTTGAGTTTTGTTCCACATTGTTCTCTCACTCTGTCCAGGATCTCCTATATAACCCTAACTTTTTATCCTAACTCTTTTTTTTTTTTTTTTTGGTACTCAACCATAAAAATGCCTAGAAACCCTCAAAGGATGTAATTTCTCCAGATTTGACTAAATTGGCACAAGAATTAGGTAATTAACTTTGATAGCTAAAGGCACTCTAATGATGTGGTGGATAAGGCATTTGGCTCCTAACCAGAAGGTCTGCAGTTCAAACCCACCAGCTGCTCTGCAGAAAGAAGATGGGGTGATCTACTTCTGTAAAGATTTAAAGCCTTGGAAACTCAGTGGGGGTTGTTAGAAGTCAGAACCGACTCGATGGCAGTGAGTTTGGTTTGAATATTTTTTTGATAGCTGTTCTGTTTACCTCTGTGCTGCTCTAACAGAAAATATCCTAACCGGGATGCTTTAACAAACAGGAGTTTATTCTCTTACAATTTTGGAGGTTAGGAAGTCCGAGTTCCAGGTGCTGGGCTCTAGGGACTGGATGAAAGCCCCTTGACCTTGGGCTTCAGCTCTGCGTCTTGCTCCAGACCCACTGAAGCTGGAAGTGTCTCTTCTCTTAGGCAGCTGCTTGCTGCTGAGGCTAACAAACCCAAGGCTGACAAGTGAAAAGGCAACAGTCCCGATATTACCAAACCACACGGCAGGCTATTGATTCAAGTCTATCAAAAGTCCCAAGGTTGGCAGAGCATGGCAGGCTTCTGAATGAAGACTTGGCTACATGGAAGGTTGAAGCGTGCTGTAGACCTTCCTCAAAGTTGCTTCTTATATACTGGAAGCAGCCCGTATCCCTAAAGCAGCTACTTAGCTGCTCTGTAGATTCAACTATGCAGTTAATTACCAATCTCATCATGGGGAATAACTACATCCAGCTGCCAAGCCACTCAACCAGGCCCAGCCAAGTTGACAACAATAACTACCACAGTAGACAAACTTATACAAATAAAGTATTGCAAGCCTTGTTTGGTTCTTAGATATACCAATGTAAATGTACTATTAATATATTTGGGGATTCTTGATTATTCATAATAATAACATGAATAATTAAAGTCAGTGTAATCAAGAAATTTTATGTAGTGATACATACCATTAGAAGAGAGTTTTATACTTTTGAAAGGTTCTTTTCTATCTGTGTCTTAGCATCTTAAATCTTTTATTATATCTACCAAGTAAGTGGTTTTTGTTCCCTCTTCACCTTTTGTCATTGAAGGAAAAAATGATGCCTCATTGAGTTCAACAGCTGTCTTGGATGTTTACATACATTCCACCTTCACCCTCCCCGCTGCTGTTAGACCTATGGTTGAGAGGGATGGATGGTTTCCAAAGGACAGACAAGAGGCTTCTGGTGGATATCTACCATGAATTGTTGGAAATAGGCAACCAAATATATTTTGAGGAGAGATTACCTATTATTATCAATTAAATAATCTTTTTTAAACAATAGAGAAGTATTATGAAAAATAGTTTAAAAAGTGCAGGTGAGAGTCATTATCCATTCCTTTGATTCTGACCAGTGACTGTGACCTTGCATGAGAAATGGAAGATAGATCAGATCAGATCTCACTTGGGTTTCATAGTGTGAGAAGCTCTGAGTGTGATTTTAGTTTTTCCTAAATGAGTCAGCTATGGTATTGAGCTGGATGAATAATTGATCTGTTCCAGTGCTAGAGGAAAATTGACTGGGTTGGCCTTACTAAGGCATAATACTTTATGGGATGGTTTAAGGCATATTCAAAGGTTTTAACTGTGTGCATGTTTTCCTTTTATAATGTTGTTGTTATTTGCCATCGAGTCGGCCCCGACTCCTAGCGACCCCTCCTTGGGTTTCCAAGGCAGTTATCACTACGGAAGTAGGATTGCCCAACCTTCCTTCCAAGGAGTGGCTGGTCCTTTTATAATGGTTTCTTAAAATCTAATTCTGGAGTAAGATGTGACTTTGCTGTACTATCACATGAATTAAAGATTAACTAGATCTATAGAGCTGAAACCAAATGAAAGCATTTGAGAACAACTGACTTTGAAAAATACTTATTATATAGTAAGGTCAGTATAGAGAAATAACCTTCTAATCAATCAGTTTTCTTTAAAAGCTGCTTAGTGTATTTTCTAGATTCTCAAAATTTTGGCCAACAAGAACAATGTGAAGCAATGAATAAATTCAGGATGTTTGTTGTCATTATTTGCTGTCAGTTCCCTATCATGGCAACCTCATGTCTTACAGAGTAGAACATGTTGTATAAGGTTTTCTTGGCTGTAGTCATAATGGAAGCAGATTGCCAGGCCTTTTCTTCTGCTGTTCTGTTGGATGGGCTCAAACTACCAACATTTGGGTGAGCAGTTGTGTGCAAAGTGTTTGTGCCACCTAGGGATTTTTCTGATGTAGCTATATTGGCTGAGATTAGGGATTCTTGTGACTCTGGAAGTAAATGTCTACACTAATTAGAACTCAAGTTATTTTAATTCAATCTTATGTTTAAAATAAGAAAGATTTCATATTAAACCAAAATTTTAAAAATATGCATTCTTGAAGGATTGCATAAAAGCTGCTATGTCATACCTTGATGTAAGTGGTTGGTTTACCTGTCTAACCTGTTTAATCTTCACAATTCTAGGCAGATGGGTAAACATTGTTCTGAGAGTTTTATATAACTCTCATAATACAACAAATATATATTAATATATTTGGGGATTCTTGATTATTCATAATAATAACATGAATTATTTAATTCTCATCACCTCTATGAGAGTAAGGAACTAGTTAACAACTTTATGGATGAGAAAGTACAATATCGTAACAGTTTTTATGTTGTTGTGCCAGGATCCAAAGTCAGAATGATTGGCTGCTTATTAACCTGTTTTTTTTTGTGTGCGGATTCTTGATTTTCTATTACATTATTGTCTTATATTTAAAGGTTTAAGTGTTCACTCCAGTTATTGAAAGTAGCTGCTTGGATCATTGTACAGTGAGGATTCTGAGACAGGTTTACAGTCAGTATGGAAAATTTTTTGATTATGTATCAGTCAGATTGCACTATATGATATTGAAGAGTAATCACAAATCTCATTTCTAACCTTATATCGAACTAGATCACCAGAAAGTGATTTAGTCCTGTATTTTAGTAGTTTTCTTTGATATTTATTCAATTTTTATAAGATGCAGTTCTATGAAAAATATTTCTTTATATCCTACAAAATGGTGTTTTACATTGTCTTTTAAGATATCCAGTGTTCTCTTTGTAAGAATTCACATCATAAATTCTTTGATAATTTAGTTTCAGAGAAGTTTCTTTCCTTATGATTTGACACACTTCCTTCTATCAGCCATTGAGAATTATAATCCATTGTGTTTTCTGTTTGCTTTGGCTAAAAGGAAGCTTGGAGTAATATTTCATTTTAATTACAGTAACTTTGTTAGCCTAGCCTTTTGATATGGATACCCTTTCCAGTTCTCTGTGGCAAGAGTTTCTGTGTGTTGGCTTCTGGGAGTTCGTGAACTTCTCTGAAATGATTTGGTTGCAGGTGGGAATCTGGGGGCATGTCTTTAGCTTTGACTAGATTCTCAATGACCCCCTAAAAGATAAAGAACCATTTTTTAGAGGTTTGCTTTTCATTTTATATTTTAATGGCCTGATGTTTGGAATCTCTTATTGTAAGTCACCAGTATCCTTTTTGGCAGTGAATCATAGCTTTATATTTAAATCATCATCCTGTTCTCAATTTTCTCAGAAAGTTTAAAGCGGACTCTTTGTAACTTTAAAACACTCAATCTGAGAAACTTAAAAGAGTAGTTGATGTTTTTATGCAAATCATAAAATGTACCTCCTACATTTATTTCTCATTAAAGGAGTTTATCCTTAAGTTTATCCTCCTAAATTATTGGTAAACTGATGAATTGTTAACTTATATTGAATGTTTGCACATTCAAACCATAAAACTGTGTATGAAAGCAGTTCTTCTTTGTTTTATAGGTAAACAGAAAAGATTATAAAATCTCACTCATCTCTGACTTGTTTATGTATTAAGGGATATGTCTTCCAAAGTACAGAGGGTAAGGTTATTAACTATTACTTGCCATCCTCAGACATTTATAGGTAAAAGTTATAACCGTTAAAAGAAAATAAAACTAGTGTTGTTAACCTTACTACTCAGATTGATTACCACAAATGTGGTACAATTTTAACAATATTGTTAACATACTTTCAAATGCAGATTATATTATCAGGTACTCTGCATAAATGTGCTATAACTCAAGGGGGCATATGTGTTATGTTTTTGATTGTAGTTGGCTTTTTAGCCTAATTATTTCCCTACCCCCACCCCCAAAAAAAAAAAAAACCAAACCCTAAACTCACTGCCTTGGAGTGGGATTTGACTCAAAGCTACCCCTTCTTGGATTTCCAAGGTGGTATCACTACGGACGTAGATTGCCCACCTTCCTTCCGAAGAGTGGCTGGTGGGTTTGAACCACCAGCCTTCTGGTTAGCAGTCACATGCCTTAGACATTATGCCACCAGAGCTCATATTTCCCTACAACAAAATAAAATTGAACTCACTCAAGCTGGAAAAAGAATAAAGCTATCTGCTCTTCACTAGGTGGTATCTTGGGTGTTTAAATCTATAAACCATACACGTGTCTGTGTGTGTGTGTGTGTATATACATATATGTATATATACATATATGTATGCATACACATATATATGTGTGTTTATATGTACTTTTTATTATTATTATTACTGAAGAGTTGATGGCTGACTAAAATACTGCCAAGGTACCATTACAATAAAAGTGGTTGCTTCTGTGAATTATTATACAGCAGTGTAAGTAATGGTGTGAGTTGTTATAAATTATTCAGTAGTTCTTCACTCCACAGTTACAGAACACTTTTGTGTGTAACTGATCTAAGGGCTGTGATTTAGAAAAATGAATAACACACTATTATCCAGCTTGCTACTCTGCAGGCTATGTATATGAAAAAGGATTTGTGTGATTTAACCACAGACAATAAAACTTGGTTTGCCAACAAAGCAGATTTTTTTTAAAAACAGATTTTTAAAAAACCATATGATTTATACTCCTACAACAGGGGTGGAGGGACAGCAGCCCTGCAGCATTGTCCTGTCATTCATTATAGAGTGCATTTTAAAATCTTTTGTATCTAAATTGGTTAAATAATTTGTAAAGAGACTAGTAAGATTATAGTATTGGGTGGTAGTTTTTGAATTTCATCTCTTAATTTAAAATATTTATTTAAGAAACATTTATTGAATGCTTAGCACATGGAACGTACTGAAATAGGTTCTTTATGTGGATGCAGAAATAACATATTCCTTATTTATGGGCTGAAAGGAGCTCTGGTGGAGCAGTGGTTAAGGCACTTGGTTGCTAACCAAAATGTTGGTGGTTCAAACCCACAAGTGCTCTTCAGGAGAAAGATGAGGCATGCTGTTTCTGTAAAGATTTACAGCTTTTGAAACCTTCTGTGGCAGTTCTGTTCTGGACTTATAGGGTCACTATGAGTTGGAATCAACTCCATGGTGGTGGTTTTGGTGTTTTGGTTTGGTTTTACTTGTGGGATACAGAATAATATATAAAAGAAAAAAAATGCTAGGAGAAACTAAATTTTGGGATGGCTGCTAGAAATGATAGAAAAAATTAGACATCAAACTTGACTAGATAAAATTGCAAACTAAAATGATTTTTTAAGCATGTGAGGAAGATGAGATCTTCCAAAAGGGGCCAGTAACAAAGTGGGAAAAACGTATTTGCAGTAAATGAAACAGGCAGAGGATGACATGAGTAGGAAAACCAACCGCAATGACTATAGTAGGTAAATGGGCATAGTACACAAACACTGTTCACAAAAGAGAAAATAAGGTTGGCAAACAAGCATATAGGAAGTGTTCAGCTTTGCTAGTCATCTAGCAAGTGTGATTTAAAACAAGAAGGAATCCATACACTGTGCTGCTGAAACTATTATTGCTGGAGACTGAAAGATGCAACTCTGATTGAAAGCATGTTGGCACTGTGCTTCAGTAGCAGTAAAAATGTTTCTCTACAGCTTTTAGTAATTCAATATAAGGTACCCAGCCTATGGAAAATTATTTGAATATTACTTGTAATAATGAGAGTGTGGAAGTAAACACTGTTATTCTAGGGAAATAGCTAAATAAATTATAATTAACCCAATCATTAGATGATTATACATCATCTAATAAATGATCAAACTATATTGTGATATGACAAGATGCATTCAAAGAGGGATAGGCTAAATTATATGCTATCTGTGATTTAAGTTTGTGAAAATACACTCGAAAGGACAGGAAGAAAATTTATAATACTTGTGTAATAAGTAATGAAGTTATAGGTCGTCACCTCCCTTTTCTGGCCTCTTTAAAATAGTTTTATATCAGTTTTAAAATTTAGATACAGATTTGTTTGTTTTAAGACAACCTAGTTCTTGTTCTCAAGGAACTGCCAGACTAGTGTCTGAACTACAATAAAACTACAATAGAACTACAATAAAAAGAAATATGCTATGGATGTGAGACAGAGATAAACAAATACATTGGGAGGAATCTTGATGACATTTGCCTAAAAGCAGAGTGAAAATTCCCATGAAAGTATACCGGGAACCCAGGGCAGAAATGGGGAGATTGCTGACACATTGTGGGGAATGCAGCCAGTGTCATGGAACACTTTACATACAGACTGTTAGATGGGAAACTAATTTGCTTTGTAAACTTTCATCTAAAACACAAGAAAAATTAAAAAACAAAAACAAACCCACTAAAACTCAAAATAATAGTTTTCTACATAATAGGTGAACCTTAAAAGTTAATGTTTCAGTGTTTCATAAGTAAATAAATTGTATTTTTGAAGGCACTGAAAAATGTGTATGAACTTAAAAATGTCAGTGAGATGCTGTTCTGGTTACCTAGTGCCACTCTGACAAGAATATACCACACACAGGATGCTTGAACAAACACGAGTTTATTCTCTTAGAGTTTCAGAGGTTAGAAGTCTGAGTTTCAGGTGCCAGGCTCTGGGGGCTAGTTGAAAGCCCCTTGACCTTGCGCTTCAGGTCTGCCTCTTGCTCCTGGCCCACTGAAGCTAGAGGCATCTCTTTACTCAGGCAGCTGCTAGCTGCTGAGGCTGACAAAACCCAAGGTCAACAAGTGAAAAGGCATAGTCCTGATATTACCAAACCACATGGCAGGCCATTAATTCAAGTCCATTAAAAGTCCCAGGAGGCTCTGGTGGTATAGTGCTTAAGGCAGTTGTTGACTGCTAACCAGAAGGCTGGCAGTTCAAACCCACCAGCCACTCCTCGGAAGGAAGGTTGGGCAATCTACTTCTGTAGTGATACTGCCTCGGAAACCCAAGGAGGGGTCGCTATGAGTTGGGTCTGACTGGGCGGCAGTGAGTTTGGTTTTTGAGTTTTGGTATTGAAAGTCTCAGGATTGGCAGAGCATGGCAGGCTGCTGAAAAACGACACGGCTACATGCAGGGTTCAAGTGTGGCATAAGCTAGAGACCATTCCCCAAGGCTTCTCCTTACATACAGACAGCAGACCATTTCCCTAAAGCAGCTACTCAGCTGCTTACAATAGCTTCCACCGTGGAGTTGATTACCAGTCTCCATCAAGGGGAATACTACATCCAGCTGCCCAGCCACTCAACCAGGCCCAGCCAAGTTGACACACATACTGAGCTACCACAGATGCTATTTGTTCTCTTCACATTCTGAGTGCACAACCATTAGTTCATATTCTATACTGTTATACTACAGAATAGCTGATGAGGTATTCAGTAAATTTTTGGAATGCTTATAAAATCTTATAAGCATGTATCTGGGTGTGGGAATGAATGAAGGTGAATGACTTGGTCTTTACTCCAAGGGAACACTACATTAGTTGAAAAGACTCATCTCTTCAACTTCAGTGTTCCATGACATCATTAGACTAAGAGATCAATCACACTTTATTAAATACTCCAACTGATGTTTACATCAAGAATGATTCAAAAGCATGGGGAATAGAGATAATTTTGACTGAGGGATGATGGAAAGACTTTACAGAGGTTAGGACAGGTTACTGAGTCTTGAAGATTAATGAAAGGTAATGAAATAAGAATTATTTTCTCAGATGGGGACTTTGAGAGAAGCAGCAGGATATACAAAGTAGGGAAAACAAAATGAGATTCCAGGTAATAAATAAAAGCATGAGCAAAACCAAGGGAGTGGTATGTATGTGTGGGTGTGGGTGTGTGTATTAATTCCAGGTTTAGAGAACATCAGGTTGCCTGTGTTTCTGGACATGTAGGTAGGTATTTGTGGGGCAGTGGTAGGAGTGTCATTAGCCAGTGTTTGAAAAGGTGGTTTGTTCTTGTGCAAGTGACTAGGGAAACAGAGATGAAATGGTCTCTGCTTTCCAGTATGGGGAAGAGTAATTAACTAAAGTTGGCTTAAATTTATGTTAAGATTTTTGACTTAATTATAATGCATATTTGCAGAATTCTAATTCAGGACATTGTGCTGTTCTGAAGGGGAAACCATAGAATGTTAGAGAATTACATGGGGTGTGTGTGTGTGTGTATGTGTGTGTGTGTGTTTGGCTGAGCCAGTAGGAGGTAGGAAGGAGTGAACAAGGAAAACAGCTCTAGGCGGCCATATGTGAGTTGCTTTTTGAAGGATGGGTAGAAATTAGAAGAGAGGATAGAAGTGGGGAAAAGAGCAAGCTGGAAGGGCAGCCTCAAAATGGTTATATAATCTAAAAGGAATTTGGGGACTTTGTTTCTCTAAGGCATTTTTTTTTTTTCTTATGCTTCAGGATATGCCAGTGAACATATGACCATGTTTAAAATAAATGTCGTGAAAAGGAAAAGGCAGTTCTGCATAGGTGGTTTATGACACGTGCAACTTGATCATCTTCAACACATTTAAGAAGAATTTGTTGTTTACATCTGAGGGCAATGTAAGCAGTAATTTTTACGTAACTTTAAAACAGCACAATTTGAAAGGGAGATAAAAGGTAGAGGTTTGCTATTTATTAATGATGTGCTGTATTAACAGAAAGCAAAAACTCAGAGATTTAGTGAGGCAAGGAAACTGAGAATGTGGTTATAGAAAAAGTCAAAACACGGTGATGGTCTGTTTGCCTGCACTTTAGAGAGATAGCTGGCATGTGAGCCATAGCTACCTAATAATTTCTTTTGTTCTTATAAAATTCTGATTACAACATTTTTTAGGATGCACATATTTTCATTATGTTATGGGAAAGACTTCACTGAAATTAATAGGATTGTATTTATAGTCTCATGGAAATTATAATTGTTTCTTTTAGTTTTTATATTTATACATCTATTTAAAATGTTGGCATTGCCATGTCATATTGAATGCTTGGAGATTTATAGAACTGTTGTTATTAGTACTTCATTTTAAAGAATATTCCATAACAGAAAAGATATATAGAGAGGTTTGAATATACATACATACAATTGCATGATTTTTATTAGCTATATAAACTAAAGAAACTTTTGTTCAAATATTGTATTTAAAAAACCAAAAAGCAGTAGATTAGTACAAATCATATTCCTGAAGGGTATGCTAATTAATCAAGAGTATTTTAATTCTTAGTTAGAAATTTAGCAAAGTGAGATAAGTGTTATTCATTGAAGTTATCTCAGTTTCATTGAAAGCAAAGAATAAAGGTTCCTTTGAAATTATTAGGATATATAAATTCTTCATGATTAATAGTAAATTAGGTTATGCAATAAGGTATTGCTTTCATTTTTGTAGTTGTTCATGTGGAAACTTTACCACACACACACTTTTTCCCTGTAACTGTTCCAACTGTTCATCAGGTCTAGCTTGACTAATAGCAATCTATTTTAGTTGTTCTGCCTCACCTTTATGTTGTGATGGAACATCAGGCACTTAAACAATATAAACCGACTTATTTAGGTGTTGTGAACATGAAGGAAGTGACACCAGCTTACTTATTTCTCCATTTTCCCACCTCAGGTCTTGAGGATAAGATGCTTGTAAGCAACCAGTTGCCGTGGAGTTGACACACTCATGGGTCAGGGTGCATCTGGCTTCATAGAGTTTTCAGTGGTGGATTTTTCAGAAGTAGATTGCCTTGTTTTCTGAGACACCTCTGAGTGGGTTTGAACTTCCAATGTTTTGGTTAGCAGCCAAACTCCTTAACCCTCTGAAGTACTTAGGGACTCCAGGGTGATTTTATGGACCACATAGTCTTTTCCTTTGGACGGATGTGGCTTATGAGAGAAGCTGTGTTAATGACTCCTTCTGAACATGGCTGTTTTTTGTGTGTGACCATCTGTCAGGTGAGGACAAGCTAGAACTGTAATGCTAGCATCTCAAGTTCTCATCTAAATAATATTTATGTAATAATACATGTATGTCTTAGCATATGGTTCAAGTAAATATCTTTTTGATGAACTGCCCCACACAACTGCTGTCCATCAGAGCAGGCCCAGCGCATCACGACTACCTTGTCTCCAAGGAGCTTGTTCACCAGCTCTTCAAACTGGGCTGAGCTTTTGCTCTTATATTTGTGTCCAAGGGCCAGTATCATGAGTGGCAGCCTGATTACTGTTTGTTTCACTGCTTTATCTTGCTTAGGGGAAGACAAGTATAATATATTATGCTTTCCTCTGGCTGTTTACTTTTTTTGAGGCATGGTACATTTTAGACCAAAACATATGTGATATGTAGTCCCATACATGTCTATCTCACTTTTCTTTCTCTTTTTTTTTTTCATTGGAAGAGAACAGCAGTATTTTGTAAAAAATTTATAGGGCAACTTCTGTTTACCTCTCTTTATTCTGTAGTATTATAAAATTATAATCAGAATTTTAAGAAATCTTGTACACTTGGTGTAATTCCTCATGTTCTATATTTTTTCGCACTGTCTCTTTCATCCGTTCAGCAATTGCTATTAAAAAGTAAATAAATTTCTTCTTAGGAAAGATGAGTGTTAGAAATGGATTTAAAAAGAAAAGGTTAATGAGAAGAGATGACAGTACATGTATAACCGTGTGATTGTTCTGTGAAGTATGAATTAAGTATACTGATAATAGAGGCCAACCCTAGCACAAGGGTGGTTTGGATCTCAGGCAGGATGGATTGGTAACTGCATGTGCAAGATTAGAGCATATTATTGAGCATATTGAAGATGAGACTAAAAACTTAGATTTGATGAGAAAGGCAAGAGCAAGGGGTTTCGTAAACAGTAGTTGCCTCACAAAGGGAGCAAAAATGGTAACTAGTAGATATTTTTAGTAGGATGAAAAGGGATAAATGCCACTAGCATTGAGAGTAGAATGTTATCACCATAGTAGAATGTTATCACTCATAGTATTGAAAATGATTTGAATGTCAGTGGGATTAGTAGTGTAGAAAACAAAACAAAACAAAAGTTTTTGTATCAATCAATGTTAATTGAAAAAAGTCACCTTGAGGTACTGCTTTTGAATGGGCTAATTTTAAGTAGTTTGCCTTTCTGTATCAATTTCATTAATAATAGCAGGGTAAAGATCTGTCTACCAAATATTAAATCATTATGTTGATGATGATAAAAATGTTTCTTTGAGTATTGACTCATGGAAACTCCTTTAGGTTTCTGAGGTGGTAAATCTTTATGGAAGTAGATTGCCCAGTCTTCCTTCCGCGGAGTGGCTGGTGGGTTTGTACCACCAGCGTTCTGGTTAGCAGTTAGATGCTTTAGGCACTACTCCACTAGAGGTCCTTGAGTTTTTTTAAATATCAAAAAAGGTTAAGATTTTTGTCATGAAATGTAACTTGCTTGAAATAAAACACCTTTTGTGCAGAAAGTGTTTGGCAGTTTATTGCTTTAAGGTGATCATTTTTATACAAGTGAGACCTGGCTTTTAAATGAACATTGCAGGGGCAAAGTAGTCAAAATAAGTCACTTTAGATTGTGGAAATGTGTGGATCAGGGACATCAGTGTTACTAACAAGCATCTCTGGGGGCTTTCTTGAGTAACTATATAGGAGCCACTGAAGGGCCATTTCTTCCCTTCTGAAGTAAACCGGGTAACCTCTGCACACCTAATGTTCTTGTTGTTAGGTGCTGTCGAGTTGTCGCCAACTCATAGCAACCTCATGTACAACAGAACGAAACACTGCCCAGTCCTGTGCCAGCCTCACAATCTCTACCTTACCCGAGCCCATCATTGCAGCCACTCTGTCAGTCGCTCTCATTGAGGGGCTTTCCCTTTTTAGTTGACCTTCCACTTTACCAAGCATGATATCCTTCTCCAGAGAATGTTCCATTCTGGCAACTTGACCAAAGTAGGTGAGATGAAGTCTGGCCATTCTCGCTTCCAGGGAGCATTCTGGCTGCACTTCTTCTAGGACAGATTTGTTAGTTCTTTTGGCAGTCCATGGTACTTTCAGTAGTCTTCGTCAGCACCACAGCTCAAAAGAATCAACTTCTCTTTGGTCTTCCTTACTCATTATCCAGCTCTCACATGCATATGAAGTGATTGAAAATACTATGGCTTGGGTTATGTGCACCCTCTGGTAGCATAGTGGCTAAGACACTTGCCTGCTAACCAGATGGCTGGCGGTTCAAACCCACCAGCCACTCCTCGGAAGGAAGGTTGGGCA
>NW_006921590.1:11482845-11487792 GCF_000298275.1 Orycteropus afer afer | reverse complement strand
CCTTGTCTAGTTCCTGTTCTCAAGAGGAATGGTTTCAGTCTCTCTCCATTGAGGGTAATATTGGCTGTTGGTTTTGCATAAATCGTTAACTTTTTTTTGAGTGAGGAAAAGCAGATTTGATGTTTATGTTACAAAATAGATGTACTTACTAGAGTTATCTTTTGAGCTTTTCAAGAGCATGAGGTTGGAATACAGCAGTAAGTTAACTCCACTTAGTGAGCTGGATCCGTTGAGACTCCAGAAGAATTTGAAAACTAATTTAACAAAATGTGTTAAATGAGCAAAGAACCATGCTTCTGTCTCTCACTCATTTAAATCTTTTTCTCAAGTATTATTAGTTTGTTAAGTGTGATTATAAGAATCATATATAAAGTCACTCTGTGTAAGTCTTTTTACACACAGACCTTTTGTGTGTTTGGGCTAAGTTATTAAATAAATTCATTTATTGAATGGAATTTCTGAAGAGTCTCTGACACTAACAATGGTTTTGGTTCTGGCATAATTGATATTTATTTGTTCTGACAGTAATAGACTGACAGATAAGGCTGCATTGTGAGACTGTTTTTGGAACATAATAATAGGGTCATGTTGTCAACATAGTGCTAGCACAGGATGCTTATCTTTTTATTACAGTGAGAGAGGGTGCTTTCACTTAAGAGCTATAATGATTTGTTCAGGAGCTGTGGTAGTGTAGTGCTTAATACATTTGACTGCTAACCAAAAGGCTGGTGATTCAAACCCACCAGCCACTCCTCAGAAGGAAGACTGGGCAATCTACTTCCATAGACATATTGCCTCAGAAACCCAAGGAGGGGTCATTATGAGTCAGGACCAACTCAATGATGGTGAGTTTGGTTTTTTTGGAATGATTTGTTAAAACTCGTTGCCTTCTAATTGATTCCAATTCATAGTGAACTCAGAGTAGAAGTGCCCTGTAAGGTTTCCAAGGTGGTGTTCTTTATAGCAGCAGTTACCACATCTTTCTATCTCAGAGCAGCTCCTGGGTTCAAACAGCCAATCTTGTGGTTAACAGCTGAGTGCTTTAACCACTGTGCCTACCAGGCTCCTTAATGATTTGTTAGATGTATGTTTAAAAACAAAACAGCGTAGTTACAAAAAAAAACCAAACCATACCCATTGCCATTGAGTTGTTACCGACTCATAGCGACCCCTGTTGGGTTTCCGGGGTGGTAAATATTTACGGAAGTAGATTGCCCAGTCTTGCTTTTGTGGAGTGACTGGTGGGTTTGAACCACCAATCTTCTTGTTAATAGTCAGATATCTTAGTCACTGTGGTACCAGAGCTCCTTGGTTACAACACAACCCTGCTTAATTTTAAGAAGCATAATTACTTTACCAAAAGATCCTTTCAGTTATTTTGGTATTTTATGAAAGACTTAAAGAACATTGAAAGCCATGACTTCATACTAATATTATAAATTTTGGTTCATAGATAGTGTATTTCTTGACTTCAGGGTAGGATTATATAAAAAGCTACCCAAAATTACAGCATTCTTAGTTCTTCTGATGTTTTAAGATTTTGTGAAACTGCATAGATTAGTTGTGCGTTAGAGTTGTTGTTATGTGCCTTGGAGTCTGACCCAACTCATAGTGACCCCTCCTTGGGTTTCTGAGGCAGTATCACTACAGAAGTAGATTGCCCAACCTTCCGTCCGAGGAGTGGCTGGTGGGTTTGAACTGCCAGCCTTCTGGTTACCAGTCAAGAGCCTTAGGCACTGTGCTACCAGAGCTCCTTGTACTTTAGAGTAGGTAGGCCTAAATCTCTTTTTCTCACAGATTTCTTCTATATTGGATGACCCAGACTACAGTTTATTTACATAGTATTTGAAATGACTAACATCATCACTATCATGATGATGATAGTTAACATTTATCCAGTGTTTACCACTGGCCAGGCACCTGATCTTATTTAATCTTTACACCAGCCATATGATTGAAATACTAACTGTTATCACTTTTTTGTAGATGAGAACATCATGCTTAGAGGGAGTTTTAAATAACTTGCCCAAATTAAACATATTCTGGGAGATGGACCTAGAATGCCTATCTAGGGAATCTAACCTTTGCTCCTAATCTCTGATAGAGTGGAAATAAAAAATAAGAATCAGTGTCCAAACCAGGAAGAAAAAGAAAATGTTGACCTTCATGTGCAAGACGCTAGAGCTTTTTGTAGGCACAAACCTAGTGACAATGGAAGCAGTAGTAGAGAGAAATCATTGTTAATTGCTGTCTAGTTGATTCCAACTCATGGTGACCCTATGTATGCAGAATAGAACTGCTCCATAGTCAAATCATAGGACAAAATACGGCCTTGATTTTATCCTACCTGAATTTAGAGACCATCTGAAAAATAGATTTGATCCTTTGAACACCAGTGACCAAAACTCATACATGCATGGGAGGGAAGGACAAAGGGAAGAGAAGTATGAGGAGGAAGTGGCAAGAGAGCTTTTACGTCGTGGGGAGTTGCAGTTAGTGTCATGAAACAAAATGTGTATGAAATGCTATCTAGAGAATGAATTTGCTCTGTAAACTTTAACCCAAATCATGATAACATTTTAAAAACAATACTAAAAAAGGAACAGCATACCTGAAGAAAGCAAATGGTCATTAAAAAGACGAGAAAGAATGAAAATGGATGTCTGAAGAGACTGAAAATTGCTCTTTAACACAGAGTAGCTAAAGTGAATGGAAAAAAATGATGAGATAAAAGAGCTGAACAGAAGACTTCAAAGGGCATCTTGAGAAGACAAAGTCAAGCATTATAATGAAATGTGCATAGACCTGGAATTAGAAAACCAAAAGGGAAGAACAAGTTTGGCTTTTCTCAAAATGAACTGAAAAAAAATTCAAGCCTTGAGTTGCAGCATTTGAAACATTCTTTGGACAATATGAGAGCTCTGGTGGCATGGTGCCCAAGGCATTTGACTGCTGACCAGAAGGCTGGCAGTTCAAACCTACTAGCCATTCCTTGGAAGGAAGACCAAGCAATCTACCTCCATAGAGATACTGCCTTGGAAACCCAAGGAGGTGTTGCTATGAGTTGTAATCGACTCAACAATATGAATCATGCAGGAAGCATCAGAAGAAGATGGAAGGAATACACAGGGTTAATGTACCCATTGAGATCCTTTTCAACAAATGGATTTAGCACTGGAGGCACTTACTTGTTTATGCCAGGTAATTTGGAAGACAGCTGCCTGGCCAACTGACTGGAAGAAATTGATATTTGTGCCCATTCCAAAGAAAGGTGATTGAACAGAATGTGAAAGTTATTGAAAAATATCATTAATATCACATACAAGTAAAATTTTGCTGAAGATAACTCAGAAACGATTGCAGCAGTGTATTGACAGGGAACTTCGAGAAATGCAAGCTGGATTCAGAAGAGGATATGGCACAGGGAATATCATTGCTGATGTCAGATGGATCTTGGCTGAAAGCAAAGAATACCAGAAAGATGTTTACTTGTGTTTTATGGACTCTGTGGATCATAACAGATTATGAATAATATTTCAAAGAAGTGGAATTACAGTACACTTAATTGTGCTCATGAGGAACCTGTACACAGACCAAGAGGCTGTCATTCTGACAGAACAAGGGAGTACTGCATGGTTTAAAATCAAGATGGGTGTGGATCAAGGTTTTATCTCTTCACCATACTTATTCACTATATGTGCTGAGCAAATAATCCTAGAAGCTGGACTGTATGAAGAAGAACACAGCATCAGGATGGGAGGAAGACTTGTTAACAACCTGTGATATGCACATGACACAATCTTGCTTCCTAAAAGTGAAGATTCCTTGAAGCACTTCTTGATGAAGATCAAAGACTACAGTCTTCAGTGTGTTTTACACCTCAACATAAAGGAAACAAAATTCCTCGTAGCTGGACCAATAAGTAACATCCTGATTAATGGAGAAAAGATTGAACTTGTCAGAGATTTCATTGTACTTGGATCCACAATCCACACCCATGGAAGCAGCAGTCAGGAAATCAGATGTCATATTGCACTGGGCAAATATGCTGCAAAAGACCTGTCTGAAAATGTTAAGAAGCAAAGATATCTCTTTGAAGGTTAAGGTGCACCTAATCCAAGAATACTGAAAATAACATGAGCTGTCAGAAGAATGAATAAATTTGTTCTGGAAGAAGTGCAGCCAGAATGCTCCTTGAAGTGAGAATGGCCAGACTTCATCTCACCTACTTTGGTCATGTTGTCAGAAGGAGCCATTCCCTGGAGAAGGATATCATGCGTGGTGAAGTTGAGGGTCAGCAAAGAAGGAGAAGACCCTCAACAAGATGGATTGACACACTGAGTGTGACAATGGGCTCAAGCATAGCAAGGCTTGTGAGATTGGTGCAGGACCAGGCAGTGTTTCATTCTGTTGTATATTGGGACTCTGTTAGTTGTAGCCTACTTGATAGCACCAGGTGAGGAGATTAAAAACCAGGAACCCAGACAGAGGAGCAGTCAGCCGCAGGGATCCAGGTAAGGAGAGAGAACCCAGGCAAGCCCAAAGCAGCAGGACGGGATAGCAGGAGAAAGGGGATTAAAAGCCAAGAACCTGGACAGAGGAGCAGTCAGCCGCAGGTATCCAGGTAAGGAGAGGGAACCCAGGCACACCAAAGCAGCAGGATGGGAGAGCGGGAGAAGGGGGATTAAAAGGCCCAGGAACCTGGACAGAGGAGCAGTCAGCCACAGGGACCCAGGTAAAGGTTTCCAACAGGAAGACAAACTTGTCTGTTGGTTTGTCCTACTGTGATGATGTGTTGATGTGAGTTTTGAGGTTGAGCCACGGTTGTTTCAAACCCAGTGGGATGCACATGGTGCACAGGTATAAGCCCATCTTACAGACTGAGACAGACTAGGAAGAAGGAAGAGGCCGTCCACTTCTCAAAGAACTGGCCAGGGAAAACCTTAT
>NW_006921590.1:11474778-11480000 GCF_000298275.1 Orycteropus afer afer | reverse complement strand
GAGAATGGCCAGACTTTGTCTCACCTATTTTGGTCATGTTGTCAGAAGGGACCATTCCTTGGAGAAGGATGTCATGCTTGGTAGGGTGGAGGGTTGACAAAAGAGGGGGAGGCCTTCGAGAAGATGGATTGACATGGTGGCTGCGATGATGGGCTCAAGTATAGTAGGGATCATGGAGCTGGCGCGGGATTGGGCCGTATTTCTTTCTGCTGTTCATGGGGTTGCTATGAGTCAGAAATGACTTGACAGCACCTAACAACAAGAAGAACAACAATAACATAGAGTTTTCAAGGCAGAAAGGAGCAGATTGCTAGGTTTGACTTCCAAGGTGTTTCTGGGTGGGTTTGAACCACTAACCTTTCAGTCAGTAGTCCAGCACTTAACTGTTTGCACTACCTATGGACTCCTAAGAGTAGTCTTGGAGGAAGGAAATGATGTGCTGGCTAATGTGGTAAAGGGCCTAGTAGAAAACGGGGGGAAAATATTTACTCCTTTGTTAGGTGAATAGTAAGTTTTCTCAGGCCCTAGCAGCCTGATAAGCCACAAATCAAGAAATAGGGGTTACTAAAACACCAGGAATCAGAGGTCGCTTGAAAGTCTTGAGTTGGAGCCTCATCTGTGTAACCGGGACCACAGAAATGCCTTGTCTTGGTGTAGGCCCTGAGTGGCTTATGCTCTGACTGTGGGGCTACTGCCTGAGCAGCAATGGACCACTAGGTCCCTACCTCTGGGTCCTTGATTCTATTTTGGTTAAGACTCCTTTCCTTTTCTTCTGTTTCCTTCAGGGAATGATGTTGTCCCTTATATCTAGTGGGCTCCTGTTCTGGTTACTAGTGCCACTCTGACAAGAATTTACTACCAGTGGGATGGCTTGAAGAAACAGGAGTTTATTCTCTTATACTTTGGAAGCTTTAAGTTCGAGTTCAAAGTGCCAGGCTCTAGGGGCTGGGTGAAAGCCCCTCAGCCTTGGGCTTCAGCTTGCCCCCTGCTCCCAGCCCACTGAAGCTGGAGTCTTTTCTTCACTGAGCTGCTGGCTGCTGAGGCTGACAAGCCCAAGGTTGACAAGTAAAAAGGCACAATCTTGATGTTACCAAGCCTCATGGCAGGCTGTTGTTTTCAAGTCCATGGAAAGTCCCAAGGTCGGCAGAGCATGGCAGGCTGCTGAACAACGACATGGCTATACACTGGGCCCAAGTGTACCATAAAGTAGTGACCATTCCCCAAGGCTTCTCATTATATTAAGGAAGCAGACCACATCCCTACGGCTGCTACTCAGCTGCTCACAGTAGATTCTACCGTGAGGTTGATGACCAGTCTCATCATGGGACATACTACATCCAGCTGCTCAGTCACTCAACCAGGCCCAGCCAAGTTGACACACAAACTTAACTACCACAGCTCCCTTGCCACAAAGTCTCCGTCATCCAGGGTGAGGTTCATGAATATATTTTGGCACCATTCGCAGTTTACTGCTGTGTTGTTGTGTTACCTTTGGGTACAGAGCATGACTTGGGATGGAGTTTTTGTGCAGACAGGGCACTGCTAAGCTTGTCTCTTATCCTTGTAGTCCATTCTAGGAGAGCCCATGGGCCTGGGTTACCTTGCACCTCAGGGAGGGGACTGGAACCAAAGCTGGGGGAATCATGGGATCCAGTCATTCTGACTCACAAACTCACTGGGGTTGAAGCTTTGCCTCCTCCTTTAAAGGGCTGATTCTGTTAGTCACAATTTTGTGTAGTTCACATATTCTGTCCCTCAGGAACCACAGAGTAAGTGCAGATATGCAGATAGGTTAAGTTCTGATTCTAATATCCAGCTTGAGTGTCTGTAGCCTCAAGTCTCTTAAGTCCTGGCAAAAGAACTAAGATCCTGGCAAAAGAACTAAGAGGGAAATGATTGGAACTAACAGATCATAAGTGGCTTCTGGTATTCTTAGCTCCCCGTGTCAGAAATCTCCCTCTCTGCTCTCATTTTGTGGATTTTTTTTTTTCTTGAACTAGTGATAATGCTTAATAACAGTATTGGGAATTCATTGAATAGTTCCTCTTAGGTATGCAGTTTTTCTCAAGAAAATCTGGATTTTGATCACAGGTCCTGAATTAAGAATGAAAATTTTTTAGCATATTGTGAAATCCTCCTGAGAATTGAATTTATGCCTCATTTGTTAACAGATTGCCCCTGGTTGGATCTCCCTGCGTCTCCTCTAACCTGTGAGCAGTGTGAAGGAACAGACTTTGTCTTATTTATTTCTGTTGGGTTTCTTTGAATTGGAATCTGCTCAATGGCAATGCGTATTCCCTATGCTTAGCATGCAGTAGACACTCAAAAGTGAAGGTGATAGCAATAATGAAGAGAGGTATAGACCTTGTGTTTCTGGAACTTGCTTTCTGACAGGGCTTGAAAAGATGCTGAGTATGAGTGTATGTGTTTGGGAAAAGGAAGGGGTAGAGTTTTGAAGTGAGGGTGTAGGATGGTTATACACATGGTACATGCCTCTAAATAGAAATTGTCATAATTTTATCCTGTTGTTGTTGTTATGTGCTGTCAAGTCGGACCCGACTCATAGCACCCCTCCTTGGGTTTCTGAGGCAGTATCATTATGGAAGTAGATTGCCCCATCTTCCTTCCAAGGAGTGGCTGGTGGATTTGAACCGCCAACCGTCTGGTTAGCAGTCAAGTGCCTTAGCCACTATGCTACCAGAGCTCCCAAAAACTCACTGCCATCGAGTCAATTCTGACTTATAGCAACCTGCATTGGGTTTCCAAGGTTATAAATCTTTATGGAAGTAGATTGCCACATCTTCCTTCCGCAGAGCAGCTGGTGGGTTTGAACCACCAACCTTCTGGTTAGCAGCCAAATGCCTTATCCACCACACCACCAGATGCCAGTCCACACCACCAGATGCCATTTTATCCTAGAATACTCTTTTTCTTTAGTATTTTTGTGTGTCTTGCTCTGCTGCTTCTAAAGAAGTATAAAGTGTAAAGAACAATGTAGTAATTTTAAAGCATCATGAAATAAGTGAATGAAAACTTCTAAATTTGTTGCACTATGAATCATTCTTCCACTTTCCAGAATTATTTTTATTAGAAGTTGACAAATGATTCAAATGTTTAAAAAAGCTTCACTTTTCTTACTCATTGAATCTTTCTTATTCAGAAACTCTTTGATACAAGAGAAAAATAGTACAATTGATAAAAGAAGAAAGGTCAAACGTAGCACAGGACTACTGATACAAATTTTATTGTCTTTGAAGTGTAGCAGCTGTGAATTGCTCTGCTATTACATTTTGTCTCCCTGCATGTGGTGCTGATTTCTGATCTTGGGTCATGTGTAAAACCTGCGGCAGTCTGTAAATGCACAAAATTAGTATCTCGTGATACCCTTTTTAAGTTACTAAACTGCATATCATTGAAGGAATGCCTGGATTTATTTAAAATGTTTTTCAGTATCTATATATTCCTTCATCTGGTATGCCCTGTAGTTTATTTAATCAAACCCCTATAACCAGAATGCGTCATTTATTTATTTTTTTAAATAATGATATATTTGAGTATCCTTGTTTATCAGTATTCCATATAACTCTCATTTCTTTACAGTAAATCTCTAGGAGTGGAGCTCTGTCTAATTGTTTACACTTTTTGAACAATTTTTATAAATAATACCTAATTGCCCATATTTGTATCACTTTTATATTAAATCAATTTTAATAATAACAGCTAATATGTATTGAGTACTGGTCAGAATCCAGGCCCTGGGCCCTGTGCACTATTCATTTTAATCCTCAAAATAACCTTATAATGGAGATATTATTAATATCCTCATCGGGAAGCAACTGAATGCTTACTGTATGCAAATCCCTGTGCTGGGAGTGAGAGGTTTATAGTGATGAGTAAAACAGCCATGATAGATGCCTACATTCTAGAAGATGTAGATCAACACCAATTCTCAATTTATTTAATTGCATTTGTGAAGAAGAGTATAGAAAAGCATTACAGGTGCTCTGAAAATACATCATACAGGAAGTGGGGAGGGGGTAGCAAGGAAGAAATTACCTTTGGAAAAAAACTCATTTCAAGCCTAGCTTTGCAGGATGAGTGGGCAACGTGGGGGACAGAAATGTTGTAGGCTGAGGAAGCAGCATTGTGTGAAGGTCTTGAGGTAAATAAAAAGAGGGCATGTTCTAGAAACTGAATTCGGACCAAGTTTAACTCGAGTCCTGTTTTTTCTGGACTAGAGCAAGTGGCTCAAGATCAGGCTGGGGTTAGATCATACAGGGTCTTTCTTCCTAGGAGCAAAGAGAAGCTTTTGAAATGTTTCAAGTAGAGAACTTCCAAGAGGGTTTACTTTTAAAAAGAACACTTTTTGGGCTTTGTGGATTATGCATTTGTAATGTATGAAATTTTCTAGCATTCTATAGTTTCCTGACAGCCATTGCATGGGAGAAAACTGAGACAGTCTGCTTCTGTAAAGATCACAGTCTTGGAAACCCAATGGGGCAGCTCTGTTCTGTCCTATTGGATCACTAAGAGTTGGAATCAACTAGAAAGCACTAGGTTTGGCTTTTTATTTTCCGCCTAATTTTTATTGTGATTTGGGTGAACATTTACAGTGTAAATTCATTTTCCATATAGCAGTTCATATACATTTTGTCTCATAACATTGACAGCAATTTCCCACAGTGTAACAGCTGTCTTCCCACTTCCTCTCCAGAGTTACCTCTTTCCTGCTTCTTTCCCTCCCACGTACTCTTGCTGCCCCCCCCCCCCCCCCAGCTGTCTCCCTGTGCGTACACTGCCCTTCTATTCTCCCATGATTGATCTGTCCAGAGAGTGTATCTTCCTGATGTAAATGTTCAGCCCATATGCCTGTCTGTTATTTGGCTGGAAGCCACAGCAGGTAGTTCCATTCCAGAGCTGAAAGGCTGCTAGGGGTCATGGTCTCAGGGGTTTTACAAGGCTCTGTCAGACCAGCAAACCTGGTTTTTTTTTTTTTTTAATGATTTTCAGTTTTCTTCCACATTATTTTTCCACTCTACCCAGGATCTTCTACACAGATCCCCCTCTGAGTGGTTGACAGTGGTGGCCAGGCACCATCTAATTTTTCTGGTCTTAGGGTTATATAGGGAGCTTTGGTAGCATAGTGGCTAAGGCACTTGACTGCTAACCAGAAGGCTGGCAGTTCAAACCCACCAGCCACTCCTCGGAAGGAAGGTTGGGCA
>NW_006921590.1:11471399-11474678 GCF_000298275.1 Orycteropus afer afer | reverse complement strand
ATCCTACTTCCGTAGTGATACTGCCTCGGAAACCCAAGGAGGGGTCGCTATGAGTCAGGGCTGACTCGACAGCACATAACAACAACAACAACAAGTACTAAAGGAGACCTCTTGGCACTTCAGCAATTGCACGAGGTCTTTTGCAGCAGATTTGCCCAGGGAAATACATTGATTTCTTGACTGCTGCTTCCATTGGTGTTATTGTGGATCCAAGTAATATGAAATATTTGACAGCTTCAATTTTTTGTCCATTTATAATGATGCTGCTTATTGGTCCAGTTGTGAGGATTGTAGTTTTCTTTATAGTAATCCATACTGCAGACTGTAGTTTTTAATCTTCATTAGTCACTTCATCTTCCCTTTCAGCAGACAAGGTTGTGTCATCTGCATATATTGCAGGTTGTTAATGAGTCTTCCTCCATATTTAATAGGATCCCTAAATCAGTCTGTTTCCTTGGTGGTCCTTGTAATTTGTATAGAGTGTGTGTATGTACATGCATGAATTACAGACGGTGTTATCTTGGGTGGCTCAGCTCATTTTTAAAAATCATATTTCAATGATCTTCTGTGTGAGGTTTTACAAGAGACTGTATTTTCCCCCTTTTCTCTAAATATTTGGTGAAAATGGTACATTGTTTGTCACTATATTATTTCTTATGAAAAACAGTATTTAAAAAAAATCAGTCAGATCAGTATTTTTCTTGAGAGTATAACATAGGAACCAAAGCATATATTCCATATGTATATGTGACATATAGAAAAAGTACCTTGTATCATACCTACTCTGTAGAAATTGTTTGGATGACTCAGCATATTTGAAGAGCTGGAACCCTCATTCTGGAAATGAAAAGCTTTCTTTGGAAGATTTGATACATCTATGAGCTCTAGAGAGTTTTCCCAATATAGGGGGAAAAAAAAGGTAAAATTTACTGTTAGCTTTGTTTTCTCTGCCATACAGTGTTAAAAGGGCTATGAAACTGAAAATACATGGCATTAGATCAATGGACTGCAAAATCCAGTTACATTTCATTAAATATAGTACTTTACATTTCTCACAGAAGTAAATACTATTTTTTTGTGTGTATGATTTTAAGATAATATCTTAGATTATTACTTTTTTGTAATTTTGAAATAGTAGGATTAAATCTGCTCTCCTTAGGTTTTATTTCTTAATTGATCACAGTAGTCTTAAATATGTGTATAACATTGTTGGGTAAAAAATTTCTGATCTGTGTGTCATTAAAATCAAATGACTTACAAAGATATTCCTAATAGTCTTGTTTGTTTGAGGAATCAATATAAACGTGATCTATTATACATAATGGGTATATTATATAATTTAAAACAGTATTATTTAATCTTTTTATTATATATATTCTGAGCTCTTTAGTTCTTTTAGAATTGAAAAACAGCTATAAATTATCAGCCTATGCCAAATAATACTTGAATTCTTTTCAGTCTGCCCAGAAAGATATTTCATAGTGTAGTTTCAGTGAACAGAATATATAGGGAAAAAAAAATAAAAAAACATAAAATGTAGGATATGAAAATGATATAATCAAAGTTCCTTAATCCTGTTATATGCAAAAATGCATTTTTATTTTGAAAAAGAAGATAAACTCACGTGATAAATTCCTATGATGTAATTCAGTGCTTGGTATTTAGTAAATAATATAAAGGTGTGGTAGAACCTTTAAGGACCTTAGGAATTATCACTCACTGTCTCTTTAAAAAAGTATCATATTCTGTGTTAGAGAAGTAATATCATTTGGAATGCATTGGCACTAAAAAAATTTATTAATCTATGTGGGTTTTTGGGAGGCATAGTGGGAGACATCATCTTGTGACCTCCTCTAACTACACAAGAGGAAGACAGAATCACCATCAGCAGCTCAAGGCCTGCTAAAGGCCAGAAATACTGCTACCCTCCAATCCTCTTACTAATCTTGTCAGACCAACCATTCCTGGCATGGCACCCACCTCCTCTCTTCTGGGTTTGATAATTTGCTGCATTGGTTGCACAGAACTCACAGATAATGGGGTTTATTAGGGAAGCATCAGGCTACAATTCAAGTTTAGGAACATGCTCAGTCTGTGTAAGCAGCTGGCCATTTCTCTCAGCAGCTGGACGTCTCTTTCAGCAGTATGTTTCAGCCATCAGAGACTTCTGCCTCTAGGACGGCTCCTTTTTGAGCCTGGCACAGTCACCAAAACCAACCAATCCCAGCATGAGAATTCTATACACCTGAGAGTGAGTGAACTTCCCAGAAAATTGCTTTGTGCTGCTCCAGCAGAAATGTACCAGGTGGATAACTTTACCAATCAGCTACTCACTCACTTAAGGCAAAGTGGGAGTTTCAAAGACTAGGGCTAGAAAAGTCATACCCTGTAATTTACTACACCGCAGTGCTGTAGAGTCGATTCTGATTCATAGTCAGAATCATAGACATCCCATTGACAGTAGAATTGCCTCATAGGATTTTCTTGGCTATAATCTTTACAGAAGCAGAAGGCCAGGTCTTTGTCGTGCAGAGCAGCTGGGTGGGTTTGAATCACCCACCTTTCAGCCAGCAGCTGAGTGCTTAACCATTGCTCCCCCAGGGCTCCTTTATGGACGTAAAGGCAAACCACTGAGATATGGGCATAATGCTTAAACCTTACTATATTTTTAAATTTCACTATACAAAGCTTTTAGCTTCAGGAGGCAGAAAGCTCTTTTAGAATTGTGCTAGCTTATTTCTCCCATGTGTACAAAAAAAAAACAAAAAAACAAAAAATCAAACTCACTGCTGTCAAGTTGGATCCAACTCATAGAGACCCCTCTTTGGGTTTCTGAGGCAGTATCACTACAGAGGTAGATTGGCCTGTCTTCCTTCTGAGGAGTGGCTGGTGGGTTTGAACAGCCAGCCTTCTAGTTAGCAGTCAAATGCCTTAAGCACTACGCCACCAGAGCTCCATGTGAACAGAGGAAAATAATTTCCTTCTAGTGAGGAAAAAAGGAGTTCTGGGGACATAGTGCCTAAGGCATTTGACTGCTAACCAGAAGGTTGGTGATTCAAACCCCTCAGCCGCTCCCCAGAAGGAAGATGGGGCATTCCACTTTCGTAAAGATGTACTACCTCGGAAACATAGTGGGAGTTGCTATGAGTCAGAATCCACTATGGCATTGAATCTGGTTTTTCGTTACTTTTTTTTTTAATTAGGATTTGGGTGAAGATTTACAGAGTAAATTCACTTTTCATACAGCAGTTCACATATACTTTGTCTCATGTCATTGAC
>NW_006921590.1:11460561-11471299 GCF_000298275.1 Orycteropus afer afer | reverse complement strand
TGGCAAACAACAACAACAACAACAGGGTTATATAGGCTGAGGATCGCATGGTGTACCAGTCCCTTGGGCTAATTGTTTCCACGAGTCTTTGGTTTTCTTCATTCTTCTTTACTCTGGACAAGGATAAACCCATGGTTGCATCTAAATGGCTGCTTGCAAGCTTTTAAGATCCCAGTCGCTACTCGCCAAAGTAGAATGTGGAACTGTGTTTTTTGTGTAGTATGCTATGCCAATGAGCTTGATGTCCCTTGAGACCACTGTCTTGAAGGTTGGGCTTTTTTTTTTTTTTTTTTCCCCCAATGGTTCCAGTTATTGTGAGTTTAGTTAGTAGAAACACTTAAATTTCATAATTAAAAAGAAACCAAACCAAAACAAATAGCCATAATCACTGGAGGTTTGGGTAAATGGGAAGGGAAATGGTAGTGATTCAAGGTTAGAAGTCAGAGAATTCTTAACTCTTTTTGTCACAGTGTCCCAAAGACCAAGATTATACTTGAAGCAGAATGTATTGCTCAATAGGTTCAGATCATTAAAATTCTCAATTTGAGTTTTGCCTTCATCTCATCTGATTTCCACAGACCACATCTGAGAAGTGTCACCTAAGGGACTTACTGAAAGATACTGAGGGCTCTGTAGATTGGTAAGACATGGTATAGGGGAGAAAAGTAGAGATAAGCTTATTTTTCATTATTTATTTATTTTTTATAATTTCTGTCCCCTTTTATCTGCTTGTGATGGCAGTGAAAGATGACGGTCTGGCATGTGCACAGGTTGATTGGTAGAGAGGCCACATCATTTAAATTGTTCATTTCCTTTAGGTAGCCCCTTCAGTAAGTTGCTTACATCCTCTCCTTTTTCTTCCTGAAGATATATATAGCAGAACTTGACCCATTTTTTAGAATTGTACTTCTATAAACGGCACATTTCATTTATTTTAATTTTGGCTTTTGAATTCATGTTGTTTCAAGAAACAAATCTTTTAAAAGTGAATACTAGGAAACTACAATTGTACTGCTCTTGGGTAAATTAAAAATAAATTTTAATGAAAAAATTCTAATGTATGAGCCAACTGAAACCAAAAATCAAACCCATTTCCATTAAGTTGATGATTCTGTAGAACTGCCCCATAGGGTTTCCAAGGCTTGTACGGAAGCAGATAAGCCTCATCTTTCTACTGTGGAGTGGCTGGTGTGTTTGAACTGTCGACTTTTTGGTTAGCAGCCAGATGTTTAACCATTATGCCACCAGAGCTCCCTATGTATAAACCAAGAAGCAATTAATTTCTTTTAGCATAAAACTGCCTTTTATTTACCTTTGTTGAATTTTTTCACGTTCTTAGAAAGAAAAAAAGAAGGTGGAAGGTTTTTAAAAATATTAATATATTTTGTAGCGCTTTTTGCCTTCTGATGTGTATGTATCTTATCCTATAGTGGGATTATAACACAGACTTCTGTGTTTAAATGATCATTTTGCTTTTTCCTTTGATTGCTTACAGTTAAGCTTGAGTGCAGCCAAGATATAAAAATCACAAGTAGAAATTGTGGGTTGTGTTTTGAGGCCTTTCACCATTATGCACAAAAATTAAATTATTATTGCAAGGTACTAGAGATATTATTTCAGATTGTGAGCATCTGTACTTTTCTAAAGTTTTTTTATTTCTAATCTTGATTATGATTTTAAGATTATTTATATTATATAAACAATTGATAAGAAGAAATAATTCTTTATAGTATGAACTATATTTTAACAGAATATTTTTTGTACGTACCAAAGGAAAGGAAAAAGAACATTTTTATAGAAAGGCAAAATAAAACTCTGAGCTAATTTCAGCAGTTACAGTGTTCGGGGAAAACAAAGGCTTTGGTGTACATGCTTCTGATAGTAGACATTGTGACCATATCATGTATGTTCTCTTAATAATGTCTGACATTATCAGATTGATTAACTCAGCATGGGGCCTAATCAGATTAAACTATGGTGGCAGCTGTCCACTAGAAGAACATTAATATAGTAGGGACATAAAATGAGTTTTTTAATAAGCTGTATTAAATTCAAAACTACATATAAATATATATAGTGTTCATTATTTCACAGGGATATGTAAAATGATTGTATTCACACAGTAGCTTTCTCAAAACCATGCTGACTCATATTTTCAGATTGGCTACTGCCAGAAGCTAGATGTGCTGATAATAAGACTTTTATTTGATAATTGATGGTGTGAGTTTCAGGCAGTTATGATTTCCTGCAGCCTTCAAAGGTCAATGTTTTTATCTGCATATTGTGTTGACTGTGTAAACCTCAGACTGTACAATCTATCTAAGAACCAGAGTCAAAACCACTGCTTACTTTTTCTAGGATCAACGTAAATATTTCTTGAAGGAGTTTGTCATTGTGAAAATTATTGCCCCTGCTTTGCTTTCTAAAAACATAGTAATGAAAAATTAATTGATACATAAGAAAGAACTCTAAATAATGGGGTTGTGATTAATTCTAATCCTGCTGTCACCTATGGCCTGTGTCTTAGATTTAATTACATTTATCCATCAAATGTTTAGTGGACTGTGTGCAAGTTATCCAGGGCTCTAGGGCTATTATTAGTGACCAAAACAGCAAAGATACTGATCCCATTCAAAGTATAATTTTGATATGCTGAGAATTCGTATTGAGGATTTAAAAAAAAAAAAACCAAAACACCAAACTGCTGCTATTGAGTTGATTTCACTTTAAAGTGAACCCTATATGACAGGGTAGAACTGCCTCATGCCCCATCAGGTTTCCGAGGCTGTAACCTGTATGGAAACAGACTGCCCCATCTTTCTTCTGTAGATTGGGGCAGCTGATGATGGGTTAGAACTGCTCATCTTTTGGTTGGCTGCTTAGGGCTTAGCCACTTAGTGCTAAGCACTGCTTAGTGCTTTAGCCGTGGCTCCTTCTATTGAGGATGACAGTCATTAATTATAAGAGCAAAAAGAAAAAAAAAAACAAAACACAAAACCCATCGCCATTGATTGCAGACTCATAGTCAATCCCTTTGGGTTTCCAAGGTGGTCAATCTTTATGAAAGTAGATTGCTTCATCTTCCTTCTGCAGAGTGACTGGTGGGTTTGAACTGCCAGTCTTCTGTTTAGCAGTCAGATGCCTTTTGCACTGGGCCACCAGAGCTTTTTAATTATATGAGCATTGGGCAGTAATTCCAGACCGTTGAGGAATAGGCATGGCAAAAGCAGTATGAATTTCTAAATTGTGTTACCTAAAGTGTATGCGCATTATTGTTGTATTCCAGTAGGTGTGACACTCAACTTTTGGTCAGAGTTCTAAAACTATTAAGCTAATCATTCAAACATTTTCCAGTCAGCTGCTATTGTTTGAGATTAAGGTAGCAAATTAGCTAGTAAGTATAAATCAGTTTTCTCCTCATGGGTAAAGAATAGCAGCATTTCAAAGAGCAGTTTTCCAAATAAACATACTTAGACGTTTCCTTATATATTAACACATAACAATCAAGTTATACGCATGTATGAGAAATGTATGTTAAATTTCTCATGCTGCTTACAATTTTTATCTTCGTTAGTACAGTGCCATGACAAATTGGAATCCAGAAAATTAATTAAATACATTTAATTTAGAAAAAGCATTTTCTGTCATTTCAGCATATAAATAACCCCTTAACAAATCTTCTTTGTAAGACAGCATAATTTTTAAAGGTTTGATAAGTCCCAGAGTATATGGAATTAGATACTTTACTGAAATTTAACTTTCTTTAAATTGTAGTCTTGCACATGAGAATAAGATGAAAAATATTCCAGACCCAAGAGTTATTTTGAGGTATTTTAAGTGTCAGTAAACAGAATCTTTTAGCAAATGTGACTCTTTAGTCATCATTATAGCTTTATTTCAGAAGCCTTGGTTGCACAGTGGTTAAAGTCCTCATCTGCTAATCAAAAGATCAGCATTTTGAATCCACCAAACGCTCCAAGGGAGAAAAATGTGGCCATCTGGAAACTCCATGGGGCAGTTCTACTCTGTCCCTATAGAGTCACAATGAGTCAGAATCGACTCAGCAGCAGTGAGTTTGGTTTTTGGTTTGGTATATGTAGGGACATACTGTGAGTACACAGAAATATTTGTTGAATTGGATAGTGTGCTTCCTAGATGTAGCTTTCCTGAGCAATTGTGCAACTACATTAAATTATAAATAGTAATTAAATGATCAAGTATTAATTTATAGTGAAAATTGATTTGTGGTATATTTCAGCAGTACAGTTTACATAAATATACTGTTCAAATTTAAATTGTCAAGCCCCCAGCAGTTTAGAACCAACCTCAGGAAATTTTAGATATGATTTATGACTTACTGATCTCACTCACTGCCATCGAGTCAGATCTGACTCATAGTGACCCCTCCTTGGGTTTCCGAGGTGCTATCACTACGGAAGTAGATTGCCCAGTCGTCCTCCCAGGAGTGGCTGGTGGGTTTGAACTGTCAGCCTTCTGGCTAGCAGTCAAATGCCTTGGGCACTGTGCCACCAGAGCTCCCAACTTATTGATAAAATGAAAAAAACAAACAAACAAAAAAAACCAAACCAAACTCACTGCCGTCTAGTTGGATCTGACTCATAGTGACCACTTCTTGAGTTTCTGAGGTGGTATCACTACAGAAGTAGATTGCCCAACCTTCCTTCTGAGTAGTGGCTGGTGGGTTTGAACCACCAGCCTTTTGGTTGGCAGTCACATGCCTTAGGCACTACACCACTAGAGCTCCCGCTGATAAACTCTTAATATACTGAATTGTCACTTTTTAAATTAGCATTTATGTACACTGCAATGATCAGGATTTGAGTCATTGAGTATATTTTTAAAGTTAGGAGGTTGGGTAGAATAATTTCACTATTACCTTATTGTCTATTATCATGAACAGTTTTAAAATAGCTATAATTTTTTATAATTTTACCATTCTTTAGTTTTCAGGTAATAAATTGACAGGTTAGTTCTGTAGTTGAGGTATGCTCTCAAAGAATGTTTATCCTCTCTTCAGTTCCTCTATCACCATTCACTGGTGCTTGTTATCAGTTTAAGAGTCCACAGTACCTTTCATTTAAGTATTAGAAGGCCATAAATGCAAATGCGCCTGGGAGAGAGAACACAGTTTGACTTATTACCACATTAAAATTCAAGTCATTAATACCAAATTCTTAGGAGACTGATAGAGAAGAAAAGACTATGGGATAAGATTGGACTTGTAGCAAATGTAGGTCCTGGAACCAAAGATAAATAACCCGTAACATCTACTTTGAGAGATGTTTTTAACTCTCATTTGCAGCTAGTTCTTTTTGATATTCAGAATTGCAGCCTCTAAGTGAGTTTTGATAGTGCTAATATTCTTTGGGAAACATAAATGTGCCAATACCCCTTCTTCCTGCAGAGAATTTCTGATATGGATCATTATCACATTGGAGCCAATTGAACTTCCACTTTAGTGGACATTTTAGGGGATTATGAATGGGACTAGATAAGAGCACACATCTCTCTGATCCTTTTCCTTCACATTTTACATTCTTTTTTTTTTCCTCCCCATTTGTAGGTGGCAGTTGACAGTATTGGGGTTGTGGCTTACTTGAGCAGCCTGTTGACCTAACAACCACTGTGATGACCTGACTTTCTTGTATATCCACTCAGAAACGGTGCCTTTTTTTAGTGGCATTTGGCATGGTTTGTGTTCATATGTAGGAGGGGCTGAGTAAACATTTGTTGATTAAAGGGATGTGTGAGACTCAGCTTTTCTGTGTCTGTTCCTTGTGATTCTTCATTTCTTCACTAATGATGTTCACTCTCTTGTTAAAGTTCAGAATTTCCTTAGAAATTATGTTCTGGTTCGTGAGTCACCATCTACACTGAAGTGACCCAGTTCTCACACCATAGCATGGTTTTCATACCATACTATCAAAAAAGCCCCTCAGTTTTTCTTCTACTCAACTGTTACTTTGTTGCCTTTGACTAGAGTAACTGAATCCTGTTCTAATTGGCTGTGACTAGGGAGCTCTGGTAGCATAGTGGCTAAGGCACTTGACTGCTCACCAGATGGCTGGCGGTTTAAACCCATCAGCCACTCCTCGGAAGGAAGGTTGGGCAATCCTACTTCCGTAGTGATACTGCCTCGGAAACCCAAGGAGGGGTCGCTATGAGTCAGGGCTGACTCGATGGCACATAACAACAACAACAACAACAGGGTAAATGGCTGCCTGACCCAGAGCTTGAGGAATCAGTTACTCATTAGTGGTTAAAGGTGTGCTATGACTGGCTATTAATCAAAAAACAAACAAAACAAACCAGTTGCCTTTCATTTGATTCTGACTCATGCTGACCCCATGTGTTGCAGAGCAGAACTGCACTACATAGGGTATTCATGGATATGACCTTTTAAAAGCCCCATTGCCAGGCCTTTGTAGGAACTTCTGGATGGTTTCCAGTCGCTGGCATTCTGATTTGCAACCAAGCATGTAACTGTTTGCATTACCTAAGGACTCTGTGACTGTGTACTTTAAACAGAAAAATGTATCTTATCTTCCAAATATGATACTTTCAAATTACTTCAGAACCAGCATCAGGTTTTATTTCAGGAGGTATGTTGTACAGAAGATGTGTATACTATATTAAGAAGTTTGAAGTTTAAACTTTTAATTAAAAACTTTTATTTTTGTCTAGAGGAAGTCTTTTGAGAATTTTATGTGTTCTAGATATATCTACTTATAACCGTGGAAATGAGATGCCTTCGTAATACAAAAAAAAAAAAAAAAATTGTAACCCAACATTAATAAAGCTAAACATTTTATTTAAAGTAACATCTTTAAAAATAATTGGTATATTTTATATATATATGTTTTATAATAAAAATATAAAAAACATATATATATATATATATACACACACGTGTGTGTGTGCGTGTATAATTTTATGTTAGAAATAAATAGAAAATCTTGTGAATAGAATACTATTTCTGAGAATTCCATTAGCAGTAACAAGAGAAATCTGCTGAATCCCCTAGATAGAAACCTATGAAATACAAAATAGTTTGACTTGGTTTATTGTTCATTAATGAAATAAAATTCTAATTGCCATTTATTGAGTATTTTTGTGCCACATGTACTTTGCATGTGTTTTTTTACTGAGTTTTCATAAGGATTCTGAAAGATCGGGGGAATTATGTGAGTTTTTACATATGAAAGTCAGGTTTTGCAGTGTGGTCACTTGTTCTCAAAGCTTTGTAGCTAGCAAGGGGGAAGAGCAGAGACTGAAACCCACCTCCATGTCATGCCCTTTTCTGTATGATGTGTTTTTTTCCACTTACCTATGGTCATAAATGGTGAAGCGCTAGACTACCAGTCTATTGATTGGCAGGTCAGACCCACCCAGAGATGTTTTGGAAGACAGACCTGATGGTCTGCTTCCCAAAGGTCAGAGCCTTGAAAACCATGTACAAATCTTTTCTGTACACATGGGGTTGCCACGAATCAGAATCAAATCCAAGGCAGTTAACAATAATACAAATGATTCAATGGTAACTAACAAAAACAACAAACCAGTAGCCAAACTGTAATAATGAAACTAAAATATAGTATCACAGTTTGGAGCCTCTGAAAAATCTTGTTCTGTTACACTGCATTTTGTGAGCTTTCATTCTAGGTCGTTTTGTCATCAATTTGTAGTTGGCAGTGAATGAATGTCTGTGGATTATAAAAGTGAAGTATAACCATTCCTTTAATGACACAGGCCTACCCTTTAATGTAGTTATTGTCAGCTTCTGCCCTATTAAGAACATTTTTTGCTGTTCTTCTACCAGATTGTTATTTTAATATAAACAAAGCAAACATAATAAAATTTTGTTTTTGTTAGCTGATAAATTAAGAAGAGGGCCTTTTTAGAAGATAATACCCTACCAAGTTTGGATTCACTTTATCTAAGTTGTAAATGAAAAATTTTTTTGTGCTTTACAGTAATACTGTATTTGATTATCCCAGGCCTTGTATTCTGCAGTATGAAATTTAGATTTTTATCCTCTTTTGGTACAAAAATTGTATTTTTATATGTCAACAAAAATAATTTAAAAATTAGATTAAAAGTAAGAGAAATACTGTCAGCATATTGTGAAACTAGAGGAAATGAAATTAACTTGGTCCAGCTTATTATACTAGACACATGTTACACAGTAAATCTTTTACAGCTACCATACTAAAAAAAAATGCAACTATGAGTTAATTTGGTAATGAACTATGTTAGTTTTCCAAGAGAAGGCTCAGATCAGGATTCGATTTGAAATACCTGTCTCTCAAAGTAGACAGAACTTGAAGGGGCTGAAGTTCATCTTTTATCAGATTGATTGATAACTGTAGGATATTGATAGACACTAACTATGAGCTGCAGTGATTTCAGAGATAGACCTCAAACGGTGTAGAACAGCTAGATCAGGCTGTTGGTCATTAAAGCTTTTTCAAAGAGATGTTAATTAATAAATGCCACTATCCCAAACCCACCACTACCAGTGCTTTACCTATCCTGAATTTCCAGAGTGCCTTCATGACAAACAATAAATTTTTTTCTCTAGAAAAATTAAAACTTTATTGACTTTGAAGGTAAAACTCAGGGTTCAAAAAAGTTTTCACTTGTTCTCAAAGCTTTATAATTAGCAAAAGGGAAGTCCTGGGACTTGAACCCATTTCCATCCTATTTCAAAACCCATCTTCTTTCCTCTGCTGTGAGCCTTATAGCAAATATTTCCGTCTGTGAACCCTTAAATATGCATATTTGAGGTTTTGAAAACTTAGAGCATTCTTCTCAAAATGTAGTCTTTGGACATGGTGAAGTATGGTATGGCCTTGGAATTTGTTAGAAATGCAAATTTTCAGGCCCCACCCCTGACCTATAGAAACTCTGAAGGGTGGAGCCAGCAAATCTGTGTTGTAATGATTCCTCAGGGTGATTTAGGTACACAATAAAGTTTGAGCACCAGTGCCTTGGATATCTTTGCAATATGAGCCCTGAAGTATGTAGATGACAGAAGTTCTATACAGTGTAGGGTTTTTCTAGGAAAAACCAAGTCAGTTATGACCTAAAGCAACCCTATGTTGTTGTTTTTATGTGCTGTCGAGTTGGACCTGACTCATAGCGACCCCCTCCTTGGGTTTCTGAGGCAGTATCACTACGGAAGTAGATTGCCCCATCTTCCTTCTGAGGAGTGGATGGTGAGTTTGAACTGCCAGCTTTCTGGTTAGCACTCAAGTGCCTTAGCCACTATTCTATCAGAGCTCCTAGCAACCCTATGTTGTTGTTGTTGTTGTTATGTGCCGTCGAGTCGGCCCCGACTCATAGCGACCCCTCCTTGGGTTTCCGAGGCAGTATCACTACGGAAGTAGGATTGCCCAACCTTCCTTCCGAGGAGTGGCTGGTGGGTTTGAACTGCCAGCCTTCTGGTTAGCAGTCAAGTGCTTTAGCCACTATGCTACCAGAGCTCCCAGCAACCCTATAGGCCAGAGCAAAACTGCTCCATAGAGTTTCTACTTCTGTAATGATACTGCCTCAGAAACCCAAGGAGGGGTCGCTGTGAGTCAGATCCGACTCCACAGCAGTGAGTTTGGGTTTTTAGTCTTTACATAAACAGATTGGGCAAATCTGTAGCAAAAAGACCTCTTTAAAGTGTTAAAGGAGCAAAGATGTCACTTTGGAAAAGTTTCCCTAACCCAAGCCATGGTATTTTCAGTTGCATCATATGCATTTGAAAGCTGGAGAGTAAATAAGGAAGTTCAGAGAAGAGTTGATGCCTTTGAATTGTGGTATTGGAGAAGAATACTGGAAATGGACTACAAGAAGAACAAACAGGTCTGTCCAGGAAGAAGTGAAGCCAGAATGCTCCTTAGAAGTGAGAATGGCCAGACCTCTTACCTACTTTGTTTATGTTGTCAGAAGAGAGCAGTCTCTGGAGAAGGACATCATGCTTGGCAAAAGACAGGGTCAGTGAAAAAGTGGAAAACCCTCCATGAGATAGACTGACACAGTGCTTGTGATGATGGGCTCCAGCATGACAGGAATTTTGAGGATGGTGCAGGACTGGGCAGTGTTTCCTTCTGTTGTACACAGGGTCGATATGAGTCGTAGCTGACTTAACAGCACCTAACAACACAATACAGTCTTTATAAAAGCAGGCTGTCTCATCTTTATACTATGGAGTGGCTGGTGAGTTTGAACCACTTACCTTTTGGTTAGCAGCTAAATGCCTTAACCACTATGCCACTAGGAGTTCTTTTCCTAGAAAGGCCAACTACTTTGGCCATGTTTGGGTAAACCAATTTTATAACGAGTTGATGGTAATTGACTTAATTGCCTGAATTAATAACACTTTTACCTCACTTCCAATCTCCTATAGTAGTTTTTAAATAATTCACATAATAAATTTGGTCTGTCTAGTTTACTATTTTTTTTTTTAAACCTGCATTAATGTTTCTATTAATTCTAAAGTTAGCTATGTTGAAAGAAGTTGATTTTGTGATTTTGTTTATGAACTATATATTTTTCAAAGAAACTTATTTTTAAGCAGTTTATTTTTGTCAAGAATATACACAGCAAAACATATACCAATTCAGCTATTTCTGTATGTACAATTCGGTGATATTGATTGCATTCTTCAAGTTGTGCATCCATTTTCACTGTTTTCCTGGATTGTTCCCATCTCGTTAACATGAATTTA
>NW_006921590.1:11453248-11460126 GCF_000298275.1 Orycteropus afer afer | reverse complement strand
GTTTAGAGATTATTTCAGGGCAGTGGTTTCAGGAGTTCACCCAGCATTCATAGCTCTAGAAAGTCTAGATAGAGTCCATGAAAATTTGAATTTCTGTTGTACGTTTTTTCCTTTTTGATCAGGATGATTCTGTATAAACTTTGATCAAAGTGTTTAATAATGGTAGCTGGGTACCATCCAGTTCTTCTGATGTCATGGCAAAGGAGGTAGTTTTTGTTGGAGGTAATTAGCCACACATTCCACACCCTGCTTCTGTTCCTGACTCTACTTCTTTTTCTGTTGCTCCAGGTGAATAGAGACCAGTTGTCTCTTAGGTGGCCACTTGAAAACTTTTAAGACCTCAGGCAATACATAATGAACTAAAACCAAGCCCACTGGCATCTAATCAGTTCTGACTCATAGCAACCCCCTTTGGGTTTCCACGGTAGCAAATCTTTATGGAAGTAGATTGCCCAGTCTTCTTCTGGGGAGTGGCTGATGGTTTGAACCGTCAGCCTTTTCTGGTTAGCAGTCAGATGTAGGCTTGTAACTGGGATGTCCCATGAAACAATGACCCTAAACCTCCAAATCAAGACACCACACATTCCATGAGGTGTTTGGTTGTACGTAAGCAGCCTCAGCAACTATTTTTTTTCCCCCCCGGGATGGGGTAGGGTGATTAACTTTTGCCATTTCAACTTTTTACTGAAATACAACTTACTGACAGCAGTTAGAAACTTTTTTAAAAAAATTTCTTCTTTTTATTTTTATGATATTTAATTTAAATGAATTAATTAGTTATATGTGATTTAAAAATACAAATCTCTTAGTGGCCTTATTTACGCTTGTAAAGTATTTGGACATTTTATTAAGAGGTTTTGCTGAAATAATTAAGGTGATTTTATTCTTTCCCAATGGTTTGGTAGCTAACTAGAGAATTTTTAAACTATCTGGATATTTGATGATATTAAGGAATTATTGTTCATTTGTATGTCTATGTGTGTGAAGAAAGAGAGAGCATGATATTTTGGATTTGACTAATAAGAGTCTTTTAAAGGTACTGTATCATGTAAATATTTCAGTACATATCTAGGATTTGCTTTAAAATAATTGGAGAGGGGTAATAAGGGTTAATAAGTAGGGTTAGAGTATAAACATGGTCAACCATGAATTGATAATTATTGAAGCTTAGTGAAGGGTACATGAGGGTCCAAACACCCCCCTCCAATTTTACATGTTTGAAATCATTTACAGTATAAAACTTAAGACCAGCAATGATACTGGCTCAGAACCCTTCTCACACAGTGAAGGATTTTTACTTTGGGTAACATTCCTGGCACACATATCTTAATATAATGTAAAATGAAAACTTTGCTCGGCGAAAAGCAGTTGGACACATTGCTACTTCCATATATAATTTTTCAAATGTGTTATATGAATAGGAAGTTAGCAAACAAAAGCAAATCAGAAAGAAAAAGTGTTAAAAATATCACTTTAAAATACCACACGGTGCCACCTTGTTATCATAAATGATAAAGGAGTATACATTTCATCTTTTTTATTATTGTTAATGCTGTTTTTTATACTTTAAGAATGTACGTTAGCTGAATGCCAGATATTTTTAATATGTGTCATTTAGTTTTAAAATGTCCAAGTATTTCTTAATATTTATTTGAATTTAAGTTCTGAAATGGTAAAGGAATCTGCCTGACATTGCAATTAAAGAGCTTTTCATTACCAAATTGTAATAAGTTGTTTTATTTTAAATTTCTATTTCAGGAACAGAATAGTTCCATAAAAATACTTTTCTGTCATGTAATAGGTTCTTTTCTTTAAAATAAAATCATACTTTTGAATAAAGGATTAATAGACTGTTTAAGATTGTCTTGCCTTAGAAATACACAGCCTTTTGCAGTATACAAATTCACAGTTGTGCTGGTTGATATTGTGCTTGTTTAACCTCTGGGCACAAAGGTGTGTAATAACATAGACCTAAAAAACTAAATTCACTGCTCTTGAATTGATTCTGACTCATAGTGACCCCCATTGGGTTTCTGAGGTAGTAAATCCTTACAGAAATAGATTGCTCCATTTTCCTTCCATGGAGTGGTTGGTGGGTTTGAACTGCCAACCTTCTGGTTAGTAGCCAAATGCCTTATCCACTGTTTCACCAGAGCCCTTGCTATAGACCTAAAAGACCTTTAAAAATAATTGCAGTGATAAAATTAACTACTTATAAAGCATTTAAGCAAAACCAAAAATCTTTACTAGTTTCTTCGTAGGTAATAATATGATTTAATATGATTTCTGCACAATTTTAATATATTGGCTTTAAAAAAATATTATTGCTGTAAACTTAGATAATAGGTTAAAAGGTACAGAGAACATATATAAACGGCACACTGCTGACAGTATTATCTTACAAAATAGCCAAATTCACTGATTAGCAGAGTCTAGGTTCCTAGATTTGTGGTACCAGGCAAAATGAGAAAAATAAGTAGTGAGGTTTTCCTATTTATAAATGTATTCTATTTAAGGGACTCTTCTTTATTCATTATTCTTTATTCATTTATTCATTATTCTTTCTGATGTTTAAAGTGTCTACTTTATGAGCATTTTTGGTAATTCATGAGAGGTGTATTTGTGTGTGTGTGTGTGTGTGTGTGCATGTACCTGGCCTTATTTTTTCAAAAGAAGAAACAATTTTTCTTTGGTCTGTAAGAAAAATTGGAAGACTAAGGTTGAGCCTGTCTCACATATTTCCCAGATGCCTCATAAATAGTTGCCAATGCTCTTTGTTTTGACCTCTCTCACTATTTCACGTTTCCAACCACTTCTGAGTATTTGTCTATGTAAGTGTTTTCTTTTGTTGTTAGCTACCATTGAGGCATTTTCAACTCATACCTACCCCATGTGATAGAATAGAACTGCCTCATAGGGTTTTCTTGGATGTAATCTTCATGGAAACAGATCTTCAGGTCTTTGTGAATTAAAACTGCTAGGCTTTCCCTTAGTAGCCACGTACTTAACATCTCACCGCCACGGCTTGTTAGTGTTTGCCTACCAACTTAAAGTAAGCATGTGTCATCTTTTTTCTAAATGTAGTTCCCTTCTCAATTTGTCTTTAATCGTCTTTCTGGTAAACTTGGGTATGAAAAGTTAGAGTCATTGCTGGCTCATGTCCATTCATTTTCCTGCTCCTAGTATTTCTCCTTATTAATATATCTCATACTGCTGTATTTACTTCTGGTGCAGGACTTCTAATGCCTGGTAGTCAAATATTCTCTCTAGTTTATCTCCATCACTACTCCAGACTCTCTGTGTCTTAGTCTACGTTTTCCCTCTCATTCATTTGCAGTCTACCTTAATCATCTCACCACTCTACTTTTCTGCTCAATAGCCCCCAGTTGTTGTTATTTCTTTATTGCTGAATATGAGTTGAGGAGCCTGATGGTGCAGTGGTCAGGTGCTCGGTTGGTAACTGAAAATTGATGAGTCATAACAGTCAGCCTTTCTGCAGGAAAAAAGACCTGGTAATCTGCTTCCATGAGCTCTAGTAGCATAGTGCCTAAGGCGCTTGACTGCTAACCAGAAGGTTCACACCCACCAGCCACTCCTCGGAAGGAAGATGGGGCAATCTACTGCCTCGGAAACCCAAGGAGGGGTCGCTATGAGTCGGGTCTGACTCGAGGGCACATAACAACAACAGTCTGCTTCCATAAAGATTATAGCCTAGGAAACCCTATGGGGCAGTTTTGCTCTGTCATACGGGGTCACTGTGAGTTGGAAATGACCCAGTGTAACACAGCAACAACAACAGCAAATACGAGTTTCTCTTTCAGATTTTCCAAGAGCCTGTAATCTTGCCCTTACCAGTCTAATCGTATTTCCCACTAAGAAATAATCGATCTTTATTCCAAGTTTGGTGGGTTATTTTATTACCAGTCATGCCTTCCTTTATTACTGTTTCTCTACCAGTGAAATATCTTTGTCTTTTATTCCTCTAGTGAAAGCCACGCACATCTTAATAAACAGCTCAATTCCGTGGTTTCCAGAAGTTTCCTTTGGTGACTCCAGCTCACACTGACTTCTCCCTTTGAATTTCTGTTTCACTTAATGAGTGCTATATGGTTTAGCACACAAAATCATAGGTACTTTTAGATCTGGAAAGTATCTTAGATATCAGCTAGGTATCTGTGCATTTTATAAATGATAGAAAAATTGTGACTTACCTTCCTCATACTAGTTATGAGCCCAAACTTTATACCTCTAATGTAGCTTCTGTTCAGTGTAGTACTGTTCCTGTCTTCCATCTTTCAGTAATACTCTTAAGAGTTTCATAGTGATAGGTATGCTTTCTAAGCCATACTGTTAGGGGCTTGTCCTTAGGGCCTTGACTTACACAAATCATTTGTTGCCTTCTGCATTGGTGAACTCCTTGGTTCTGTGCACACTGAAAGCATATTGCCAGTTTAGGGCGATCTTCTTCATGTATTACAGAGCTCAGATTGTAGTGTACTATGGCTACTTATAGGACCTCTGGTAGCATAGTGCCTAAGGCACTTGACTGCTAACCAGAAGGCTGGCGGTTCAAACCCACCAGTCACTTCATTGGGAGGAAGACTGGGCAATCTACTTTTATAGAGATAACCACCTTGGAAACCCAAGGAGGGGTTGCTATGAGTTGGAATTGACGGCATTGAGTTTAGTTTTTGTTTTATTATGGATACTTTCAAGGAGCTCTGGTGGTGCAGTGCCTGTGGTATTTTGACTGCTAACCAGAAGGTTGGTGGTTCAAGGCCACCAGCCGCTCTGCAGAAGAAAGGGCAATCTTTCCATAAAGATTTACTGCTTCAGAAACCCAGTTGGGGTCGCTATGGGTCAGAATTGATTAGATGACAGTGAGTTTTAAGTGGGATGGGGACTTATCCAAAAATATGAGGTCAGGATAAGCCAAGAACCCAAACCAGAGAGTGTATACTATTTATTTGGTTATCATCCTGATGACTTACGTGGTGAAGAACAGGATATGAGCTGATGATTTTTTTTTTTAAATAACTTCTTACTGTGTGTTAGGTATAAGTTTACATAGTAAGTTAAGTCCTAATTTAACAATTATTATACAAATATTCTCTAACATTGGCTACATTTTTTATAGTGTGTCAGAATTCTCGTTATTTCCATTCTGTTCTACTTCCACTCATCTACCTTCCCTGGCCCTCCTTGCCTTCTCATCTTTGCTTAAGCGTAAATATATATGGTCTCATATATATAGTTGGTTTTTTTAAGGGAACACAGCACTCATGAGTGATATTGTTTATTTTATAAGGAAATTTATTATTTGACTGAAAGGTGACCCCTGGGAATGGCTTCTGTTCTAAGTTCTTTGAACTTGGACAGTAGTCTCAGGGGTTCCTTTAGTCTTTATGAGACCAGTAAGTCTGGCCTTTCTTGAGAACTTGAGTTTGTTTTACAGTTTTCTCCCATTCTATATCATGTTTTCTGTTGTGTTTGGTCAGAATGGTCAGTAGTGATTGCTGGGCACCATCTAGTTCTTCTTGTCTCAGGCTAAATGAGGCCGTGGTTCGTGTGAACTAGTTTCTTTCGAGTCTTTGGTTTCCTTTATCCTCTTTTGTTTCTGATGAGTGGAGACCAGTAGTTGTATCTTAGATGGCCACTAGCAAACTTTTAAGAGCCCAGACTCTACTCACCAAACTTGAATGTAGAATATGATCATCTGTGTTACACCAATTGACCGAGTTGTCCCAAGAGACAGTGGCCTTCAGCTTTGAACCGAATAACCTGATCCCATGTGGTATTTGGATATGTCTCAAACAGAACAAAGGGATACAGCATTATTTAAAATCAGGAAGGTTGTGCATCAAGGTTGTAGGCTTTCACTATACTCATTCAGTCTGTATGCTGAGCAAATAACCTAAGAAACTGGATTACATGAAGTAAACATGGCATCAGGATTGGAGGAAACCTCTTTAACAACCTGTGATGTGCAGATGATGCAATCTTGCATGCTGAAAGTGAAGAAGACTTGAAGCACTTACTGATGAAGATCAAGGACTACAGCCTTCAGTATGGATTGCAACTCAACATGAAGAACACAAAAATCCTCACAACTAGAGTGATAAGCAACATCATGATAAAGAAGGAAAAGATTAAAGTTGTCAAAGATTTCATTTTACTTGGATCCACAATCAACGTCCATGGAAGCAGCAGTCAAGAAGTCAAATGACATATTGCATTGGGCAAACCTGCTGCAAAGGACCTCTTCAAAGTGTTAAAGATGTCCTTTTGAAGACTAAGGTGCACCTGACCCAGGCCATTGTCTTTTCACTAGCCTCAGATGCATGTAAATGCTGGACAATGAATGAAGAAGACCTAAGAAGAACTGATATATTTGAATTATGGTGTTGGCGAAGAAGAATATTGAATATACTATACCCTGCCAGAAGAACAAATTTGTCTTGGAAGAAGTACCACCGGAATGCTCCTTAGAAGTGAGGGTGGTAATATTTTATCTCTTTTGCTTTGGTCACGTTATGAGGAGAGACCAACCCCTGGAGAAAGTCATCATGCTTGGTGGAGAGTCAATGAGATGGATTGAAACAGTGGCTGTGGTAGTGGACTTTCAAGCATGGCAACAATTGTGAGAATGACACAGGACCAGGCATGGTTTCATTCTGTTGTACACAGGGTTGCTGTGAGTTAGAACAGACTTGGTGGCACCTAACAACAACCGGACAGCTCTGTGATTGTTCTCTTAAGCTAATGTTTTTTATAAGTAGCAAATACTTGTCATGGTCACTGCTCCAGGAGTATCATCAAAATCATAGCTTCATGAAGTAGCATTGTCTTCTTAACTAAGGAAAAAAAAAAAAAAAAAA
>NW_006921590.1:11442768-11452409 GCF_000298275.1 Orycteropus afer afer | reverse complement strand
ACCTTCCTTCCGAGGAGTGGCTGGTGGGTTTGAACCGCCAGCCGTCTGGTTAGCAGGCAAGTGTCTTAGCCACTATGCTACCAGAGCTCCCAGTGACTAGTATAGCACTTTAAATTGGCAAAAATACTGTTTTTCTCATACTCCAGGTGTTTGGAATGAAATAGAGGTGGATTTGCTGAACTAGGGCCACAAAAATTATTATAAAAGCTAGAAGTAAAGCCCATGAACAGTTTGCTTAATCTACTTAAAGTCTGTTAAGTTATAGTAATTAACTTCTGACCACTCTTGGCCATTAAAGTTCCCATGGCTCTTCTCATAGGAATTCAACTTGTGAACTCTGCTCTCCTGGCCAGGTTCCAGCCAGTGTAATTATGTTCTTTGTTTTACATGAATTCCCTCTATAGAACGTAATTATCTTAGCTGGATTCCAGCCAGGCCACTAGACATAGAACATCTACTCTGAGGAACCTCCCTATCTTCAATCCCTGACTATTGGATAATTTCATTCCTACTGTTGAACAGCTGACTGCTATCCTTTATGGAAGAATTGGCATCTGTTCAATGTTGTGTGTATTGGATTTCATTATTCACTTTGTATTGGAATAAAAATGATTTGGCAGTTCAGTTTTGACCTTGAGCAGGCCAAAGATGCAAGCATGATGAAATTTAGCAACAGGGATAAATATTTTCAAATAAAAATACTGAAATCAAGCTTAAAAACATAGACCTTTTGACTTTTGACAGCAAAACCCATTATTTTATGCCACATTATTTAACTAGCAATTCTCAAGCTTTTTTGTCTCAGGATCTTTTATATACACTTTAAAATTACCGTATTATATCTATCAATATTTGCTGTACTGAAATTAAAACATTTAAAATATATTTATTAATCCGTTTGAAAATAGCATTTATAAAGCACCACATAACATGGATGAACTTGGAGGACATTATACAGACTGAAATAAGTCAATCACAGAAGGACAAATATGTATTAGTCTGTTATTGTAAAATGTCAAGGAAAGGTTTATATATGGAAGGAAACTTTCTTTGCTGGTTACCAGGGGTGGGAGGAGAGGGGAAGGAACACTGCTAGGTAGGTAGAGACAAGTATTGATTTGGGTGACTGGAAGGGCAACATACCAAATGTGAGTGATCAACACAGTGGCATTGAGGAAGATACAGAGAGGTGCATGGGAAGTACAGACAGCAAAGACGAACCCTTTTGCACATACAGTACTGTGTTGTCAGTGATCGCAAACATTGATGTACAGGTGGATGGATGGGTGGATGGTGGCTGAACGATTAGGTATGTCTATGCAGGAGGTAGTGTGCCCGTGACCATGTATGGGGTTGGCAGACAATGTTTATACAAGTGTATTTGGATGTTCTTTAAAATTTCCAGGTATATAGTAGAGCTGACAAGGGACAAGGTTGTAGTCACTTCTTGGCCACAGCCAACTACCCAGAGAGAGCAAGTAGATGGACTTGTGAACTTGGGACCATAGTTGCAGGGGACATCAAGCTCAATTAGCATAACATACTACACAAAAACATTGTTCCATATTATACTTTGGCGAGTAGCAACTGGGATCTTAAAAGCTTGCAAGTGGACATCTGGATGTAACAATGGGTCTCTCCTTGTCCAGAGCAAAGAAGAATGAAGAACACAAAAGATGCATGGTAACAGTTAGTCCAAGGGACTGGTATACCATGCGATCTTCAGCCTATATGACTATGAGACCAGAAGAACTAGATGGTACCCAGCTACCACTGTCAACCACTCAGGGGGATCTATGTAGGAGATCCTGGATAGAGTGGGAGAACAATGTGGAACAAAACTCAAAATCATTAAAAAGAAAAAAACAAACAAACAAACAAAAACAGGTTTGCTGGTCTGATAGAGCCTGGTGAAACCCCTGAGACTGTGGCCCCTAGCTGCCCTTCAGGTCTGGAATTGAGCCCACTCCTGTGACTTCCAGCCAAACAAACAACAGCCATATGAGCTGAACGTTTTTATTAGGTAGATACACTCCTTGGAGAGATCAATCATGGGGGAAGAGAAGGGCTGTGTATGCACAGGGAGACAGCTTGCGGGGCTGGAGTACATGGGAGGGAAGGGCACAGGGAAGAGGTAATTAGGAGGAAGTGGGAGGAAGGCTGTTGCATTGTGAGAAATTGCAGTTGGTATCATGAGACAGTGTATGTGAACTGCTGCATGGAAAATGAATTTGCTTTGTAAACTTTCACCCAAATCACAGTAAAAATTGAAAAAAGAAAAGAAGTAGAAAGTAAAAACAGCAATTATAAATCCATTACATGTTGACATAAGGGAAATTTTATTAAACATAACTATCTTGAAAAATTAGAAAAGCTGCATTGTTTTGCATTTTTACAAATTTTTCAAATGTCTGATTTAGATGACAGCTGGATTCTACTGCTATGTCAGTATTTTATGAAATTTACTTTGAAGCGGGAAAAGTACACACACACACACACACAGAGTTGGAAAAAGGAAGAGTATTTTAATAGCTTTTCCAGAAAATTGTGTATATTCTTCTTTGATAATACACCAAAAATTGGCAAGTGGTAATTTCTTTAGGTTTATTGCAGAGTGGAATATAAAACTGTATTATTGAACTGTTCTTACTGTGGTACATTAAAATCCGTTGATCTGTCTAATGCTTTGTTTTTAATCATTTATTTGTGTATTCATTCACTGGCTTTCTGTGTGTGTGTGTGTGTTTTAACATTAGTTCTAAATTTTTCTTGCACTATGAATGACTTTTTTACCCATACCTGATTTTGTAATATTAAATATTGGTTAGATGGAAAATATTCTGCAAGTTATACACACCTTCCGAATAGTGGTACCTTTCATTATGTATGAATGTATAAAATTATTCTTTAAAATCGCAGCTGATCACCCTAGAGCAGTCTTCAAGTATTGGCAGCAGATGTGGGTTTTCCAAAATTCTGAATTTTCACCTGAAAGGTCAGAGTTTATTATTGGCAACAAATAATATCACAGTTGTTTTTCCTGATGTGATGGGCTAATTTCATTCATTAGTTTTAGAAAATATTTGCCCCCTTCCTAAGTCTGAATAATGATAGTTTGTCTGTCATTCATTCATGTAAAAATGCTGTTTTCTGAAAAAAGTGGCTAGTTCATCTTGTATCTCAAATATATAAGTCCTCTTCTTTGAGACAGCCATTATACTGAAGTATGTGGTAGAAATGTTTTATGCATGTTTAAGGGTTAATATTTAATGAAATTGGTATTTTTTACTGCTTACCCACATTTGTAAGGGGGAAAAAACAACCTAAACTCATTGCTGTCAAGTTGGATCCAACTCATAGTGATCCCTCCTTGGGTTTCCGACATGGTATCACTACGGAAGTAGATTGCCCAACCTTCCTTCTGAGAAGTGACTGGTGGGTTTGAACTGCCAGCCTTCTAGTTTGCAGTCAAATGCCTTAGGCTCTATGCCACCACACTCCCTTTTAAGGGAAACTGACTGTTTATTTCTTTCCACTGACTTTAAGTCGTACATTTTTGTGCCATTGCCTTGATTCAAGATAAAGCATCAGCAGTTTTACCCACTATTGTGTAGGTGTTGTCAGTACAGATGTCGACACAATGAAAAATAGGAGGTTTTAGTATAATTATAAAACTAGTTTTGACTTCACTGACCCCCTGAAAGGGTCTCTGGGATGCTCAGAGGTCTGTGTGTCACACTTTGAGAACTTCAGTTATTAACTCTGGTAGGAGACAATATTTAATGTTTCCTCTTTTTTTTTCTTTTTTGACAGTATAAAATCATTACCATTTTGATACTTGGTATTCTCTAAGAATATTACTGTGAAAATTTTGTTAATTTTTCTAAGGCTTGGCTTTTATTAGAGATTTTATTCTGTTCAAGTGCTTATATAACCATATTAATGACTTATTATTGGATGAACATGTAGAAGTTAGATGGTAGACTAAAAAAAGAAGAGGCCTGAAACAAAGTGTTTAGGAAAACTTGTACTAGAAACCTGCCTAACACTGAAATAATGAAGTATATCTTTACATTTAAAGATAATGATTAAGAATGAAATCTTTTATGTATCCAAATTTAATTCCAAATCTATTTATTGTTATGTTGAGTGAGTCATTTGACCTGTCTGTGCTTCAGTATTGTCAATAGCTAACATTTCTGTCATTCTAGGATATATATCCAGGAACTAAACCAGACCCCCATTGAAAGAAACACAGCACTTTACTTAAACCCACTAACGATATTCTAATTGTGGATTGGATCTAAAAAGCAATATTAGTTAGTTTCAGTATACATTCGGTATTGTCGTCGTCGTTAGGCGACGTTGATTTGGCTCCAACTCGTAGCTACTGTATGTACAACAGGATAAAACACTGCCTGGTCCTGTGCCAGCCTCACAATCCTTACTGTACTTGAGCCCATTGTTGCAGCCACTGTGTCAGGCCATCTCGTTGAGGGTTTCCCCTGTTTTGCTGACTCTCCTCTTTACTAAATGTGGTATTTTTCTCCAGTGAATGGTCCCTTCTGACAACATGACCAAAGTAGGTGAGACAAAGTCTGGCTACTCTTGCTTCCAGGGTGCATCCTGGCTGCACTTTTTCCAGGACCCATCTGTTAGTTCTTCTAGCAGTCCGTGATATTTTCAGTATTCTTCGCTAACACCACAACTCAAAAGCATCAACTCTTGTTCGTCAAGTATTCATTGTATTTGCAGAAATGGTATATATCTGCACACTAAACTGTTACATGTATCAAAGAAGTTGCTCTGGTTTGGATTATAGGTATCAGTAGGATTCTACTCAAATCAAAGAGATGAATAAATTGTTTGGTTACAGCCATTTTATTACATTCCAAATTTCGCTTTTGCTCAGTGAAACGGTTTTATGGCCAGACATATACACTGTTTCTTCACTTCATTACTCCTAGTTGGCTTTCTTACAGTACCATTCTTCCATCTGGAATGACAAGCAAATGAACCAGTGGATACCTGTTGTGCAAGAACCACTACTGAAACATGGACAGTGATTTTCAAAACCTGGCTCAATTGAAAAATGCACACTGCAGAACAGTTTTACTTGACTGTTTTATCCTAACAATCCAGACAGATCTGTATATTCAATTTTAAATTTTATTTAAACTAGATTCTGTTATTAAACATTAATTCAATAAAGAAATTAAACTATTCTTAATTGTCTTAACTAGGGAAAATTGACACATTTCAAGATACTCATAAGAATCATTTTGTTTAATGATTGAATGACACTCTAGTGGTATTTGGCTGTTTGGCTGCTAACCACAAGGTTGGAGGTTTGAACCCACCAGCTGCTCTGTGGGAGAAAGATCAGTCAGGCAGTATGCTCTTGTAAAGATTTATAGCTCTGGAAACACTATTGAGCAGTTCTACTGTGTCCTGAAAGAGTTACTATGAGTTGGAGTCAAACGTTGCCTGGTCCTGTGCTATTTTCATAATCATTGATATATTTGAGCCCATTATTGTGACTATTGTGTCAATCCATCTCATTCAGTGTTTCTTTCATTTTTTGCTGACCCTTTACTAGACATGATGTCCCTTTCTAGCAATTGATCATTTCTGATGACATGTCCAAAATAAGTGAGTCTCACCATCCTTGCTTCTAAGGAACATTCTGGTTGTATTTCTTCTAAGACTGATTTGTTCATTCTTTTGACAGTCTACAGTATATTCAATAGTATAAGGTTATAGTTTTATGGCTACCAATATATTCCCTTGGGGATATTAATAGCTAGTTTTCTTTTGACTGTATAATCTTTTTCCATTTTTCTTTATTGTCTCTTGTCTTTCATGTCTAGCAATCCTTGGTCACTAGCTTATATTTAAGAATGAGCCATATTTCTTGGATCTACTACATCATTATTGTTTATGTATTTTCTAGGTAACAAAAGCTTATTGCTTTTGCCTCTTCCTCCTTTACCTTTATACTGATGTATTTGTGCCTTTTTACAAATTTTACTATACTGCCATTTTAATAGGACTTTGGAAGAGAGTAAATATTGATGTGAATGTTCTGTTCCTATCTTTACTAAGAATATTTACTTATTTAAGTAAAAGAATATTTACAGTTCTTCTTTCAGATGAGTTGAGTTCACCAAGCAAGTTCTGAAGTCAATTTGATACTTCAAAAAAATTGTTTTAGCAATTATATTTTTATATTGTTATGGATCTCATTAAATAATCATATGATTCCAACATTGTTACTTGTGAATTATCAAATGTATGTTGCTTTTGCTAAAAGGTTAGGATTTTAACATTATAAGTTGTTTAATAATAAATACATCATTTTTATTCACTTAATGAATTAGGTAGTTGTCATTGTTAGGTGCTGTTGAGTCAGTTCCAGCTTATAGCAACCCTGTATACAGCAGAACGAAACACTACCTGAGATCCTGCTCTGCCCTTACAGTTGTTGCCATGCTTGAGCCCATAATCACTGCCACTGTGTCAGTTCTGTACCTTGTCAAGTGTGAGCCTTTTCCAGAGACTGGTTGGTTCTAAGACCAACATTAGATAGTTTAGGTAAATATAAGCAGAACTGAAATATAAGCAGAACTGAAAGTCTTCCTGCTTTACAACTTAAGCAGTAATCCACCGTTTGGAAAGAATTATAGTGGGACAAATTTAGTTTGGTTTTGAATATGCTTAATTTTGCATATTTTTACATTAAGGTACACATAAGGGAGATGCCAAAGAGAGTGGCTGGAAACATGGGTAGGAGAGTCAGCAGCATCTATAAATGTGTGTAGAACCACACATGATCAGGTTGATAACTCTGAAGAATTCTAAGGGTGGAGAATAACCAGGAGGGATAAATAAGTAGTCAGCAGTGGTACATGTCACAGAGTGATCCCTAGGGTAAGTCTGAAAGGTTTTGGCTTGGCCATTAGTGGACATGTTGCTATTATGTGTGGAAATGGAAGGTGTGAGGATTTGGAAACAATGTTTATGGACTTTTCTTTCACGATTTGTCACTAAAGGTAAAGAGAGAGAATGTAGGAAGGTGCCAAACTGGGTATTACATTCAGATGAGCTTTATTCCCCTTTAGAACAAGAGAGACTTGAGTATGTGTTTATATGTCGGGTTAGTGGGCAGTGGGGAAAAGAACTGATGAAGAACTGAGAAAGAGTAGGCAAACTGAAGGAGCAGAGTCTGAGTGTAGTGTGTGGAAGGATTGAGGATGGAAGTCAGGAGAAGAGGTTGTGAATGGGACCTGGTATGTTGTAGCTGAAGGAGTTTGTTCACGAGTGGCTTTATTTCTTCTGTAAAGGAGACAGGATGATATCCTGGGGCATGAATGGACAGTGAGCAGAGAATTTGAGAACGATGATGGTTCAGAATAGCAACTGAAGAAAACAGAAAAGGGAACTAAATAAATAGGAACAAATGAAGGGGTATTTAAGTTGTGAAACTAGATCAAATCCATTTTTAAGCATTCCTGGGATGGCCTGTCTATAAGTTGTTAAATGGATATGATTCTCATATTCTCAGGTGGTCTGTACAGTGACTCACAGGACCACTGAGGCTGGAGTGGTATGTACAGATGTTTATTTTCAGTGTTACTCCATTCGATAGCACAGTAACATGTAAATCATTCAAAATGTCAAAAGTGGTGGAAGAAGTATTTATTTACAATGTTGTATTATTTCTGCTTTCTTGACTGATTTTAGATTTTTGCCCCCCCAAAAGTTCAAATAGGTGATAATGATAACCTTTAACATTTAGATTGTCATGTTAAACACGTGAAGGCAAAAGGGGACAGAATTAACAAAATTCAGAGATACCAAAAGATCCTCAAGATAGGCATTTTATTTTTCGTTCAAAGACTCATGCAGCCTCAAAGTTTTTTTAGTTCCTGCTGGTGCCTGCAGCTGCATTCTACCTGTGCTTTCTGGATAAATGGGCCCAACGTTATTTTGAAGTAGATCTTGGAAGGGAAGCACTGTAACATCCTTTATGCCCCTGAGGTTTAGCTATAGATCTCAAACTCCTTGCATCCGTCACTTCGGAATTTGTGGAAGATACAGATTCCTGTGTCCCAGGTTATGCTATTTTAATACGTTGGAGATGAAGTCTAGGAATCTGTGCTATGAGTGTGTAGATTATATGATATACATATTTTATGAAGAATACTGTATATGAAACATACTGCAATGATGTCTTATTTTACTCTTTTCAAGTGCTTTGAGTTTTGAGCCCTTGGTGTAAATGGTTAAGCACTTGACAGCTGACTGAAAAAGATGACAGTTTGAACTCAGAGGTGCCCAGCAGAAAAGCGTGGAGATCTACTTCTGAAAGGTCGCAGCCTTGGAAACCCCATGGAGTACAGTTCTGCTCTGCACATATGGGGTTGGGGTTGCCATGAGTCATCAGATCAACTTGATGCTAATGAGCTTTTTTTTTTTTTTTAAATATGTGTAAGTATGTGTGTGTATATATGTATGTAATATTTTATATGTCTGGACTTTTAAACAAAATTTCACATAAACTTCTTGGGCAGCTAAGCCACAGTGGTTTACAGGGCAGTTCTTGGAATCCTTGCTTTGGCATTTTATCATCTGCTGCTGAGTATTTTCCCCTAAAAGAGAGATTTTATCATTTGGTAAACTTCTAATAAATACTCATTCACATTCTGTTGTCTGCAAACTAAAACTTAATTTTTTTTTTTAAAAATGCTTTTAACTCTGAGAGTATAAAAGAGGTTCTCTTTTATTTCCTATTTGCACATGAAATGAAGCTGGAAGTATAGTTACCTACCTTCTCCACAATCAGTCACTGGGCACCTACTTTCCCTGCCCCAGCCACTCAAGGTGTATTCTTGCTGCCTTCCTCTATATGTGTGATTTGGCACATTATAGAATATGTAAAAAACCAGTTACTATCAAGTTGATTATGACTTACGGCAACCGCACGTCAGAGTAGAACTGACTTCCACAGGGTTTTCAGCTGATTTTTTGGAAGTAGATCACCAGGCCGTTCTGAGGTACCTCTGGGTTGACTTGAACTTCTATCCTTTTGGTTAGCAACCAAATGTGCTAACCATTTGCACCACCCAGGGACTCCATGGAATATTTACACATATGTATATGTATGTGTGTAGGAGCTCTGGTAGCATAGTGCCTAAGGTATTTGACTGCTAACCAGAAGGCTGATGGTTCAAACCCACCAGCCACCCCTTGTAAGAAAGGTTGGGCTGCCTCAGAAACCCAAGGAGGGGGTCACTGTGGGTCGGGTTTGACTTGACAGCAGTGAGGTTTCTTTCTTTTTTTTTTTTTTAAATATGTGTGTGTGTGCACATATAAATAGAACTGTATGTGTAGGCAAGCAAACAGGTTTACCTCCACTCTCTTAAACCTTTTTCTGGCCACGCTGCGCTATTTATTGTGCATATTCTCTCTTCTTACGTGAACAAGAGAGAATCTGCCTCTTCCTGTCCTAAAAACAATGCTGCTCTTATGGTCTGTTTTCTTGTTGTTGTTGTTGTTGTTAAGTGCCGTTGAGTCGTTTCCGACTCATAGCGACCCCATGCACAGCAGAACGAAACACTGCCCGATCCCGCGCCAGCCCC
>NW_006921590.1:11420343-11438908 GCF_000298275.1 Orycteropus afer afer | reverse complement strand
TGCTTACCTTGCTCCCGGAGACCCGGTCCCCCTCGGGAGGGTAACAAGGGAAAGTGTTCAGTGCAGATCAGTGAGTAAGCACCAGCCCGCCCGTGCTTACCTTGCTCCCGGAGACCTGGTCCCTCTCGGGAGGATAACAAGGGAGCCGTCTGAGCACTAGTGACTGGTCTGTTCTCTAAGTTCTGTTATTTTTCCTTTGTTGATTTGAAGGGTATAAATGGTTGTAAGGCCAGAATATATGAATGATTCATTCATTTGCCATCTTAGATTACAAACTTTGGTACTTTGCCATTTTATCCTGACATCATAATTAAGTGGCCATACCAAGGAAGTGAGTTTCAAGAATCTTTGTCTTGTGATTTTACAAACTCCTCAAAATACAGTAGTGACCAATAGCCTTAGAATGAGTGTACACAGGTATTGGAATCATGTATACCTAAGTTTAGATCCTAACTCTGTGACCTGTACACTGTGTGGCTTGCGAAGAACAAGATACAAAATGATAATACCTTTTTTGGCAGAGTTGTTGTCAAGATTACATCCAAATGATTTACTCTTAGCCATTAACTAAAGAGTTGACATTTCTAATCCACCCAGCTATGCTGTGGAAGAAAGGCCTGGTGATCTCCTTTTATAACATTATCAACCAAGAGAACCTTATAGCCATATCACAGTTCTGTTCTGAAGCATATGAAGTTGCTATGAGTTGAAATTGACACTATGACAACAAATTTGTTTTCTGGTCAAGATTAAGTGAAAGAAATGTATATAGTGCCTAGAGCAATGCCAGGTACTTGAAATGTTAGTTTCCCTTCTTTATAAGTCTACTGTCTTGTTTTCTTTCAGGATGACAGATCTCAGTTTTCCCATTGCTTAATGGTTTATTTATATAACCATAATCAACCCTCAGTGTGAAGACTTCATTGCATACTATATTGTGTTCAATTTAATTATGAAATTAGAAGATGACTGTATACAAAGAGGATATTATTTTTACACTAATAAACGTTAAGTTAAAAAAAGTTTAGCTATCATTGATAATCATGAGCTATTTTGACATGCCTTGTATAAAAAAGAAAAATGATTGAGTTTTTATTATTTGGGGATTAATATTTCTGTTAGAAACATGACATCTATTAAAAAACAGTTACTTTTGAGTTGATTCTGACTCATGATGAGTCCATGTGTGTCAGAGTAGAATGTGTTCCATATGGTTTTTAATGGCTGATTTTTCCGTAAACTAGATTGCCAGTCTGTCCTTCTGAGGTATCTCTGGGTGGACTCAGACCTCCAGCCATTTGTTTAGCAGTCGGGTGTGCTAATCATTTGTCCTACGCAGGGTCTGTTGTTGTTGTAGTTATGTGCCAAGTTGGACCCGGCTCATAGCTACCCCTCCTTGGGTTTCAGAGGTGGTAACACTACGGAAGTAGATTGCCCAGCTTTTCTTCTGAGGAATGGCTGGGGTGTTTGAACCGCTAGCCTTCTGGTTAACAGTCAAGTGCCTTAGGCACTACGCTACCAGAGCTCCCCCCCAACGTCTGTTAGACTTTCAAAATTGACTGGGATTTGGTTAGACCACAAGATTAGCTCCGGAGTGTGAACACAGTTACGATAGCTTAGTTCTAGGTATTATTTCACATACCTCATTCTTTCCATGATAACTATGTTATCCATGCTGTATTTGGTGCTGGAGCTGTTATGATGATTATGTATATGTCAGTTATTTAATGCTCCATAAGAAATTATCCCAAGACAGTGTCTTAAACATTTATTATCTCATGGTTTCTGTGGGTCAGGAATTGGGGTGCAGCTTAAACTAGGCAGTTCTGGGGTCTCATGAGGTTGCTCTCACATGTCTGCTAAGGCTGCAGTCTGAAAACTTGACTGAGGCTGAGGATTTACTTTTAAGGTGACTCAGTCAAGTGCCTGCCTGATTGGTGTTGATTGTTGATGAAAGGCCTCATTACCTCCCCATGTGGGCCTTTGCACAGATTGCTTAACTATCTTCAAGATATGTTGGTTGGCATCCCCTAGAGTGTGCAGTCCTGAGGCAGGGAACAAGATAGGGACGGGAAGAAAGGGAAAAAGGGAAGCACAGAAGCTGTCTAAAAAGATTAGCCTCAAAAGTCATGCATCATCAATTCTACACGTTCTTTTTGTAGCAAGTCATTAATGTGACAATTATAAAGTCATAATTGTGGCCCACATTCAACAGGAGGGGAATCAGACTTTCCTTTGTGAAGAGAGTGGTGTCAAAGAACTCACAGACATATCATCACACTAAAACATCTTTTCCTTCCAAATTTTCAGTGTTACAGTTAAATTGAAACTGTAGTATTTTGGTAACCATAATTTAGTGTTAGGTGTCTTTATGGTAAATACCATAATGGAATGGAGTAAGTGCTATGCAAACAGTACATTCAAGCGCATGCCCCCCCCCCCTTTTTTTTACAACAATGCTGCTAAGTTTGCAGTTTTGGAACTTAATTATCCTAGCGTTTTCTAAATATTAGAAAGATCTGTAACTAGATTCATCAACTACATCCCCAAACCAGCTCTCTCACTTCTTGTTTGTCACTGTTACCATTTTTCTGCCAGTCACCTTGATTTGAGCCTGAGTCACTGTTTACACCCCACGCTGCAAACGTTACTTAAGAATGGCTCGCATCCAACTCTTCAGTTCCCATTGCTTGTGTCTGTTAGGTAGGTAGCTGATGCTGAGAGGAACCAGACCAGACAGAATTGTTAAAAAATAAGTTTTATTGGATCATCTGTCTGGCAGATGGGCTGAGACCAAAGGTGGTTTCAGCCCTGATCCCGTACCACATGGGGCTTAAGTAGGGGTTTAATGCAGGATGTAGAATGCCTGTTCCAAAAGGGACAATTGTTAGCGAGGCTGTAAGCGCACTGCCTTTGCCCAGGTGGGAAGGGGGTACTGAATTGAGTGAAAAAGGTGGGCTGAGAATGAAAACAAAAACTGGGTGCAGAGGTGGAAACTGAGTGCAGGGGCAGGAACAAGTCCAAGGTGGGAACTGAGTACAAAGGGGAGAGGTGGATACAGAGGCAGGTGCTGAGTGCAAGGGTAAAAAAAAGAGTCAAGTGCAAAGGTGAAAGCTGGGTGCAGAGGCAAGAACTGGGTGCAGGGCAATGTTGCGGGTCGGGTAACTAGCCTGTTATTCCAGTCTCCTCTGCTGCCTTCTTGGGGTGCTGAGGAGTGAAGGCCTGGCTTCAATAGCTGCCGCAAGCTGTCAGTGTGCATAGAGTTGTCCCTATTAGGGAGAAATCTGGGACAAAGGCTGATATCCAGGGGTGGGGTGCAGAAGCAGCATGTCTACCATGGATTTGTTGGTGATTGCCTGTATGCAATTCTGTAAAAAGAAAGAAAGAGTTTGAAGTATGTAAGGGCCAAAAAGAAGGGTAAGAAGGATCATTATTAAGGGTCCCACTAAGAGGAGGAGCCAAGCCATCCAGTTTGTTCTTTGTAGCCGTGAATTCCAGGAGTTTGAGAGTGCTTGTCTTAATTTTTGAAGCTCGATCTACTACTTTTTTTTTTTTTTTTGCTGCATCTCTCACAACCCCTGATTGATTAGTATAAAAGCAGCATTGCTCTTCTAAAAATATGCGTATCCCTTTTCTTTGCTGTTAGGAGATCTAGTCCTCTTCTGTTTTGTAAAACCACCACAGCTAGGGAATCACTTTGTTCCTGAACTATCAAAAGTTTTTTTGCAACTTCCTCTAGATTGTCAGAAAGTTCTCTAGAGAGACTCTGGTTGTAGGTGAGTGAGGTATGAGACCTCCAATTCCAGTTCCTATTCCGGTAGCTACTCCCAAACTGAGAAGGAATGGAATTAGTGCTAGATCCCTTTTGTGTTTAATAGGGATTAAAAAACCAAAAACCAAACTCACTGCCGTCGAGTTGGATCCAACTCATGGCGACCCCTCCTTGGGTTTCCAAGACAGTATCACTATGGAAGTAGGATAGTGAGGGGTATTTGAAAAGATTGGTTTTTGGGGGCGACTTCTCTACTTGGGGATATATATGCTAAAGTGCAGGTTGCCAGGTAACAAAGATAGGAATTGGTTCCACAGAGAAAGAAAATTCCCTGACCCTTTAAACAGAAGACATTCTCAATGGAGAAGAGGAGTATTGGGTTACCTGTTGTGCCATTTTGTTCATTTTCCCATACAATAAGGTTTCCACTCAAAGTAGCAGCTGTCATTGGTTGGCGGGGGCTTAAAGGGTTTTCCTCGGAACTTGAGAATCATTTACAAATGTAGTTTTTTCAAGGAATATAAATTTTCTCTCCTCTTCTATCCAGAATTTAGAGTTTTGGGAATCCTGAAAGGGAAGTTGTTTATAATTAGTTTGGAGAGAAGGAGAGCGTGATTGCCAGATGTTAAGCAATGCGAAGACCTGCCCCTGCAGAATTCAGAAGTAGACAAAGTAGAAAAAGGAGAGGAAGGAGAATAAGATGTTGAGAGTTTTGTAGGTGCAGCAATATGTCAATAGTGAGTGCTTGTTACTTGTTGCGCTGCTCTGCCTCCTGCAACTGAGTATAGACCTATATTGAACATAGTTTGTGTGGTGGTGTGGGTGTTGTGAGTGTGGATAAGGGAGGGTGTAATGATATTGGTAATGTTACACAAGTTGTTAGGTAGGTGTCCTAAAATCTGTGTGGATTGGTTCTGAACCTGTGTGATGCACCAAGGGACTTGGTGAGTCAGAATGGTGTTGGTGGTAACTGGGCCAAGGATAGGGATTTCTAAGGAGATGTGTGTAGAGATATTGGTCAGATATGAGTGGAGGGATTTTTAGCCCTTTGTTGTAGAGTTGGTCCCATGAAGTCCTTTGGGCTTTTGATGGAATGTATATTTACCCCAGAGAGAAGTAGACCTTTGTATAGTCTAGGGTGAAAGGAGATGTTGGAGGTAGTCCATGCTTTTAGCAGGGTAGGGGTTGCCACATATTTACCAAAAGGTAAGGATAGACAAAGCCAGCAATCCCTTGGTAACATGAGATTAGTGAGATTGAGGAAGTGATGTGTGAGGTTGAGGGTATGTGATTATACTGGAAGTTTCGGAGATTATGCCTGGGAGTTGGATGGTAAAAGGGGGTTACTAAGGACAAGGAGAGAATAAGAGCGATTATATTTAAGCAGAGTATGACTAGAAGCCAAAAAGAGGGTGTTTGACTGTCTTCTGATCTATTGTGTGGATGGGTTTGGGTTTGCTCCCAATAGGTTAAGCCACAAGAAATATTGCTCTGGGGTATAGTCTACAAAGGCACCCTGGAAATAGGCTTCCCACAGCAAAGCAAGAAGTTCCTTCTGTGATGTGGAAGCCTGGGGGGTTTCTGAAATTAAGGAGAGTGTGAGGGAGTAAAAGGTATGGGGAGGGATGTGGTATTCTCGGGAGTGTGAGGTACCAGTAGTTTGTTCATGAGGCTGATCTCACAGTTTTGGAAGCCTATAGGATGTCGTGTGGGTCCTCTTCTGAAATGCATTTCAAGAATGAGAGGGAGGTACTTTTGTACTGATTCTTCATTTCTTGGTGATTGCCTGCTGGTTGGTGAAGTTCAAGTGTCTGCATTGATTCACTTGGCTGATTCCTACATTTCAACATGGAGGTATGCAACCAAGAAGACAGACCTCAAAGTTTCACTGCAGTGGGAGTTGTTAATAGGACTTGGTAGGGGCCTGTTCATTTAGGTTTAAGAGTCCCGGTAGTAGTAAGTTCTTGGACGAGAACTTAGTCACCAGGCTTGAGGAGTGCAGTAAGGGGAGAGTCAGAGATTGGTTTTGGGAGAACAGTGTCTGCATGTTCTTGGAGTAGCTGTTGAGTGAGGTTAAGAGTTGGTAGGTAATCTCCTAAAGGTTTCGGGAGGAAGGAAGGTTACCCAGGAGGAAGGGTCCACAGTACATGAGTTCAAATGGGCTCAAGAAGTTAGAGACTCATGGGATGGGTCAGAATCTTGTTAGTGCTAGTGGGAGTAAGGAAATACAGTTCTCCTTTGTCTCTAGGCATACCTTGCTGAGGTGATTTTTTAAGGATAGAATTTGCCTTTTCTACTTTTCCTGAAGATTGGGAATGGTATTGAATATGTAAGTTTGATTGAAGGTGGAGGGTGCTGGCTACCCCTTGTGTAATTTTGGAGATAAAGGCTGGTCCATTATCGGTTGTAGAGAGTAGGGAAGGCCAAACCAGGGGATTATGTGGTTGGTCAGGGTTTGTACTACTTCTGTTGTTTTTTCTGATCTGGCTGGAAGAGCCTCAGTCCAGCCAGAGAAAGTGTTTACAAAGGTTAGGAGATACTTAAAACATCATACAGGTGGCATATGGGTGAAGTCGAGTTGCCAGTCCTGGCCAGGTACTTGTCCACATACCTGATGTGTAGGAAAGAAGGGGGGGAGGTTTCAGAACCCCTTGTGGGGATACCGGAGAGCAAATAGGACAACTCCTAGTTATGTTTTGCAGATGTATGACCATGTTGTTTCAAGTGAGATGGGGTTGAAGGAATTTGAAAGAGGCTTGAATCCTACGTGTAAGCAATTAGGAAGATAAGTGAGGATTTGGGCAGTTTGCTGTTTGGATAAAATTATTTTTTCCAGCCTTCTTAAGCCATGATCCTTCCCAGGTTGCCCCTGTTTGAGTAAGGAGATATGCTTCTTCTTGGGAGTAGACAGGGGTGATTGTGGGGATGGCTAAGTGTGGGGATCTGACCACTGAAGTCAGGCTGCCCTTCTTGCCTTTCTGTCTGCCCTGTTATTGCCTGATGTTATTAAACCATTATCTGACTGATGACCCTTACAGTGGATCACCACTGCTGCCTTAGGGAGTTTTGCAGCCTGTAAGAGTTTTAAGATTATATTTGCATTAGTGTTTGGTGAGCCTCTGGTGGTAAGAAATCCTCTTTCTTCCCATATGGTTTCATGGGAATGTAATATGTGAAAAGAATAAGAATCAGTGTAAATGTCAATAGTTTGTCCTCTGGCTGGGGTTAAAGCTCAGGTGAGAACTATCAATTCAGCTTTTTGAGAGGAGGTTCCTGGAGGGTAAAGAGTTGGATTTAGTAATTTGGGTGGAGGAAACAGTAGCATATCCTGCAGTGGTAGTTAAGTTTGTGTGTCAACTTGGCTTGCCTTGCTTGAGTGGCTGGGCAGATGGATGTAGTATTCCCATGATGAGACTGGTAATCAACTCCTTGGTGGAATCTACTAGGAGCAGCTGAGTAGCTGCCTTTGGGTATGTGGTCTGCTTCCTGTATATAAGAAAGAGCTTTGGGAATGGTCTCTAGCATATGGAATACTTGGACCCTGCATGTAGCTGTGTCATTGTTCAGCAGACTGCCATGCTCTGCTGACCTTGGGACTTACAATGGACATGAATTAATGGCCTGCCGTGTGGTTTGGTAACATCGAGAGGACTGTGCCATTTTATTTGTCGACTTTGGGCTTGTTAGCCTCATTAGCCAGTAGCTGCCTGAGTGACAGGATACCTCTACTTCAGTGGGTCGGGAGCAAGAGGCAGAGCTGAAGCCCAAGGTTGAGGGGCTTTCACACAGCCCCTAGAGCCTGGGACTTTGAACTTGGACTTAAAGCCTCCAAACTATGAGAGAATAAACTCCTGTTTGTTAAGGCCATCCCATTTGTGGTATTTCTGTTAGAGCAGTACTAGGTAACCAGAACACCTGCTACCTTTTCCCCATTCACTATGTAAGAACTGCCATCTATGAACCAGGTGTCGGAGGCCACAGGTAGGTGTGAATCAGTTATACAGGGGAAATAAGGTTGGTTGGGTTCTAGTTGGTGCAAGAATGGGGTGGCCCTGAGGAGAGAATGGGAAGAAGCGTAGCTGGGTTTAGAACAGAAGTTCTGTTTAAAGTGATGTGAGGAGCCTGCATGAGAGTGAGATGTACAACCTGAAGTCTGGAGCGAGAAAGGAAATTAGCTGCTTTATTTGAGATTAGTTCTGATAGAGAGTGGGAGGAGTATACAGTCATAGGTTGAGAATAGGTTAATTTTTGGCTCTCCTGTGCTAGAAGTGCTGCAGCTCCAGTTGCTTTGACAGGGAGGCAGCCACTTTAAGGTCAAGACCAGATTTTTGTCTGAGGAGACCAAAAGCTGTGCCCTTTCTCTTGTCATTGTATAAAATAAAGGGTTTGAAGAGATCTCCAAGAGCTGGGGCCAAGGCAAGGGCCCTCTGCAAAACTTGAAAAGGAATGGTAATGTTGACAGTTGGGGATATAGGTTCAGTTAAGGGACCTTTGGCTGTTTCGTAAAGAGGCTTGGCTAGGAAACTGAGATTAGGGATCCACAGTCTAAAGTAGTCTGCTAGTCCTAAAAAGGAGAGGATTTCTTGTTTAGAAGTGGGGACCACCATAGAGGCTATAAGATATTTCCTGCCCATGGTGATGGCTCTGTACTGAGGAGTAAGGGTGAATCCTAAGTAGTTGACCTTAGTTTGGGAGAGCTGAGTATTTTTGGGGGAGACACAGTAGCTTTTGTCTCCCAGGAAATTGAGGAGTTCTGTGGTATGTTGTTTGGACAGTTCTAGGGTAGCGCTACAGAGAAGGAAGTCATCAACATACTGTAGGAGTGTGCTGGGGGCTAGGTCTGGGTGACATAGGTCAGAGGCTAGAGGCTGGCCAAACAAATGGGTCCTATCTCTGAAACTAAACAGTCCATGTGAATTGTTGGGAGATATTAGTGAAAAGGTGCCAAAGAGGCAAGGAGGCAGCATCTTCTGACCTCCTCTAACCCCAAAAGAGGAAGACAGAATCACCATCAATAGCCCAAGGCCTATTCCTTTGATACCACACATGCTGCCTCCCTCCAGCCCTTTCATCAACCCTGACACCAACTGTTCTTCCCGCAGCACTTACCACCTTTCTGCTGGGTTTGATAATTCACTGTAGTGGCCACACAGAACTCACAGATTATGGGGTTTCTTAGAGAAGCTCCAGCCTACAATTCAAGTTCAGTCTCTCTCAGCCTGCCATCTCTCAGTGGACAATCTCTCTCAGTCTGTCTCCCAAGAGTGTGTGTCTCTCTCAGCAGCACGTGTCTCTCGGTGCCTCTTTCTCACCAGCCACTCCTTGGAAGGAAGGTTGGGCAATCTACTTCTGTAGTGATATCGCCTCGGAAACCCAAGGAGGGGTCGCTATGAGTCAGGGCCGACTTGATGGCACACAACAACAACAACAACTATATAGTGGGTGGTGGTCTTGGGGATTAGAGAAAGGAGAACGTAAGAATTGGGAACAGCAGGATGTATCAGAAGAACTGCCTGATTGATAATTTGAAGGTCCTGGATCAATTGTTAGGACCCATCAGATTTGCAGACAGGCAAAATTGGAGTATTGTAAGGGGAATTGGTAGGTTTAAAGAGGCCTACCTGGTAGAGGTGATTGATGATAGGTTGACGGCCTCATTGGCCCTGTAAAGGAATAAAATACTGGGGTTTACAGGGATAAACATTTTCAATTTTTTAAGTGAATCGATATAGATTGGTGATGCTGGGCTGCTGAAGGGGCAGAAGTCAACCCACACTGCTGGGTTGACTAGGTCGGGGTTACTGGGGTATGATTGCAATGGAGTGGATGTAGGCATGAGGAAGAGCAAGAATGTAGAATCAGGGTGGGATAGAGTGATAGAGGAGGGTGAAGACAAAGTCAAGGAAGCCTGAAATTTGGTTAAAATGCCCCTGCCAAGGATGGGAGTAGGGCCCCTGGGTAAAATAAGAAAAGAATGGGTGAAAGAGGTGTTTAAAAGACAACAATAGAGAAGGGGTGTTGCTAGTGGTTGTGATACAAGTCCATCAATCCCCATAATAGTGACAGAGGAAGGGACAAGTGTCCCAATAAATTCAGGGAGGGCAGAATTAGTGGCCCTGATATCTATTAAAAATGAGATAGGCTTACCTGGCACTGCCATAATTACCTGTGGCTCCCTGGTCACGATGGAAATCGATGGAGCCTGGTTGGGGCCCAGGCACTCTCAGTGTTCAGTGGTGAGGCCAAGGAGATCAGGAAGCTCCAAATGACTCAGAGGAGGGTTTTTTTTTCCCCCCTTGGAACAGATGTCATCCTGCTTCGAGGGATTCTAATTGCTGTATGATTTCCAGTGTCCCTCTATGCCACACATTGGGCAGGACCCAGGTGGGGATCTCGGGTTTGGGCAGGATTTGACGCAATGGCCCTCTTTGCTGCATTCGAAGCATGGTCCTGGAGGAAGCTTGAGTTTACCTCTTTACAGTTCTAGAGGAGGTTTGAGAGTGAGTTTACCTCTTAGAGACTGTTTCATGGAGCTTTGAAAGGTGATGGCTAGGAGTTGGGCCTTTGCCTGATGTCGTCTTTGTTTTTGTAATCTTAATTCCTCATCTCTGTTTTTAAAGACCTTAAAGGCGAGGTTGAGAAGGTCTTTTTGAGGGTTTTGAAGGCCCATGTCCTATTTCTGCAGATTACGTCATATATCTGGAGTTAACTGGGAAATAAAATGCATGTTAGGAAGAAGAATTCCCTCTGGGGAGGTTGGATTGAAAGTGGTATATTTCTGTAAAGTTTCTGTGAGGTGGGTGAGAAAAAGGTCTGGGTTTTCATCAGGGCCTTGGGTAATCTTCTTAGGTTTTTCATAGTTAACTGCCTTTCTTTGGCTGGAAGTGAGGCAAGTGAGCATATGGCCACAGTGTCTTCTTTCTGGGGAGTGTTGGTCTCAATCTGGGTCGATTTGAGGGATAGCTACAAACCCTAAGGGGTGAGCTGTGTCTTGTCTATGGAGTTCATCTGCATGAGCCTGAGCTGCCTACCAGATGTGTTCCTTTTCTTCTAGGGTGAGGGAAGAGATTAAAATGACAAATATCATGCCAGGTGAGATTGTAATACTGTCTGATATATTCAAATTCTTTGGTGTAGGTGGTAGGGTTGGTTGAAAAGGAACCGAGGCACTTCTCAATTTGGGACAGGTCAGACATAGAGAAAGGAACACGAACCCAGACAATGCCCTTGGCCTCAGCCACTTCCCAGACTGGCAGAATGGGAGCCGTGGGCTGGGTGGTTCAGGAAAGAGTTTTAGGAGTAGGGAGAGAAAGAGGCAGAAGGAACAGGGTCCGGAGGAAGAGTGGGAGAGACTTACGGAGGGGGACCTGTCAAAGGTGGGGAGGAACGGTCAGCTGGGTCAAAAGAAGCCTCAGATTCTGGCTGTTCCAAGTGAAAGGGAGTAGAGCCAGTGGGAGAGGGTTTGGAGTGAAGCATAAGGATTTGATCGGTAGAGGAGGACTGCCAGAGAGAGGGTTGGTTCCAGAGGGTAAAGAAGGCCTGATGTAGAGTCTCTAACCATTTCCCATTACGGTGACAAGAATTATCCAGGTCACAGAGGACATTGAAGTTGAAAGTGCCATTTTCAGGCCACTGAGAATCATTGACTCATTTATATTGGGGCCAAGCAATATTGCAGAAAAAAATTAGACGCTTTGGCCGGATCTCTGAAGAGAGGCCAAGTTAAGGCAGACTCCTCAGAAGACACCCTAACGGTGTAGACTTAGAGGGGTTAACTTAGAATTACCCATGAAAAACACGGTGTGAAAATGAGAGGGAGAGGATAAGTGACACTCTGAATTCCGGAGGTGTTAGGACCAAAGGATAGGCGTCCCGTCATTGACCTGACAACAGTGAGGAGAGTGAAACAAACCGTCTGGGCGTCCTTGGCACAGAGGAGATTTCGAAGGGTAGAAGCCCGGGGATCGAAGCCAGAGGATTTCTGGCCTTGTGCTGGGTCTTTAGAGGATAAAGGCAAATCAGAAATCCATGTAAGAAAGAAAGAATGTCGCTTACCAGAGTCGGATGGTGGGTGCAAGGTCAACAATGGGAGCGAGAGATCCTCTCCAGGCTCCCCTCAGTGGGGTCCTGGGTTTTGGCACCAAAATGTTATGTAGCAATGCCGAGAGGAACAAGGCCAGAGTGAATTGTTAAAAAACCAAGTTTTATTGAATCATCAGTTTGGCAGATGGGCTGAAACCAAAGGTGGTTTCTACCCTGATCCCGTATTTCCTGGGGCTTAAGTAGGGTTTTATTGTAGGAGGTAGAATGCCTGTTCCAAAAGGGCCAACGAGTCAGAGGTGGAAACTGAGCAAAAAGGGGGGAAATGGGTACTGAGTGCAGGGGTAGGAAAGAGAGCCCAGCACAAAGGTGAAAGCTGGGTGCAGAGGCAGGAACTGAGTACAGGCGAAAGTTGCAGGTCAGGTAACTAATTAGCTTGTTAGTGTTCTAATTCTCTCCCCTCTTCTGGTTGCCATATTACCCAAAGGATGAATTCTTAGCTTGTCAACTATTTAAAGTTCTGAGATCTGCTTCAGTCTTCTCCTTCCAGTCATTTTGGTTTCTTTCTTTCCTTTTTTTTTTTTTTGAAGATACACTTCAGAATGATTCCTCCCTATGACAATTGGAGAAATTCTACCAGAAGATTAGTAAAAATGTTCTCAAAATGTGTCTGAAGGTTTTTTTTTATGAGGTTAAAAATAAACTAGTGAAGAATTTTCCTGGACTTAAGCATAGAGAAAGAAAACAAATTACTAAGCTTACTTTACTGTGGCAAAGCTATTGGAGGAAATAGAGAACAGGAGAGAAAGAGACACCGTATCTTTTGGTGAGGCAAATGGAACAACCTGCAGGATTCAAGGTGAAAGGTAGCTTCAGCTGACAGAGTGAATGTGAAAGCCTGTGGAAATGTTATATGTTAGAAAGAGAAATATAATGATGATGTCATTTGCTAGGAGGCTTACCCAGATAATTGAGAAATTGCATGAATCTCTGTATGCTTTGTGGGAGAGAGTGTATCTTTTTCTGTTACCAGGAATAAATAAATCAATAAACCAAACTCAGTGCCATTGAGTCAATTCTGACTCATAGCAACTCCTATTGAGTTTCTGAGGCAGTAAATCTTTATAGAAGTAGATTGCCTGGTCTTCCTTCTGTGGAGTGGCTGGTGGGTTTGAACCACTAACCTTCTGGTTAGCAGTCAGATGCCTCAGGAACTGTGACACCAAAGCTCCATTTTATGCATTAAGTGGGCAGGAAGGGTGGAGAATCCTTGGTGTAAACAGAGAGATTTGTGTTGCCAGTGGCTTCTTGTATAACCTTAGTCAAGTTGTTTATATTCTCTGGACTTTACTTTCTTAATCTGGGAAAATAAATGAGTTGGACTAAATTATTTCCAATGCTTACATGTTACCCCTTTAGAAATGAGCTTACATGTAATGGACACAAATTGAATTTATCTAGGTTTTTAAAAACAAATTTCCTCTCTCTCTCTCTTTTTTTTTTTTTTTTAAATACTTGATTTTGAATTTCCCTACTGTTTTTATTTTTTTAAAAAAATCCTACTGAAGGCTAAATCTTAAAGCATAGAGTAAACATTCATAAAACAGAAGTCAATGGCAAATCAGATTATATAGTTATGACTGAAGTTACTGTCTTAGTTATCTAGTGCTGCTATAACAGAAATAAAACAAGTGAGTGGTTTTTAAAAAAGCAGAAGTTTATTTTCTCACAGTTTAGGAGACTAGAAGTCTGAATTCAGAGTGCCAGCTGTAGGGGAAGGCTTTCTTTTTCTTTCATCTGTAGAGGAAGATCCTTGTCTCCTTTCAGTGTTTGTGGGCCTGGCATCCCTTCAAAGTCCCCATGTGTTTTGGCATCAATCTACCCTTGAGTTTAGGAGGTTCTCGGCACAGGGACCCTGGATTCAAAGGATGTGCTCTGCTCCTGGCTCTTCTTTCAGGTCTCTCTCCTCTCTCCTTTTATCTCTTGTAAGGTAAAAGGTTTGGCTCAAGCAAAGAAGTTACTTGAGTAAGGGTGGTGACTTGAATCATGTCTTCTTGTATGATACAACCCACTCTAATTTGGCCTCATTAATATATAGAGTTTAGAATTCACAATACATATTATAAAATGGAAGACAGTTACATCAGATCACAAAATGGGGGAGAACCTCACAATACTGAGAAACATGGTCTAGCCAAGTTGACCCATATTTTTTGGGGACACAATGCAATCAATGATGATTACTATCCAGTTTGTCTATTTACTTAAAATATATCTCAAATGAGTAATAAATTGAAAATATTTGAGAAACACTTTCCCAAGTTTATAGGCAAAAAAGAATTAAAACTGTCAGTATATCTGTGTAAATAATAGTCTTATTGTGCATTATCTTGTAAATTGTTTTTTTTCTTATATAGTTTTGAATATTGACTTCATCCTTTCCATTGTTCCAGTTGTTAAAAACTATTCATGAGAAAGGAGAGTGTGTGTTAATTTTAAGAAGCTAGTGTACATTAAATAGAAATTAATAGTTTAGTATTTTACAAGGAAGAAAAGATTTATGAACTGTTACTTATTTTAAACTTAAACCAAATTTGTATTGTAACTAACCTAAATTGACCATGTTAACCAAAATTGACTAAAACCTGGTTTTATAAACTTTGTTTCTTCCAAAGTAAGCAGGAAGGATTTGGGTTTACTGTTCTTGCTCTTACCCTGCCTTAGCCCTAATCATTTCTTAGACCATCCTGCTAAAACTTAAGTTCTTGGTGAGAACAGTTATAGGGGAGCACAGCTTTCTTAAATGAATTAATCTTTACCTTTCTAGAAATGATGTTTTTCTGTTGATCGTTGTAAGCTATAGTTCTCTTTCTTCGTGCCAGGCGCTATTCTCAGCTGTTTTATGTGTGCTAACATATTTAATTCTCACCAACTCTCTGTGACTGAAAACCATCCTTACCCTTTTTTCCAGATTTTCTTCCTCCTTTGTTATCAGTGCTGATAGTTGGGCCGTAGGACATAACTGAGATTGCCAGGACCTGGCCAGCACTGATGATTTGTAACCATTGGTGAGCTTGAAGAGCAGCAGTCTTTTTTCGAGAAGCAAATTCATCACATAGCCTTACTGGGGGTGGGGAGATGCCACACAAAAGAAAGCAGATCCACTGCCATCAAATTGATTCTGACTCATAGTGAATCCCATTGGGTTTCCAAGGTGGCAAAACTTTATGGAGGTAGATTGCCCCATCTTCCTTCTGTGGAGAGGCTGGTAGGTTTGAACCACTACTCTTCTGATTAGCAGTCAAATGCCTTAGGCACTGCACCACCAGTAACAGCTGTATCTGAAAATCCCACTGTTATTACTCAATTTCTATAGATTTTATTGAATGAATATATCTCAGTTTGTTGCAAGGCCTTCGATGAATCTCCAGAGACCATGGATCATTTTATATGCTGTTTTAAGCCAGTTTTATAGTTGTTCAAGATGGGGGGAGGGGGGGTTTCTCTAAGCTCTTCATATTGCCTTTCTACAAGTTATGCCTCTTGAATAGTTTTTAACACACCACCTTCAAGGGCAGGGTAGGGAGACAGACATATGATTGGGATGCTGTCATCCCAATCTGCTGAGAATTATAACATCAGTAAATTATGCACCACAAACTTTTTATGGAATTTAGGTCATGGGAGAATGATTTCCATTAATACTGATGTTACTTTTTTTGTTTTTAAACATACTCAGTTATTGACTAGTTTTGCTGTCCTATGTTAAAAATGGAAATTATATCTTACTTGATTTAAAAGGCTGCTTTTTGAATCTACATTTGAAACATGGAAGAAAAACTTAAAAAATGAATGGTTACAGAAGAATGTCAACAATTTTCAATAAAGTTATTCTCAGAATACTTGATACATAGTATAAGCTAAGTCTTCATTTAATTGGAGGCTGGGAATTTTTCATAATAAACTTGTAATCTTTCTCATGGTTATGTATTTGATATAAATACCACAATCTGGGCTGCAAATTTTCTATGTTATTTAGTAAGTTGAAAGGGCCAGCAAGATAGTTATTTTTAAAATTTAAAGTATGTATATTTAGAGTTGGGAGCTCTGGTAGCATAGTGGCTAAAGCACTTGACTGCTAACCAGAAGGCTGGCGGTTCAAACCCACCAGCCACTCCTCGGAAGGAAGGTTGGGCAATCCTACTTCCTCAGTGATACTGCCTCGGAAACTCAAGGAGGGGTCACTATGAGTCGGGGCCGACTCGACGGCACGTAACAACAACATATTTAGAGTTAGTATTCTTATAGTTTCTGATTTTATCAAAACTGAACACTGCAGTTGAAGATGTCTGAAGCTGAATACTGTTACAAATCTCTTATTATTTCTCTCTCACCCAAGTTTTCTGCTTTGTAGACGGGGCAACCACTCTTTGGCTTCATTGGTCATGATGAATAATCACAAGGTATATTTTAGTATTTTCTTTAAAGCTTTGTAGGCTGTATCTTATTTTTTAGGACAGTAATTCCTTTCTGTATGTGTCATTCATTACTAATACTTTTATTAGAATTTAAAGTATAGCTTGAATATTATATTTTATTTAGTCCAGTCTCATAATTTTGATGAAGTACTTGAAGTCCGTAGGTGTAATGTAGTTTCCCAAGCCTTAGAATCTAACGTTGCGTACATTACTTTAAAGACAAAAGCAAAACCGTAACTCTTCGAAAAATTCACGAAAAAATTGTAATCTTCCTTTTTCAAAATGCTTTAGGAAATAACATGTATTTTTCTCTATAATTTACTATTGGAGTAATTATTTTGTCTAGCATTAAGTTGGTATCTATAACAAATACATGTAGTCCGCAGCCTATGAAAGTGTTCCGTCCTGATAGCAACACCATCCTAAGATGGTTCTAATGTAAATTGAGTACCTTTTTTTTTTTTAAGTTTTTATTATTATTGTCTTTTGTTATCAATATATTTATAAATCCGGTCTTTGAATAACTGGCCATGAACATCTGAGAATGATTAACATCAGCAGATTATGCACTGCAAACATTGTATGTTTTATACTATATTGTATGTATTATACATAAGATGTAGTAGTATAATGTGGTACATTATACATAAGATATATAAAAAAATTTTTTAAAAAAGATGGTCATAAGTGCATTTCATCTTAACTTGAATATGCTGTAAGTCGAGGACTACCTGTAATTTGATTTAAGATTTAACTAAGTCACAGGAACCAAGATTTTTTTTTTTACCTCTTTGGTTGCTGTTAGGTGCTGTTGAGTCGATTCCGACTCATAGCAACCCTGAGTACAGTAGAACAAAACACTGTCTTGTCCTGCGTCATCCTCATAATCCTGGCTATGCTTGAACCCATTGTTGCAGCCACTTGTTGAGGGCCTTCCCCTTTATTGCTAACCCTTCACTTTACCAAGCATAATAGCCTTCTCTGGGGAATGATAACCTTCTGGTAACATGACCAAAGTGTGTGACATGAAATTGCTTCTAAGGAACATTCTGGCTACACTTCTTTCAGGATAGATTTGTTCATTTTTCTGGCAGTGGATATTTTCAGTGTTTTTTGCCAACACTACAATTCAGAGGCATCAGTTCTCCATTCTTCCTTATTCATTGTCCAGCCTTCATATGCATATGAGATGATTGAAAAATACCATGGTTTGTTTTTTTTTTAGTCTTAAATTGACATCTTTGCTCTTTAACATGTTAAAGAGGTCTTTTGCATCAGATTTGTATAGTGCAGTTGTTGTTGTTGTTGTTGTTGTTATGTGCCGTCGAGTCGGCCCCGACTCATAGCGCAGTAGGGCATGTGATTTCTTGACTGCTGCTTCCATGGGTGTTGATTGTAGATCCAAGTAAAATGAAACCTTTGACAACTTCTGTCTTTTCTCCATTTATCATGATGCTGCTTATTGATCCATTTGTGAGGATTTTCATTTCCTTTATGTTAAGATGTAATCCATACTGAAGACTGTGTTGTTGTTATGTGCTGTTGAGTCGCCCCCGACTCGTAGCGACCCCTTGGGTTTCCGAGGCAGTATCACTACAGAAGTAGGATTGCCTAACCTTCCTTCTGTGGAGTGGTTCAAACCCACCAACCTTGTGGTTAGCAGTCAAGTGCCTTAAGCACTATGCTACTAGAGCTCACTAAGTGCTTCAAGTCATCTTTACTTTCAGTAAGCAAAATGGTGTCATCTGCATGTGCAGGTTGTTAATGTGTCTTCTTCCAATCCTGATGCTGCATTTTTCTTCATATAGTTAGTTCATCTTCTCAGATTATTTGCTCAGTTTACTGATTGAAGTATGGTGAAAAGATACAGTCCTGACGCACACCATTCCTGATTTTAAACCATGCAGTATCCCCTTGTTCCGTTTGAAAAATAGCCTCCTGGTCTGTGCACAGATTCCTTATGAGCACAATTAAGTGTTCTGGGATTCCCATTCTTTTCAGTGTTATCTATAACTTGTTATGATCTATGCAGTCAAACACCTTTGTATAGTCAATAAAACACAGGTAAGTATCTTTCTGGTATTCTTTGCTTTAGTAGACAAGTATTTCCTTGTCTTCTTTCTCAACATTTCAAGTTTTATAAATATGTAACAAAATATTATCTGTATACTTTAGTTAATCCTCCTACTTTGGCGAGTAGCGACTGGGACCTTAAAAGCTAGCAAGCCACCATCTAGATGCAACAATGGGTCTCTCCTCGTCAAGCAGAAAGAAG
>NW_006921590.1:11418571-11419814 GCF_000298275.1 Orycteropus afer afer | reverse complement strand
CAATGACATGAGACAAAGTATATGTGAACTGCTGTATGGAAAGTGAATTTTGCTCTGTAAATCTTCACCCAAATCAAAATAATAATAATAAAAAATTATCTGTATACTTTAGTTAAGAAATTTATTGTTATGACGAATCAGGAATTAATTGACATCTCAGGTTCTTGGCTTATAGTTGTAGTCATCGTCTTTTTTTTTTTTAATCTTTAACTTCTATGAACAGCACCATATCCCTCTCGATAATATGACTATTAAAAAAAATTAGGTTTTTAGAGACCTCATGTTTAATTAATGGAATGAAGTGATAGCTCTACTTTAACTTGATGTTTTGATGTTAGTCAGTACAGAGGTAATTTGAAGTCTTTTTTCTACTACTAAGACTATCATAGATTGAATTATGACTAATATTACTATTTTGACCCACAAAACCATTCAAGAATTTTCAAAATGGTTATTCTTTTTAATGATCAGTATTAACAAAAACCAAACTATACCCCACTCACTTAAAAATAAAATTTTTACCTAAACTCTTCACTGTCCTAGAAGTTCATTTAAAAAGGACCAAAATTGTTTGTGAATTGTAAAAGGAGTTGAAAGGTGCATGCATCCAGGAAAATTTGATAGGACCTTATTAACCAGTTTCTGAATCTTCTCTGCTTTTCTCCTTCCTGCTCCTGTAGCTGTCTTCTGACCATTTCAGTGTTCATTATTAGCTTCAGTAACAGAAGGTAGAATAGGAAATGAAGGTACATCATTCAGTTTTTTATTTTATTTTTTTCCCAGTAGTTTGAATGTGATAAAAATCTATATAACAAGACATTTGCCAAGTCAGCAGTTTTTTACAAGTAAAATTCAGTGATATCATTGGTTATGTTTTATATCCATCATCACTGTCCATTTCTAAGTTCTTCCACCACCACTATTGAGTACCCCCTAAGCAAAGACACCCCCTTCCTCCATCCTTCCCAACTCTGATAACAGCTATTCAATTTCAATCTATGTAAATATATGTAAGTAGGATTTTACAATATTTGTCTATTTGTGCTGACTTATTTCACTCAACATAACATTGTCAAGATTTACCCTATTTTAGTATGTATCAGCATTTCATTTCTCTTTATTGTTGAATAATATTCCATTGTATGCATATACCACATTTTGTTGTATTTACTCATCTTTTTTTTTTCCTAGGAATTTTTTTTTATTTCTTTTTTTTTTTTAGGATTTGGGTGAAGATTTACAG
>NW_006921590.1:11387722-11410553 GCF_000298275.1 Orycteropus afer afer | reverse complement strand
TGTGTCTGTGTTAATTGGTTTCCCTTTTCTTTGTTGAAGAGGGTCTGTGCAGTCCTTCTGCCTAGTCCGCCATCTTGCCCCGCCCTATTTACTCATCTTTTGATGGACATTAGGTTGTTTTCATTTTTTGCCTAATAGGGAAAGTGCTGCAGTGAACATTGGTATACATGTTTCTGTTTGTAGCCCCATCAGTTTTTTGCTTATTAGCAGATTCTTTAAATTTAGGTGTGAAGAATAATGAAAATAAAGTTAGGTTATTTGTACCTCATTCCTATTATTTCTGCCTCCTGTTATCACAGGTAACGATTACTTATTTATAATTGACTAAAATTGCAGAAAAGAAAAGTGGTTAACAAAATACAAGTTTTCAAGATGCATTTCACACCTTTTATTGGGAAAAGCAAAAAAAAAAAAAAAAGACTTAAATGGATTCTGATTATTTTCCTTATCTATGTTATATTGTTTTTTGAATTCTGTGTTACGTAATGAACGGGAGAATTGGGCTCAGTTGCGAGTTACAGAAAATGGTACTTAGGATAAAGACTGTGGTTTTATATCTGTTCAACAAGCCAGGGTGAACCTGAAATGAAACTATAAATATTTTAATCACAGCAATTACTTTCTGCCACCAACCAGAACTAGTCTTAATGAAACATAGACCAACTGGTACTAAGTTAATGGAAGGCCAGTCAGAATGGTCTTTGTTATCAGCCAAATATAAGCAATTTTGAATGTTGTAGGCACACATTTATTTTGTTCACTAAGCATAAAGATATTGGAATAGTTTATTCTTTTAAGAGTTAAAGTAGCCATAATAGAGATAGAGTGTATTTTCTTTTGTTTTGGGACAAGGGTTTAGATTTAATAATGAAATGCGTATTGTATAAAGTGGCAATTCATGAACCATATTGAACAGCAAATAAGGCTATTCAATATGTATAGCCTTTACACAATTTATATACCAATTTGATGCTGCTCTGTAGGAAGGAGATATATTCTTTAGATTATTCAGTCCCCAGGATTATAGCATTGTTTTGGATGGTTTTTCTTGAAGAGTGGTGACTACTAAGAATTTATCATTAGGATTTCAGCACTTTTCAGATTATTTAATATTATAGAGGAAGCATTTGAATATTTAATGGGGCCACCTATATAATTTCCATTCTCATTCTTTTCTTAGAATTTTAAGTCTAGGCCTATCAATTTACAAATTGAGCCTTTGTTCAGAGCAGTAGAATATATACAGTTTTATTTCTGAAAGCAATGATGGAAGTCTTCTGGAGTTTCTGTTCATTCATTTTCTAGCATATATGACTTGAATAGGGGACCTTGGTGGTTTCTAGCCTTTCATACAGGAGACTTGGTTAGATTCCTGGCCAGTGCACCTCTTTCACAGCCACAAGTGGAAGCTTGGGTGTTGCTTTGATATTGAACAGGTTTCAGTGGAACTTTCAGACTAAGACAGACTAGGAAGAAAGGCCTGGTGAGCTACTTCTGAAAATCAGCCAATGAAATCCTGTGGATCACAATGGTCTGATCTGCAACTGATCGTGGGGATAGTGCAAAACTGGGCAGTATTTTGTTCTCTTGTGTATGGGGTTGCCATGAGATGGGCTGACTCAACAGCAGATAACAACAATAACAGGACTTGAATGCTTAGTTTGTGCAAGATAACGTGCTACTGTGAGAATTATGATAATAAATGTACAGCTCCTCCTATCATTGAGCTTTTTAATCTAGTAGAGAAGAGAGAATTATGAGAATAATTAGAATGTTCATATATCCTGTTTTACAGCTCTTATCCTAGAATAGTTATTAGTAGCACCCCTTTTCACTTTCAAATGTCCTGATTTGAATGAAAAATTTTATGGTCATCTATGAATAACTATATAAATATCAGGCTGCTTTTAAGCATTTGACTCCTCCAGATGAAACACTGGAATTTAGAAGTAGAGATTAATTTTAGTAAGGGTGGGAAAGAACAGATAATGTTAAACTTCACATTCTTCTCAACTCATGTTCAGGTGACAAGAGAAACTCCCTAACTCCCTAAAAGTAAGCATTTCCTCTCTCATTTTCACTTCTTGTAAATGTGTGTTTCCTAAACTTTAATCTAAAAAAAAGGAAGAGAAGAGCACCAGTTCTCTGGCTACAGCATACTACCTCCCTGGTCATTGGAGCTATCCTTTGAAACACTATTGATTTTTTTGTTTGTATGTTTGTTTTTGGGGAAAAAAAAGAGGAAATATCCTTATTAAAATTGAACAATTTCTACATTCACAATTTGGTGACATTGTTTACATTCTTCAAGTTGTGCCAATAACTTGAAGCTTTCTCAATATTCTTTTCCACATTATTCCACTATCATTAACACCAACTCACTGTCCTCTTAAGGTTCTCATCTAAACTTTCATTACTTTGTCAATATGATCACATACATACAGATAATTCTTTAAAAGAGCACCATGCTAAAAGCAGACAGCTTTTCTTGGTAGTGCTGTGATTAAGCGCTCAGTTGCTAACTGTAAAGGTTGGATGAACCCAGCAGCCACTCTGCTGGAGAAGGATGTGGCGGTCTATTTCTGTTAATACAGCCTTGGAAACCCTATGAGGCTCTGTCCTACAAGGTTGCTATGAGTCAGAATCAGCTCAACAGCAATGGTTATTGTTTGGTTTAAAGATAACTTGAGATGATAGTTTGGGTTTAAGGTTTAAAGATTTCCCTATGGCAGTAGTTTTGGACATATGGTAGTAGGCGGGTGGTGGTCATCCAGCTTCAGTGGCTCCAGAAAAATCTTGATCCCATAAGAATTTGAAATTCTGTTCTACATTTTCCCTTCCTCTGACTGAGAGTATTTTATAGAATCTTTTATCACAATATTCATTAATGGTAGCTGGGCACCATCAAATTCTTTTGGTCTCATGGCAGAGGAGGCAGTTGTTCATGGAGGCAATGGAACACACATTCCAGTTCTTCCTCTGATTCCTGACCCTCCTTCTGTAGCGTCAGGCAAATAGAGACCAGTCATTGAAAGCTGGATGGCTGCTTGAGAGCTTTCAAGACGCCAGACACTATACAACAAACTGGGAGGTAAAAAAAACACTAAATCAGTATCTAATCACTTAATTTTAATAAGGATATTGATTATTGAGAGAGAGGTTATGATTAATGTCAGGTATCTTCTTAAAAATTTGAGGTTGCATATAATTTTGCTTTACAAGATTTTCCAGAAATCTTTTAATTAGATATTTCAGTAAGGAGAAAGTCTTTATGCAGCATTACAACTAGGAGAAATACTTTTATGATCACATACAATTAGAGTACTTACACGTGACCGGGTTTGTTCATGGCTGCAGTTAGTGTTAGAGATTGGCAGTCAGAAACTTATCTTGGAATTGCTTTTTCTTTTCCTTTAGACAATGGGGGTATATGACTTTATTCTCTACCTCTTCCTTGGCAAGACATATGCATCTGCCTAGTAAAGCACTCATTGTCTCTTCTTGGTCATATGTACCAGAAAAACAATCAATACTGAATACTTGAGCAAGCAACATTTTATAGAATTGTTGGATAGGCATCAGGTAGGAATATTGGGGGTTGGGTGGGGTAGTATTTCAGGTAAAATTGCAGTCCTCCTGAAATCGTGAAAATCAGTGACCTAAAATAAGAGGACATATTCTGGTGAAATAAGTATTAAGAATTATAAAATGTAAGCCATAACTCTAGATTTGTTTTATTTCATCAACTTTGGGGGATGACTGGACAAAATTTTATAGACCAGGGAAGCCTTTTACAGGTGTGGAAAAAGTATTTGTGAACCTGTTCATAAGGTTGAGATAAAACTTACTTGTATAAATTAGGAGTTTATGTGATCTAGGAGCTGGTGAAGATGAGGTTTTCAGAGTTCAGACTACATGAAGTATCATTCCAGATTTCTTTTAATCTCAGTTTTAGGATGATAGGAATTACTGATTTCCTGTTTAACAATGATTACTCATCTCTTGGTTTTTAAATATGGAAAAATAGTCATAATCTATATTAAGGAGATCAGATATTTTCTTTTTGTGATCTAATGTAAAAATCAGTGCATTTCAGAATTATTTGGTACAATTAAAAAGAAGAGAAAAATTTGACTTGCCAATAATCTTGACAGGCAAATTTCTTAATTTGCAAAACAGAAAGTATCTGGTTAGATAATCTCTAAAAATACATTCCAGACTGTGAGTCTGTAAAATAGACTTCTGTCATTTTGCTAAAATGTCTTGGTCTCAGTAGTATTTTTGCACTTGTGCTATTTAAACTGAATAGACATTTCATACTTTGGCTTCTGGATTTTATTTGCTGAGGTAGACATTGCTTTTTCTTGAAGATAATAACATAATATTTTTTTGATGAGCTTTATATTGTTTAGTGACATGATAATCAGGGTGGGAATTTATGGACATAAAAATTTTATATTTGGATTTTATGTGCTAAGGTAGACATTGTTTTCTCTTGAAGATAATAACAATATTTTATGAACATTTCATTGTTTACGATAATTAAGGTGAGAATTCATAGACATTAGAGTATTTTATTTGGTAATCGGAAGTGATAGATAGATGGGAACTCTGGTAGCATAGTGCCTAAGGCACTTCACTGCTATGCAGAAGGTTGGCAGTTCAAACTCACCAGCCACTCCTCAGAAGGAAGATGGGGCAGTCTACATCCATAGTGATACTGCCTCGGAAACCCACGGAGGGGTCTCTATGAGTCAGATCCGACTCGACAGCACGTAACAACAGATAGATGGATAGATAGATAGATAGATATAGAAACTGCTATTGAGTCGACTCTAACTCATGGTGACTTTTTATGTACAACATAACAAAATGTTGCCTGGTTCCTGCATCATCCTCACAGTCACTGACACTTGTAAGTTACTTGTTGTGGCCATTGTTCCCAGTCTATCTCACCAAGGCTTTACCTTGCCGTTGCTGGTAGGTATCTTCCTGCAGCAAGTGATTCCTCCTGATTATCTGTCTAAAGCAAGTGAGTTGGAAACTGTTCTCTCCTGGTCCAAAGGTTCTCACTTGTTTATTTTCGGAAGTAGATAGCCAGGCCCTTCTTCTTAGTCTGACTTAGTCTAGAAGGTCTGCTGAAACCTTTCCACCACGGATGACCCTGGTGGTATTTGAAAAACTGACAGCATAGCTTCCAGTATCAAAGCAACATGCAAGCCACCACAGTACAACAAAATTCTGACAGACAGGTGGTGGATAAGAAACTCTAGTTAGACTTACAGGTCAAATTTTCTCTGTACTGTGTCTTAGGTTGGGTTCTCTAGAGGAGCAAAACAAGTGAAGTACTCTCTACACGAGCAGAGAAACTTATCTAGTAACAAACTGTAGAAATGATCCCTGAAGAATATATGTATATCAAGAGATTTATTTCAAGAAAATGGCTCACACAGTTGTGGAGGCTGCCAATTCTTCAATCTGTGGATAAGGCATCAGGCTGGAAGCTTCTCCTGATGCATGTGGTGTAAGGACTGATGAACCCCCAATCAGCAGGTCAGATGGCAGGCTGCTGGCTCATGGGACTGGGGGAGCTGGCGAATCTCAAAATCTGCAGGTCAGACTGCAGGCTAACATTTGAAGAATCAGCAGAATCAGAAGCTGGACTGAGAGAGACCAAGCTCTGACTGGACATCCAGATATATTGGATGTAAGCCATACTTCCAAGGAAACTAACTAGCTTTCAGCTGATTGGCTGTTCACATTAGATCACAAAATGAGGATGAGTATGTTATAAAAGGGGAGCTTTGGTGGCACAGTGCCCAAGGCATTTGACTGCTAACCAGAATGCTAGTGGTTCAAACCCACCAGCCACTCCTTGGAGAGAAGACTGGGCAATCTACTTCCATAGAGATAAAGCCTCAGAAACCCAAGGAGGGGTCACTGAGTTGAATCGACTTGATGGCAGTGAGTGAGATGTTATAAAAGAGAAATCAAATCAGGCCAATGTCAGCCAAACCACTAAAAATCATAATGTAGCTAAGTTGAAACATAACATTAACAATGACATACTGAAAATTCTAATCAAATAGATAAATATTTATGGAGCTTCCAATATGAGCAAGGCTCTTCTTTCAAAATGAATTTCAATAAATTGTGGGTGCAATTTACCAGGTGCTGTGGGATGAAAAATGCATATATTTTGTTGGTAGTTTAACTTAATTATGCTAAAAATAATTAAAAGCAAATACAGCACATATATTTTGCTATGTACAAGAAAGATAGCAAGCATAAAATAGGTATGTAGACAGATAAAATGGCAGATTCTCTGCCAGATTGCTCTAAATGAGTTGATGGAAAGAATTTAAATATTTGGCTTTGATGAGAGATTGTCCTCAATGTTGTTGATTCCATTGCTATATAGTCTTATTAGAAAAAAACTAATTGGAACCAGTGCTCAACCTGCCTCCCTTGGTACAAATACTGGAGAGTGGCACTGTTGGCCAGGCTGACTTCCATCAAGGCTTAGCTGTGTTCATATCTGCAGACTTCTCCTTGTCCTCTCTGGAGAATCTTATCTTTTGTGGACTGTTGGTAACAAGGAGTATTCCAGGAATTCCTCACCACTTCCATTGCCTGTGGCATAGAGACAATTTGTACTTACCCCTCTTAATATGGTTAGCAATCTCAAGAACCTACCACTTCAGAAAAATGAAGAAAACCCTAATTGTGCAACAATAAAAAATAGTATAGAGGATCCTGTTTCATTGTTGTTGTTAGGTGCCATTGGGGCAGCTCTGACTCATAGCTACCCTATGTACAACAGAATGAAATACGGCTTGGTCTTGCTCCATCTTCACAATCCTTGCTATACCTGAGCCCATTGTTGTAGCCACTGTGTCCATCTCATTGAGGGCCCCCTTTTTTCACTGACCCTCTGCTTTACCAAGAATGATATCCTTCTTCAGGGAATGGTTCCTTCTGAAAACCTTACCAAAATAAAAACCAAACTCACTGCCGTTGAGTTGATTTAGATTCATAGCGATCCCTCCTTGGGTTTCTGAGACAGTATCCTAAGGAAGCAGATTGCCCAATCTTCCTTCTGAGGAGTGGCTGGTGGGTTTTTGAACTGCCAGCCTTCTGATTAGCAGTCAAATGCCTTAGGTACTACACCACCAGAGCTTCTCTGACCAAGGTAGTTGAGAGGAAATCTGGCTGTTTTCACTTCCAAGGAGCATTCTGGGTGTACTTCTTCCAGGGCAGATTTGTTTGTTCACCTGGCAGTCTGTGGTACTTTCAGTGTTCTTCACCAACGCCACAACCCAAAAGCATCAGTTCTTTTTTCGTTTTCCTTATTCATTGTCCAGCTTTCCCATGCATATGAGGCTGTTGAAATACCATGGCTTTGTTAGGCACACCTTGGGCTTTGAAGAGACAACTTTGTTCTTTAGCCCTTTAAACAGGTCTTTTGCAGCAGATTTGCCCAGTGCAGTATGTCCTCTGATTGCTTGACTGCTGCTTCCATTGGTGTTGATGAAGGATCCAAGTAATACAAAATCTTGGACAACTTCAGTCTTTTGTCCATTTCTCGTAATGCTGCTTACTGGCCTGGTTGTGAGGATTCTGTTTTCTTTATGTTGAGGCATAATCTATATTGAAGATTGTTGTCTTTAATCTTCAAGTCCTCTTCTCTTTCAGCAAGCAAGGTTGTGTCATCTGCACATTGCAAGTTGTTCATGAGTCTTCCTCCACTCATGATGTTGTATTCTTACTCACATAGTCCAACTTCATGGATTATTTCCTCAGCATAGAGGTTGAATAAGTATGATGAAAGGATACAACCCTGACACACTCCCTGTCTGATTTTAAACCATGCAGTATCCTCTTGTTGTGTTTGAATGATAGCTTTGTCTATGTACAGGTTCCTCATAAGCACAATTAAATGTTCTGGAATTCCCATTATTCTCAATGTTACCTATAATTTGTTAAGATCCACACAGTCCAATGTTTTGCATAGTCAATAAAACACAAGTAAACATCTTTCTGGTATTCTTTGCTTTCAGCCAAGATCCATCTGACATCAGCAGTGATATCTCCCATTCCATGTCCCCTTCTGAATCCAGTTTTCATTTCTGGAAGTTCTTTGTCAGTATACTGCCACAACTGTTTTTAAATTATCTTTAGCAAGATTTTACTTGGGTGTGATATTAATGGTATTGTTCAGTAATTTCCACATTCTGTGGAATCTCCTTTCTTTGGAATGGGTACAAATAGGGATCTCTTTTCGTCTGTTGGCCAGGTAGCTGTCTTCCAAATTTCTTGGCATAGACAAGTAAGTCCCTCCTGCACAGCATCTATTGAAACATCTCAATGTGTATTCTGTCCATTTCTGGAGCCTTATTTTTTTTGCCAGTTCCTTAGTGCATTTTCTACTTTTTCCTTCAATACCACTGGTTCTTGATCATATGCTACCTCTTGAAATGGATGAACATCGATCAGTTCTTTTTGGGACAATGACTCTGTGTATTCCTTCCATCTTCTTTTGATGCTTCCTACAGCATTAGATATTTTGTCCATAGAGTGTTTCAATATTGTAACTCAAGGATTGGATTTTTCATTAAGTTCTTTCAGCTTGAGAAATGCCAACTTGATTTTGGTTTTCTAACTCCAGGTCTTTGCACACTTCATTATAATAGTTGACTTTGTCTTCTTGAGCTGTTCTTTGAAATCATCTGTTCATCTCTCTTATCTTGTCATTCCTTCCATTTGCTTTAGCTACTCTCCTTAAAGAGCAAGTTTCAGCAGATGGAGATACTGAGAGCTTTCCTCCGTCCACCTCATTAAGGTGGACTCTCCTTTTAGGAGCCAGCTTTTCCCCATTCGTATCTTGAGTGCCTTCTGACCCAAGGGTCTCATCTTCTAGCACTACATTGGACAGTGTTTCAGGGCTATTCATAAAGTATTCTAGTAATGTATCAGACAGTGTTTCACTGCTATTCATAAGATTTTCACTGGCCAATTCTTTTAGAAGAAGTGGATGGCCCTTTCTTCTTCTGAGTCTTTTAGTTTGGAAACTCTGCTGAAACCTGTCTGCCATGGGTGAGCCTGCTGGTATCTGAAATACTGGTGGCATAGCTTCTAGCCTCGCAACAACTCGCAAGCCACCACAGTACGACAAACTCACACATGAGTGGTGGAAATATCCATATATAACGAAGTAAATAAATAGAGGAGAAGGGAAAACTCTTCCTCCTATAGAATTCCAATTAATAAATGTATATGGAATGATGACAGCATTTGAAAAACAACATAATAACAATTGTGTCAGGCAAGAACTGTCAGTTTGTGGAAGATATAGTTTGATCATGAACAGGATATTAACATAGTCCCAGAGTATCTAACTATAACACCCTCACTCATTATAAAGCAAAAAATTAATAACTTTATAGTATAGAAAGTGTGTAAAGATAGCTTGACCTACTCACTTTTATTACTGAGGGTAATGGAAGGATTCTCAAGGATGTTAAAGCTCATTCTCTAGTATTAATGTCTTGTTCCTGAACTCGTGTGTGTGCGGGGGGGGTGGGGGTAGACAGAAGGAGTGGGTAAAAGAGAGTGTATACAAAGAAAGTGTAGGAAAGAGGAAGCATAATAGGAGAAAAGATACCCTGCCTAGATAGAAGCTAAACAGTTGGTGTATATATCTGCTCTGAGATTCAACTTTAACCTGATCATCCTTTTCCATGTTTCTGGCTCTCAATCATCAACAGTGTTACAAAAAACACACATCATTCTTAGCATTCAGTCTTCCTTGTTCTGATTTATTTATAGGCACTACAGGGAAATTTATTCCCAATGTGTCATTTTTCCAGTGGGCAGGGAAGGGTTTCCAGAGATGGGATTTCATTTTGATTTTTACAGTTTCCATCATACACTCATTTAGTATATATTCTTCAAAAGCAATAGCTTATACATGTCTTTTTTTTTTTTTTCCTGTTTTGTATTTTTAAGCATTTACTTTTTCTTAAAAGAAGTACTTAAGTACGTTTATTTAATTGATTTACTTAAATGGCAACCTGCAATTATTTTTATAATCATCACTTGTTATATATATCATATTTATTTTTCGAGACTATGGCAGGCACTTGCGATCATTTCAGAAGAAAAGAAAAGAATATGGTGCATAGTAATATGTAGCTTGTTTGTCCACACCTTTAGTGAAATAGTTTTAAGAATTTCACTTGTTCAAAATCAATTTATACTCTGTATTTAATTAAAAACAATGCAACTAGATGTTGACAAGATTGCAGTCTGAAAACCTGATACCAAACAGACAAAAAATTAGACTTTTTTTTAAAGATTGATGGCTTTTCAAAATTCAGCACAATGTATATAGCCCTTATTCATCACAGTATTTTGGGGGAGATTTGGACCCTGACAGGCTTGGGTTCAAATGCTCTTTTCCATTTTTGTTAACTGCCACATCTTGTTCCGATGAAGGGCCTGGTGGATTTGAAGTGCTGATAATTTGGTTAGCAGCTGAGCCCTTAACCACTGTGCCACCAGGGCTCCTTGCCTAAACATTAGAAATGTTACTGAATTTATTGTACTAATGAATTTATTGCATTAATGAAGACTTTGAATTTGAAATTCCAAATTTGGGTATAAGGAGGAAAAGTGTTGATGAAAACACTATTTACATCTAGGAAGGTTGGGCAATCTACTTCCATAGTGATACTTCCTTGGAAACCCAAGGAGGGGTTGCTATGAGTCAGGTTTGAGTCAATGGCAAAACAATAACAACAACATATTGAAACAACAACAACAACATATTGAAAAGGGAGTTAGTCATGGCTTAGTTATCCAGTGCTGCCTATAACAGAAGTACCAACAGAACAAACAAATCTATTTTCTCATAAATTAGGGGGCTAGAAGTTCAAATTTAGGGTGCTGACTCTAGAGGAAGACCCTAGGGTAAGGTCCTTGTCTCTTGAGCCTCTGCTCCTGGGTGATGTTCATGTGGTTTGCCATCTCTCTTCACCTATCTCTGCTTCTGTGCTCATTACATCTGTTTATATTTAAAAGACATTGACTCAAGATATATATCACAATGTTGTTGTTAGGTTCTGTTGATTTGTCTCCGACTCATAGCGACCCTATGCACAGCAGAACAAAATACCGCCCAGTCCTGCACCAGCTCCATGATCCCTGCTATACTTGAGCCCATCGTTGCAGCCCTTGTGTCAAACCATCTCATTGAAGGCTTTCCCCTCTTTCGTTGACTCTCCACCTTACCAAGCATGCTGTCCGCCAGGGAATGGTTCCTTCTTACAGCATGAACAAAATAGGTGAGACGAAGTCTGGTCATTCTAACTTCCAAGGAGCATTCCCGCTGCTCTTCCTTCAGGACAGATTTGTTAGTTCTTTTAGCAGTCCATGGTACTTTCAGTATTCTCTGCCAGCACCACAACTCAAAAGCATCGACTCTTCTTCTGTCTTCCTTATTTATTGTCCAGCTCTCATATGCATATGAGGCAATGGAAAATACCGTGGCCTGTTTCAGGCGCATCTTAGTCCTCAAGGAGACATGTTTGTACTAAGATCGTCCCTGGTGTTTTTATTAATTTTATAGACTTGTATATATTTGGGTGAAAGTTGATCCCTGGGGCTGAGTTCAGTTCCAGGCTTGAAGGATGTCTAAGGGCCACAATCTTGGGTGTACCTACCACTAGTCTCTATGAGGCTACTAGGCCTAGTCTTTTTTTTTTTAATTTTATTCTCATCTATTTTTCTCCCTTGCTCTCTAGGACCTTGCATTGTGATCCTGATCAGAGCAGTTTGTAGTGGTAGCTGGTCACCATCTAGTTCTTCTGGTGTCAGAATAATGGAGGCTGTGATATGCATGATCTATTAATCCTTTGGAATAACTGTTTCCTTGAGTCTTTGATTTTATTCACTCTTCTTTGCTCTGGTTGGGGAGAGACCAATAGTTGCATCTTAAATGACTACTCATAAGCTTTTGAGACTCCAGTTGCTACTCACCACAGTAGGATGTAGAACATTGTCTTTGTGGATTATGTTATTCCAGTTGACCTAGAATTCCCCCAAGACTGTGGTCCTAAGTCCTCAAGCCCAGTGACTCATTCCTTCCAGGTGTTTGTATATGGCTAAGAAGATTTCAGAACTTTTTCCCCTGTATGCGCTAATATATTCATGGGTATATTTGCAGCACATACAAACAAATATGTTGAAATATCCTCTGCAAAAAGAACATTTAAAAAAATAACTTGTAAAGACATCTTTTTAAAGGGAACACTTGCTAGTAATACTGATGACTATCCATCTTAGTAAAATATCACTCTTTGAGATATCCTTAGTGATGATTTGTAAAGGAACGAGCTCTTATACTGCATTAATTTTTAAAAATCTTTATTCCATAGTTTTGTAGACTTACTACATTATTCTGCAATTGTTGGTTAACCTGTCTCTTGCTCTAAACTGAGATTCTTGAAGGTGAATATTGTAATATTAAGTTTTGTATATCCAGAATCTGTCAATAAGTGATCAACAAATGTTTGATGACTGAGAGAATGCAATTAAATGAGAAAATAATATTTTTTTTTTTCAAAAAGGAAAAAGTCGATAAAAGAGAGAGAAAGGAAATTACCTATGTTAGGTGTTAGTATTCTGAATTCAACTGTAGATCCTCTCCAAAGCCTACAATCTTGAATGATGGAAACAACATCCTCATGAGATCCTGGAAGAGAGGAGACATTTTTGTCTTTAAACAGATGTTTGTCAGTACAGCTGCATGCATTTGCAGCAGTTCTAATTCTGCCTCTAAAAGATTAACCAAGTGTGATGGAATTTGACTTTGGAGATCACCTGCCTAAAAGTGTACTTTAAATTGCACATAACATTTGTAAGCTGTATAATTGTGATTGTAGTGAACAGCAAATTGATATTTATAGGTGCACAGTAGGGAGGGTCAGGTCTGCACCCTTGATGCTCTTGATGACTGAGTTGTTCTTTTTCTGAACACCTTGCATTAAACTCCTGTTGGTTATTAAAACTTAAGACAGTTAAATGAAGATAGTTGACAGAATCCAATATCTCTCAGTACAGTAGATCCAGTATAACAGTTTTACTGTTTTATAATTTTATTATATGATTATCGTTTATCATAATTACTCACCAAATGGAAGGAAATGAGTATAGGAAATAAAAGTCACTGGAATTAAAAAATTTATATAGGCATCACAGTGAAAGAGAATTGAGAACCCAGAAATAGATCCATCAACTTATGGATAGATGATCTTTGACAGTGGCCTAGAATCTGTTAAATGGGCATAGATTGTCTCTTTAACAAATGGTGCTGGCAAAACTGGATATCCATTTGCAGAAAAATGAAATAAGATCCATACTTCATACCATACAGAACAACTAACTCCAGATGGATCAAAGACTGAAATGTGAAACCTAAAACTATAAAGTTCATCCAAAAAAGGGGGGGCTGGAGGGGGCAAACTTAGGGGCTCTAATTCATGGCATACATAGACTGTCAAGCATTACCCAAGATGTACAAAGAACAGAAGATAGACTAGTTGATTGAGACCTTCTAAAAATTAAATTCTTTTGTGCATTAAAGGACTTCTCCAAGAGAGTAAAAAGATAACCTACAGAATGGCAGAAAATATTTGGCAACGACATATCTGACAAAGGGCTTATATGTAAAATTCATAGAAAACTCCAGCACCTCAACATCAAAAAGACAAACAGTCCAATTTAAAAATGGGCAGAAGACATGAACAAACACTTCACCAAAGAAGATAATCAGGCAGCCAGTAAACACATGAAGAAATGTTTGTGATCATTAGCCATTAGAGACATGTAGATCAAAACAACAATGAGATACCATCTCACCCCCATATTAATAGCAAAGTTCAAGACAGAAAATCACAAATGCTGGTGAGGATGTGAAGAGATTGAGACTCTCATACACTGCTGGTGGGACGTAAAATGATACAACCACTGTGGAAATTGGTATGGTGATTCCTTAAAAAGTTGGAAATAGAAATATCATGTTATCTGGTAATCCCATTACTAAGTATATATTGTGAAGAAGTGGAGCCAGGACACAAATAAATATATGTACACCCATTTTATATTGCAGCACTATTCACAATAGCTAAGACTTGGAAACAGCCTAAGTGCCCATCACCAGAGGAATGTATAACCAAATTATGTTTCATACACACAATGGAATACTGTGAAACACTGAAGAATAATGTAGAATCTGCAAAACATTGCATAATACAGATGAACTTGGAGGACATTATGCTGAGTGAAAGAAGTCAATCACAGAAGGACAAATACTGTATTAGTCCACTATTGTAAAAAGTTTAGGAAAGGTTTATATATGGAAGGAAACTTTCTTTGTTGGTTTACCAAGGATGGACAAGGATGGAAGGGGAGGGGAAGAAAAATTCCTATCTATCTATCTCCCAAAGATTATTAGTGGTTACCATGGGTAGGAGGGAGGGGGAAAGGGGAAGCTTTTGTTTGCCATGCATTGAGTTTATGCTTATGGTGATATGGAATATTTTGGAAAAGGATAGCAATAATGGTGGCACAATATGAAAAATGTTGTCCCTGAGCTGTAAATGTGGAAGTTGTGTTGTCAATGAATGTCTTGTGTATGTTTTTACTGCAATAAAAGTTTTTAAAAACAGACATCAAAAATTAGAAAGTGCACTGACTTATTTATTATATAGTTTTCATACTGTCATGTTAAACATTAGAATTAACTATTCTTCACAATTTTTTTTAATGCAATTGTTACTAATATATGATTGCTTAATACATAAACAAGATACTGATATTTAATCTCATTTTGGTTGCTAAAATATTTTCTTTTGTTTTTTTCAGTTCTGTACTTAAGGTTTGCAGAGCCTCAGGCACTGTTTGGGTAGAAAGTGATAAACTGACACTGCAATATAGAGGAGAAAGAAAAACATCCTACCAACAGCAGCCAGCAACCGCTAATGGTTTTCAGCTGTTGTTGATCTAATTGATCTTGATGCTAAAACAGAAAGCAGACTCTGTGATTCATATGTCATTCTATTGGATTGCATTCTATTCCCTTGTTATTTTTAAGCCTCACTAACTCTGGGTTTCCCTTTCCTTAAAAGGTAGTTTCTGACGATGTGTTTCTTTAAAAGTCAATAATTAATAGAAAGAAAAATTGGCAGCCTGTTAAGTTTCTTTTTTTTTCCTTCCTACAGTTTATTGACATGATTATATTCTTTGAGTTGTGCAACCATTTTCACCCTCTTTTCTGAGCTGTTCCTCATTAACATAAACTTACTGCCTCCCAAGGTTTCTGTCATCAATCTGATCCCCAATTGATAGTTTTTAAAAGAGCATAATCTTTAAGGCAGGCCTTTTTTTGTTGTTGTTAAGCTAAACTATTGTTTGATTTTAATATGACTCGGGATATTTTTGGTTTAAGGTTTAAAGATTATCTCAGGCAGTAGTTTCTGGGGTTTGTCTATTCTCCATGGCTCAGAAAGTCTAGAATCTGTGGGAATTTGAATTCTGTTCTGCATTTTCCCCTGTTGATCAGGATTCTTCTGTGGAATTTTTGATCAGAATATTTAGTAGTGATAGCTAGGCAATGTCCAGTTCTTCTGGTGTCATGGCAGAGGAGGCATTTGTTCATGGAGGCAGTTAGCCACATATTCCATGTCCTCGTCCTATTCCTGACTCTGCTGCTGCTTCTGTTGCTCCAGGTGAATAGACTAGTTGTTGTACCTTAAATGGTTGCTTGTAAGCTTTTAAGACCCCAGAGACTATGCAACAAACTAGAAGTTAGAACAGAAGCACTAAACATGTTATTAGACCAATTAACAGGATGTCCCATGAAGCCATGACCCTAAAACTCTGTGATAGTTAAACTTGGCATGGCAATGATTATCGGTGATTTAGCAATTATGATGTAGTCATTCTCCTTGATGAGATCTGCTATGAACAGTCAATCAGTAGAAAAGGCGTTTCCTAAGCAGAATGCCCTGCTTTTAAATTAAAATGGACGTCATGGCAAAGATCTCTGGCTTTTTGCTTGAGATCCTGCATCTGACTCATCATCATCTGAACTGGAACCAATAGCCTGCTGTATTACCTGCTGATCTTGGGATTATTGCTTTCACAGCCAACCAAACCAAAAAAACCAAACTCATTGCCATTGAGTTGATTTGACTCATAGCTACCCCTCCTTGGGTTTCTGAGGTGGTATCTCCATGGAAATAGATTATCCAGTCTTCCTTCCGAGGAGTGAACACCAGCCTTTTGGTTAGCAGTCAAATGCCTTAGGCACTATGCCACCAGAGCTCCCAATATGCCATTTGATCTGCTGATCTTGGATTCATCAGCCTCAAAAGCTGGCAGCCTGCTTTATTGCCTGTCAATCTTGGGTTCATCAGCCATGAGTTCAGCATCTATGTGAATCACAAGAAGCCCCTGGCTTGATGTTTGACCTATGGACTTGGGACTTGCCACCCTTTACCACTGTGTGAGCCATTTCTTTAAGATCAGTCTGTGTGTGTGTGTGTGTGTGTGTGTATCTATATCTATATGTATATATATAAATTTCACTGGTTTAGTTTGCTTCTCTAGAAAAACCAGTCTACGACAACCTCCAAGGGACCAAATCCCATGAGGTATCTGGTTTTACATAAGCATGCTCAGCAGCTATTCTTTTTTTCAGAATCATTGTCATTGTTGTGAGTGTATCTAGCATACAGCTTTTGCCAGTTAAATTTTTTATAGGTATACAGTTTATTGACAGCAGTTGCAATAATTGTCTGTGCGACCCTACCCTTAATCAATGTGATTTTCCCATCAGTAGGCTGTTAAGTTTCAATAAAGGTTAAGTCTTTTGTTAGACATAAAAAATAATAATTTTTACTTGATTAAAATAAAATATTCAGCTTTGTAAAAATTTATATTACATTTGTGAATTGTCCTCAGGTGACTTGTTAATCTTGTAATAGTAAAATCTTAAAAGATTTTCATTTATAAGTAACCTGTTGGATACAAAATTTTCTTTCATATATTGTCATCACATTATCATGTATTGGTTGAAAATGACAGCTTTTTCAATTATCAATTAGGTATAATTTTCATTGAAGTGTATTTAGCTGTCAAAGGTCTGTAAGCAGACCACTCGTTGAGACGTGGCATTAGTTTAGCTGATCACCAGTGAAATTGTAGCTGTGCAAGTATGTATACACACCTAAAAGAGCATTCACTTTTACTTAAGACCATGTTATGCGTTTAAATTAATTTTCGTGCTGTTTCTTTATTTAAATACTGTTACTAAACTTTACTTAGTGGTGTTTTTCATTAATATCAATATAAGTTTACCATTTTAGTCAGAACACTAGAAAAATATAGAACTTTTCCATATTTTCAACATGCTTCTTTTGCTGTTTTACTAATCATAGACTCATGAGAAACTATGGGAAAAACTTTAATCAATTCCTTATCATATTCTTCATTCACACCTGAGAACTTGCGTCAGACTCAACCTACTTTCTGATAGAGAAAACTAAATAATGCACAAGCCCTCTCCCTGTAGGCATTGCTGTAGGCACAAAAAGGATTAAAATCAGAGCTCCTTGTCCCTTGAAGTGGTATGCTTCTCTGATGGTCCTGTGGTACTTAGGGTAATAAAATAGTTTCATGAATGTAATCCAGTGTCCTTGTTAAAAAAAAAAAATAATAATAATCCAAAGCTAGACAGTAGCCTTGTAAGCTTCAAATGGTTAAAGCTTTCTGAGAAATCCCGAAGCTGAGCTTTCACATAACAAAGCAAGCAGGATTAACTATATTATAACTACTGTGAGAAAGATACTTCGAGATACACGGGAAGGAAATTCCATCCCTTTCTGGTCTTGGAGGGTTGAGGAGCATATAGGGTTTCAGAGGGAATAAGTCTAAGGTCAGATGGAGTCTGGGTCCTGAGGAGAGAGTGTCTGTCAGACTCTGACTTTCACACAAGAGGGTGGGGCAAGATAGTGGAAGCCCCAGAAAGGCTAACCGTTCTGGCTGGTATATGTTTCCTTGGGTATAACCTGCAAAGATGACAAGCTTTTCAGAAGTCCTCTTTGGGATAGCATGCTAGAAAATTTCAAATTTGCAATAGTGTCACAATTCTCATTGAAATTAAAATTTCTAATCTGTGGAACCACAGTATCGCACAAACAATACTGTGGTTCCAGAGATCAGGACAGACAATACTGTGACTCATTTTCCTACTCATTACCCTTACAAGATTAAAAAAAAACAAAACACCCAAGAAACTAGCATTTGTCTGTTGTAAAGCAATGTGTGTAATACTATGCATATCCTCTCTATAACAACCTTAAGAAAAAGTATATCTCTTATGTAAATGATCTAAGATTTTCTGGATTTTATTCTGTCAGATATTCTTCCATCTCTTAAAATATTTATTTTATGTATGAGGGTACCATATACCAACTGAATTGATTATTAATACAGCTGGAAATATACGTGTGATGAATATTGCAATTGAACAGGAAACTCAGGTTGGAAAATCAAGGGGAATGCACTTAGTATCAAGAGCCTTGAGTTAGCAGCCAAGCATGTAGTCTCCAAACAGTCCAGGACCAGAGGAGGAAGTGAGATAGAAACTTAAGAAGAGAGTTAGGTAACACGATGGTGTATACACATGTACTCAGATGATTAAGGGTTTGAGCCAGCCTTCCTTAAAAGGCTGAAAGTAGAAATACCATATGATCCAGCAATTCCTTTACTAGGTATATATCCTAGAGAAATAAGAGCCTTAACACAAACAGATACATGCACACCCATGTTCATTGCAGCACTATTCACAATAGGAAAAAGATGGGAATAACCTAAATTCCTATCAACAGAGGAAGGGATGAACAAACTGTAGTGCATACATGTAATGGAATACTATGCAACATTAAAGAACAATGATGAATCTGTGAGACATAACATGGATGAATTTAGAGAACATAATGCAGTGTGAAATTAGTCAATCACAAAAGGACAAATACTGTACGAAACCACTGTTATAAAAATGTCAAGAAAAGAGTTTCACGCATACACACACACACACACACACACAAAGACATTCTTTGATGACTGCCAAGGGACAGTAAATCACTAACTATAGGGCAGATACATATTAACTTGGGTAAAGGGGAAGAGAAAGAAAAAAAATGGAAAGGAGACACAAAGGTGGGAGAGCTGCCATGGGGGAACTAAAGTTTTTCATTGGAAGCCTTGTAGTACTATATGACATCTTAAGCTGTATGCCTGAACTATGTTGACAAAGTAAAGAATTAAAGCATTAACCATAGACAGACCTTCTCTAACACAACTTGATCTAGTGTTCTGAAATTCTGAACTTGATAAGATTCTAAAACACTAAATATATTTATTTTTGAAATTGGGCCTGTATGTTAGAAGTAACTACAAAAGTCTGTTCAAAGTTGTCAATAACAGTGTGACTGATGCTATATAGTTTAGGTAATAATTTTACCACACTCAGAGAAGAACTTGAAAAGATGAGAGCAATGGAAGAGCCACCAACAAGAGCTGATTTCTGAATTTCCACAGTAGCAAACATCAGGTGATACTACTTTGAAAACCACAGAGAAGTCAGTTGCATCTATGTTGTGATTATCCCAAGTCAAAATTTACAGCCCTGTGGCTTCCCTATTTCTCTCTCTTCCTGTGTGTCCCTTTCCTCTTGTCTCTTCTTTGTCCCTTTTCTTGCAGCTTCCACTCTTGTATATTATCTAGCCATATTTATTTATTTATTCACACATTTATTAGAAAAAAAGCTGAGCTCCATTTTCTTAATTTAAAAATGAAGCTATTGGACTCTGTGTATGGTTCTCACTAGGAGAAAATAATAGTTAATTAAACTACTGCTTCTTCAGGTGCAAGAAAAAAATTGAGCTGGCAAGCACCTACAGGACTACAGGGCCATAAACAAAATTAAAAAGTGATAATAAAGAAATCTTGATTCTAAAGTATACAGAAATACTTGATAATCATTCAAGAATTGAGCAGAATAAACCTGCACTTAGGGACTAGCACTATTAAGTAAGTAAAATAGTGAAATGAGGGTAGGACTAAGGCTTCATCCTGCTGTCAGCCTAGGGTGGCACATTCAGACACTAACTCACTACAGAGGAATTCTGCACCTTCACATGTTGTTTTGACAGCTCTTCTCCAGAATTCAGTCTTACTGATTATTTCATCTCCTCTTATACCTGAGTGCATTCCCTGATTTAACCTCCTCACCTTTGATTTATTTTAAATATTCCAAAATATTTTCCTCCTCATCAATGCCCTTCCTCTGTAAAATTTTTGCCAAACACTAGTCTCTTCTCCCAGAAAACCTTCCCATACTAACTACCAGTAACTTTTGAAATTAGCCCTTGATGGAGAAGCAAATAAAACTCCCATTGCCATAGGATTGATTCCTACTTATGGTAACCCATATGTTACAGAGTAGAACTCCATAGGGTTTTCCTGGCTGTGTCCTTTATTGAAGCAGTTTGCCAGGCCTTTCTTCCATAGTGCTGCTGGATAGGTTTGAACTGCCAACCATTAGCATCTGACTGCAAACCACTAGTGCTACCCAGGTGATAGAAGAACAGAAACATTGAATCTCTGTTATCAGGATAGCCTAGGTTATGCTACATAACAAATAACATCAAAATTTCAATTACTTAACAAATGTTTATTTCTCACTGTGGAGCTAGCTACACTGTGTGCATTCTTCAGGACTACTGACCTTCGCCTAGTTTAATAATCCGGGCTGCTTCGATTTTATGGCTCCCATGACTGGCACGGCAGAGAAGGAGAGCGAGGACTTGGCATTGACACATTTTCCTTCTGCCCAGAACCCACAGTCCAGAAATAGTCTCCAGGACTCACCTAACTTTAAGGAGGAGTGGGGAAATAGAATTCTTCCATGGGCTGAATGAAATGGAGAACTGAAATGAATAAATTCTAAGTCATTAGCACACCTTGCTTGGACAATGAAAGGTCTGAGTACTCATTATTGACTTCTGAGAAGTAAGAAATTGTAATGATAATTTGCTACTGTAGATACTTTTCTTTTTGTACTCAGAGGCTGATCACTTAATTCCTTACTCTAAAGGGTCAGTTATCATTTATTGAGATGTGAGGATAGCAGTGCCTGGAGACATGTATATGTATGTGTGTGTGTGCGTGTGTGCGTGCACGCGTGCACGCACGTGCGTATATGCAGATACATGTACATGAGATTGCAGGCACATTCATGGAAAGTATTTGATTCCTTTTCAGTTCCTCATAGTACCTAGTATGTCAGGCAGATTCATGATATGCATTTTTTATTCTCTTGTTTTAATTGTGTATGTAGAATTACATTCCAAAAGATATTTGAGAGCATAGCTTTTCCATTATTTCACATAAGAGCCCTCAATCAGCATGTACTGTTTTCAGAAAATAAATACATTGAATGGAAAGAAAACTCTAAAGGAACTAGAGAATGAATACATATATCTTTGAGGGTGATTTGACTCTAGTCACAGTCTGACTTTAATGATTTGTAAACATACACAGTCTACATTTAGTTAGAATTTTTTTTCTCCTGAAATTATTGCTTCTTTAAAGACAGGAGAAAATCTATTTTAAAAGGAAGAAGAAAACTGATGGTGTGACTACTTGAAAAATATTTATATGCTCCAGGTAAGCCTTTTTTTATTCTGTCAGGATTTATTAGTTAGCTGCTGATTTTTTGCTCTTTTTAAATAAAAAGATCTGTTAAAATGTATATATGATGTACTATGGTGTAGTTACTCAGCCTTAGTGAAATGATTTTCAGAAAACACAAATACGGTGAACCAAATTCATTTAAAAATAATTTTATGTATGATGGTTTGTAAACAGTAACTCTGGTGGCTTAGTGCCAAAGGCATTTGACTGCTAACCAGAAGGCTGGAGGTTCATACCCACCAGCCACACATCAGAAGGAAGGTTGGGCAATCTACTTCCGTAGTGATGCCACCTTGGAAGCCCAAGGAGGGTTCTCTATGAGTTGGATCCAATTCGACGGCAGTGTTTTTTTTTGTTTGTTTGTTTGTTTGTAAACATTTATTAAACCTGCCAATAAAATCAGTCCAGAAACATCTAATATGCCTGTCACAGTAAAAATATTCTATATAACAAACCTCTTTAAAAGAATTAGTGAAAATTAATTTCTAACAGCTGCACCACATATCAGTATTTTTGCAAAATACTGAGCTAATAGTTAAGACTTTTATTTTGAGATTTTAAAATATCTGTCAGAATCAAATTAGTACACTTTATCTGCAACTATAAATTAGAAAATAATTCATTAAGTTATATGATTAAGATACAGTTTACTTTCTGTTTTGCTTATACCTATCTGGTTTATTACAAAAATATCTGTCAGGTATATGAGTTGAACATTCACATTTGGTAGATATACTCCTTGGAGAGATCAATCATGGGTGAAGAGAAGGGCTGTGTATGCACAGGGAGACAGTGCGGGCGGTGGGGCAGGTGCATGGGAGGGAAGGACACAGAGAAGAGGTAACTATGGGAAAGAAATGGGAGGAGAGCTATTGCATTGTGGGAGACTGCAGTCAATGTCATGAGACAAAGTGTGTGTGAACTGTTGTATGGAAGATGAATTTGTAAACTTTCACCCAAATCACTAAAACTAAAAAAAAAAAAAAAACTACAAGGAAAAAAAAAACAA
>NW_006921590.1:11386048-11387622 GCF_000298275.1 Orycteropus afer afer | reverse complement strand
AAAAAAAAAAAAAAAAGGCAGAGGAAGACAGAAGAATGTATAAGGTTTAGGATGATACAAAAGTTACTTTTGTCTAAAAACAAGCCTAATGCTGATAATCACTCAAAATAAAATTGTGACTTGTCACTTATAAAAAAAAAATCTGTCAGAGTGCCACAATGGAAATGAAAATAGGTCTTTCAGTATCTATCTGTCTTGCTACCAAAAACCCAAACCCACTGCCATTGAGCAGTTCTGACTCATAGCGACCCCCATTGGGTTTGCAAGACTGTAAATCTTTACGGAAGTAGAGTGCCCCATTGTCCTCCTTTGGTGCAGGTGGTGAATTTGAACTGCTAACTTACTGGTTAGCAGCCAAATGCCTTACCCACTAAATACCTTGCTAAGGGATAGCAAAAAAAGCACATCATATGCTTTAAATTAATAAACCACAGATTAACGTGGGTTTATGTGCTTGCTTATATCAAGTCATAATAGTCTACTTATTATGCATAGCATCTCATTTAATCTTGTTATCACCCCATGAGAAGTGAGGCTTGTATATATCCATTAAACTGTTCAAGGGCACATAGCTAGTTAGAAGCAAAGTTTGAACACTCATTCTTGTTCTTTGCGTAGTATTCTGCTTTTTCTCAGATTTGAGGTGGGGTTCTGGGCCTTTGGAACCAGTGTGAACATGAAGAAGCTGTGATCTGATCCCACTGTCTATTCAATCCTCTTTTCGACTATTCAATATTTGTGAACCTTACATTTCATTTCTTTCAGAGTCCTTTCTTTGCTACTGTTCATAAACTCTGGCCAAATTACTGCTCTTGCGTCCATGTTTGGACTATTTCTTTACTTAGCTAGAGTACTTTTTTGCTTCCTCGCTTGTGTCCACTTCATAACCATATGTAATATTGAACTAATTGCCAAAGTAGGAATATATCGTCCCAGAGATCAACTTTTTACTAGCTTTAATTATTAGCTTATACAACACATTGTTTTTATAGAGTCCTTTTATTGCCATCTTGTTAGTTAAATTATGCAGAAACATGATGAATTGTTACTATCACTGAAGGAAGAGAAACAGTTTTAAAAAGAATGTGGAGAAACTAAATAGAAATCAGAAGAAAGCAATAAAAATGATTGACGAGTTAAAAATAACACTCATGAAAAAACTTTTAAGAATATGAGGTGGTTGATGGGAAGGTTCCAGTAAGATGGCAGAATAAGCAGACAGAGTACACAGACCCTCTTCAACAAAGAAAAGGGGAACCAGTTAACATAAATACAGAACATAATCCTGGAGCCTTGAGCTTTGAAAGGAAGGATACAGAAGTGGACTCAATTCCCAACTAGTAGAAGAACCTGCATGAAAACACTGAAAAAAGAAACATATGGAGCTGCAGGCTGTCAGTGATCCTGATGGCACGGACCGTTTGGATATTGCCAAATGGTATTAGGACCTAAGAATTAACCTGAAAATTGGCCCGGCTAGCCAGGAGCTACATGGAGGACTGCACCGGTGGTTGGTGAATAAAAGGGGAAGCAGCAAAGAGGGAGGTGGGCTGAGCTATGGACTTTTGCCTGTC
>NW_006921590.1:11369246-11381483 GCF_000298275.1 Orycteropus afer afer | reverse complement strand
ATGTTTTTAAATTTATTAAGCCTTGCTTTATGGCCTAACATATGGTCTGTCATAGAAAAAGTTCCATGTGCACTGGAGAAGAATGTATATTGTGCTCCTTTTGGGTGAAGTGCTCTGTAGATGTCTCTTCATCCTTTTTATTATTATACTTTATTCTTCCCATCCCAGGTTGTAGTTTTCAGCTTTTCTCTTTTCCCTGTTCCTGGTTTCTGTTTTTCTTTCTTTCTTTCTTGTGGTTAATCCCATTCCTTGTTTTTCTTTTGCATTTTTCCCATTTTTTTGTTCATTATTATCCTGCTCTACCTCTTCTCTCTTACTGCCTCCTCCCCAAATGTTGTACGGTTTTTGTTGTTTGCTTTCTTTTCTTTTTTTTTGGTGATTGTTCCAGTGTGTTTAATTGGTGTGTGTTTTGTCTACTTGCTTTTACTTTTTTGATTGTTGTTTTTGTGTGAGTGGGAGACAGCAACTGTGCCTACACAACCCAACCATATCTGCACTTTCTGCAGCCCCACGTATAGAGTGAGAGCCACCACTTCATTCTCCACCAACTGGCCAATGATAAATCACCCCTAAGAAGAGCCCGACTCACCATTAACTGCTCTTCACAAACAGTTAACAGAGATCTAAATACAACAACATCACAATGTCTCGGAGACAACAGACCATCACAGTCCATAAGAAGAAGCAAGATAAAGCGGTAGACACAAGAGAGCAGAATACAGACTCAGAACACATCCCTGAAGAAGAAACAGCATTGGAACTCCCTGATAAGGAATTCAAAAAGATCATATTTAGGTACTTTCAAAGGATTGAGAGACAGATCAAGGAAAACACTGACAAATTTAAGGAAAGCACAGACTAAACCCTAGAACAGTTTCAGAAGAAAATACAAGGACAAAATGACAAAATAAATGAAAAATTAGAAATGATACAAAATCTACAGATAGAAATCCAGAAGATTAATACTAAATTTTCATAAACAGACAACACATTGAAAGGGCAAAGAAGGATCAAATCTATGGAAGACAGAATTAATGAGATTGAGGACAAATACCTGAATAGTTCTTTGGAAAGGGATTAGTCAGAAAAAAGATCAAAACAAAGCGAAGAAAGCCTAAGATTTGTATGGGATACCATCAAAAGGAATAATCTATGTGTCATTGGAATTCCAGAACAGGAAGAGAAAAAGAAAACCACTGAGAACACTATCCAAGATTTGTTGGAAGAGAACTTCCTGATATGATGAGAGATGAGAGTATATCCACTTAGGAAGTCCAGTGAGCCCCAAACAGGATAGACCTCAAAAGAAAATCACCAAGACATATCGTCATCAAATTCACCAAAACCAAAGGCAAAGAAAGAATCCTGAAAGCAACACAGGAAAAATGAAAAGTAACCTACAAAGGACAACCAATAAGAATAAGCTCTGATTTCTCAGCAGAAACCATGCAAGTGAGAAGGCAATGGTACATATAAAACCCTGAAAGAGAAAAATTTCCAACCAAGAATTATGTACCTGGCAAAATTACCCATCATATTGATGGTGAAATTAGGAGATTTCCAGATAAGCAGAAATAAAGGGGAATTTCTTAAAACCAGACCAACCTCACAAGAGATATTAAAGGGAGTCATTTGAACAGAGAAACAATAATAACAAACAACAAGCGACCATAAATACACAAGGTGACATAACCCAGAAACCAACAAAACTATGGAAGTTTCCAAAGTAAAATAAGCTTACAGGATTGTAAACAGGGAACCAGGGATATCTTTTGGCAAATGAATACAACTACAAAGCAAATACAGGGAAAATGCTATGTAGTTACAGAATTCATGAATGGTGAGGAAGTAAGGGAGTTGCAAGATAGAGTGGACTGTTCTAAACCTGGGGAGAAAATGATAAATCACAGGGTAACCTCAAAGAAAAATGACAAACCTTCACATCACAATAAAAAAGCGGACCAGCAAAAATATTTAGCAAATACTAAAACAACAGCAACAAAGGAAATGATAACATGATTCATAAACATAATGCGCTGAACACAGAAAATTATATGAACCAACGAAACCAGGAGCACCATGAAAAAACACATAACAATGTGACAGCAAGCTGTTCATATTTGTCAATAATTACACTGAATGTCAGTGGATTAAATGCACCACTCGAGATGGATAGTTGCTGACTGGATAAGAAAACATAACCCATCAATATGTTGTCTACAAGAGACACACCTTAGAGACAAAGACAAAAATAGACTGAAAATCAAAGGTTGGGCAAAGATATATCAAGCAAATGGCAAGCTTGTCTTTTTTTTTTTTTTTTAAACATTTTATTCCCTTCATTCAAGTTAATGTGTGTCTATCCTCTAGTTAGTGGTTTATCTTCTCTCCTTCTCCTACCCCTGGTAACCATCGGAGTATTCCACCTCCACTTTTCCCTTCAGCCAGGTTAATGTATGTCTGCCCTCTAGTTAGTGGTTTACCCTCCCTTTCCCACGCACCCCTCACAGAAGATTTATTTTTAATAAATATTTATTTTCCACAGAATATTTTACTACTTTTTGTGAAACCATATTCTTGATTTTTTGCAGTAGTAGTGTCATAAAATATTTGTCCTTTTGTGTTTGACTAATGTCAGTCAGCACAATTTCATTCTTGTTTATGAGATGTTTCACAGATTCCTCATTGTTTAATGTTATGCAGTATTCCATTATGTGGATCTACGATAATTTGTTGATCCATTCCTCCATTGATAGGCATTTAGGTTGTTTCCATCTTTTTCCTATTAAAAATAGTGCTGCAGTGAACCTGTGCATATATCTGTTTATGTCACAGCTCTTAATTCTTGCAAATTCTTTGATAGAGCCCAACCTTGAATGGATTTTCCATCACCCTTCATTTCAGATGTATGTCATTATTAAAGAGTAGCTTTTTTATTTTTTAACTGTTAGAGCTTTCACACAAGATTTTTCAGAATACAGATAGAGTTGCCCTTGAGTTGCTTTTCACTCATGATGACCCCATTTGTGTCCTGGTAGAACTGTGCTCCATAAAATTTTCAGTGGCTGATTTTTCAGAAGTAGATTGTGAAGGCTTTCTTTTCTGGCACCTCTGGGTAGACTCAGACCTCCCTTTCGGTTAACAGCTGAGTTCGTTAATTGTTTGCATCACAGAGGGACTCCAACAAATAGAAGGGAGGTGAAAATGGAAATTCAAAAATTTCTGCAGCAGTTTCCTGCACTCTTTCAGTCATGCTCCAAATCTTGTGGGATCCATAACTGAAAGGTTAGTGGCTAATGACATGGTGTTGTTAAGGGTATTTGCCCAAGTGCCTGCTAACCAGAAGGCTGGTGGTTCAAACCCACCGGCCACTCCTCAGAAGGAAGATGGGGCAATCTACTTGTGTAGTGTTACTGCCTAGGGAAACCCAAGGAGGGATCGCTATGGGTCAGGTCTGACTCGACGGCGTGTAACAACAACAGCGGCAGAGTGGTGGTCCTGTCATCTCTAGAGCTGGCATCTGCTTTGAAAAACACACTTCTGGCAGATTTTTAGAATGTGGATTGGTAACAGGTCAGGTTTGTACCAGGCTTTGATGGGTGGTGGGCCCTGGAGAGATTATGTAGTTTCCTCAAGCCAGAGGATAGTAATGAATGAACTGGTGTTAACACTTTATGCAAATTTCTTTGCTAAACAAAACATTGCCTACTTGTTCTTTATGTTGGACTTAATGAAAAGTAACTTCTGAATAACTTCTCATGACCTCTAGAACTCTATCTGTGACTTTTGAAACTGCTTTGATTATAGCATATTTGGAATGGACTTTGATCTACAAAATGAAAATTTGCAGGATGTTAAAACCCAATATTTAAGACACAGACCTTTCCTTTTTTGCCTGCTCTCTGGATACAGTAAAATACTTGATTTAATCACGAGTAAGTACTAATACATTTTTTAAAACATAATTTTTAAAAAACATAGTAATTAAGCATTTTAATTCTTAAACTTTACTTGCATCTTGAAGATGTTTTGACAATTTGGAGTTCTTTTGTACTTAGAAGGGGAAAATTCATGAAAACTAGACATTGAAATTAACTATGAACTAGCTTTCTACCTCTGAATTTTTAGGAATACGGAAATGATCTCTGAGCTGCCACAAGCAGCCTTCTTACTTGTTGCCATAGGAGTAACCCAGGGCTGTCCTCAGTGTTAAGATTTCTGGTTGAACACACTTGTTTAACTGGTTTTCATTGGCAGCTTTCAGTTCTTCCTACAGATTAGAGCAGATAACTCCAACTGCAGAAGCCCCACAGTAGATGAATACATGGAGAGAGCAACCACAGCACTTGATAGCACTGGAAGGCATCATTATAATAGCACAGAGTGATAACTGATACTTCAATCTGTGGCCTTTAGTCTTCCAATAAATAAATAAATAAACCTGAGCGTGTTTAATAGAAACAATTGCTGTAATTTAGAAAGATTTCTATTTAAAAATGTCAATTAAAAAAAAAAAAAAAAAGAAAAAGTCTAAGCCCTTCCTTCCCACTTCTTCCTTTCCTTTTTGTGAAAAAGATTAATTACATTTTTATAGTGCAAGATCTGTATTGAATACTGTGAATTCAAAGATGAATAAAATATGCTTTTTGTTCTTGAAGAGTTTGCTATGTAATGACAGAAACATAATTGGGATTTAATTATTAGTAAATAATCGGGATAAGATACAGTATTTCAAAGATTGTGTTTAAAAAAATAGTAATGAAGTTTTTCTAAGGAGGTATGAAATTATACCTATCAGGACCTGCTTCAGATCCATGGTGAATGATAAATGAGGTACAGCTACATTTTGAACGATTTCTAGTTTGGGACTTAACATGGTTATTCCTTTAGGACTTAATCTGTTTGAATGAAAAGCGTTTTTTTTTTTTTTTTTTTTTTAAGAGAGAAAAAAAATTTATTTTAGGCAGAAAACCACAACCAAACCTTTTGCTGTCAAGGTGATTCCAACTCATAGTGACCCTGAAGGAAAGAGTAGAACTTCCCCATATGGTTTCCAAGACTGTACAATCTTTATGGAAGCAGCCTGCCACATCTTTCTTCTGCAGAGTGGCTTGTAGGTTCCAACCATTGAAACTGAGCACTTAACTACTGTGCCAGCAGGGCTTCATTTTAGACTGAAGATGGGTCATATTTGTGAATTTTGTATGAAGCATTTTAAACTACTCTGAAAAAATCAATTTCTGTAAGTTCAAGTTATTATTGAATATTTTTTTTATAACCATCGAACCATTTCATGTAACGTTATCTATTTTATGTATTAAGTGAAGGTAGTACTGTGTACTATCTGTTTCACCTTACATAATTTTAAAATTTAAATGATTTTCATATAAACTTTTTTTAAATAAACTTTTATATAAAGATTACCAAAACCCATCGCCATCAAGTTAATCCTGGCTCATAGTCAGCTGCCTCCTAAGGTTTCCAAGGCTGTAAATCTTTATAGAAACAGACTGCTACATCTTTTTCCTGTGGAGCAACTGGTGGGTTCAAGCTTCTGGTGAGTTCAAACTGCTGACCTTTTAGTTAGCAGTCAAGTGCTTAACCTCTAAACTACCAGGGCCCCTGCACCATAAAGACTGCAGCCTAGAAAACCCTATGGGGCAGTTCTACTCTGTCACATACGGCTGCTATGAGTCAAAATCCACCTGATGACATCCAACAGCAGTAACAGGTACTTGTTATTTGATGATAATTCCGTAAAAACCAAACTCACTGCCATTGAATTGATTCTAACTCATAACAACCCCCTTTGGGTTTCTGAGGTGGTGAATCTTTACGGAAGTAGATCGCCCAGTCTTGCTTCCACGGAGTGGTGGTTGTTGTTGTTGTTGTTATGTGCCGTCGAGTTGGCCCCGACTCATAGCGACCCCTCCTTGGGTTTCCGAGGCAGTATCACTACGGAAGTAGGATTGCCCAACCTTCCTTCTGAGGAGTGGCTGGTGGGTTTGAACCGCCAGCCTTCTGGTTAGCAGTCAAGTGCTTTAGCCACTGTGCTACCAGAGCTCCTTCCTTTTTATGGAATTGAGGAGGTTTGGTGGCATACTGCCTAAGGGATTTGAGTGGTAACCAGAAGGTTGGCAGTTTAAACCCACGGAGTGGTTGGTGGGTTTAAACTGCCAACCTTCTGGTTACCAGTCAAATCCCTTAGGCAGTATGCCACCAAACCTCCTCAATTCCATAAAAAGGCTCTTTTACAGGTGAATTCATTACAATTGGGATCAAATGTTGAGTAAATTGTGAAAAATTAAACTAAAAATTAGGAAAATGGGTTGATTTTAGCTCCTCTAAGAAAACTGACATTATAATTGAAACTGTATTTGAATTAGAAGAAGAATAGTGAAAGCTGAGTTTATTGGTGTAAGTTTTCTGTATTTATGATAGCACGTTTTAAAGATATTTTTGCTGCATATTTGACTTTTACAGTATAATAGCCTATAATTGTTACAGTAAAAATAAAGTGCTTCATCAATTTTTTCTGTCTCTTTTAGTCCTTTGATAGTTAAATCATTCTTAATAACTTATTCTGTCATCATCCTTATTGATTTTCTCAGTGACTCTGAGCATGATCTCAGCAGTTCTCCATTATCTCTTTCATTGATTTCATGAAATCTTTGGAATGATTTCTAGTTTCACTTCATGATTATTGAGTTTGCCTTGTATTTGTGCAGAAACAACTGTCTCTGTTAACATGGGCATAAATAATCATATTAAGCAGAGAGAGAATGTCTGAGTTGGGGCTAACTTTGTAAGTGGTCACTTCATTAGCGTTTTCTTTTTGTGGTTGCATTTGTTTCTCTACGTATTGTTTTTTAATTTTAGGAACTGGTATGATTGATGATTTTTCAGCATTTAATAGAATATTTCATTTTATCTCTTGATTATTTATGCATGTATTGTACTCACTTAGAAAAATTACAGTCCTAATTTAGAAACCAGACATATATGAAATGGCAGAGTTGATGATGATGCTACTACCACCTACATCAATGAAAATGGCTGCCATTTGTGAAACTCCTACTCTGTGTGAACTGTTGTGCTAGACAGTTTGTGTCGTAATCCTTCCCACAATTTATCCTGACTTCTTGTATGAGGAAATTGCTCAAGGTCACCCAAATGGTGAGTGTCTTTGGGGTTAAAGATGAGCTATTCTGGTTCTCAAGTTTGTGCTCTCTTCGTTACACCATATCTTTCTTTGGAGTAAAGAAGTGTTCGCTTCAGTCTTTTCTTATAAATGGAGGTATATTTTTCTTTGTACATAGAATGTAAAATTTAATTCATAAAGATTAGATTAGCTCAAAGTTGTAAGATTACATTACTAGGCTTATATGTACCCATTTGTGTTTTTCTCCTCCTGTTTATAATTGAGAGGTATTCCACAAATACATACCCCTAATTCAACAGAGTCAAGAGTCAAATGGAACAGAAGATGGTGGAACTGACCAAATTTGTTTTTAACACAAACCTTGTAATCCATTAAAAACAGCACAATTCCTTTTAGGAATTAGGATTCTGAATATAGTAATGTTTTATGAAATTGTTTAACGGCATGAAGTACATCCAGTTCTGTTAACTTATTATTGTTTTCAAAGAAACAATGGATGTACCATTTCCCAATGTTTACTTCCATAGAAACCTGTGATTGTCATTAGAATTGTGATGATTTACAATATGTATTATATAACCCGTTATTCAAAATATCAAAATGCAACTTTGTCATATGCATGAATTGCATGGAGGAAATACAGATGTTTTATAGTCTTACTATGATTGTAGAATCTGGAATTCAAGATATTATTCTTGATTTAGCCTATGGCAAATTTTCAGTTGTTTGAAAGTTTTATTTCTTGTTCAAAGAGCAATTTTAATCATAGCCTTTGGTCAGAGATGCTGTTTGTATTGTTAAAAAGAAAAATTCTTCAACGTCAAACAGTATATGACGAAGGAGTCCAAAAGTAGCACTTGGATCTAGCACACAGAGCTTTGTGTTCCCTGGAGTAATGGCCTTCCTTGGAATATGCTTCCTGAGATCAGTAAAATGTTAGAAGTTACTGCTTTATTGCTTTGAGTTTTTTTTTGTCTTGTTTTGTTTTTGTTTTTTATACTGTTGACTTCTAGTATGTATGATTAAATAATGTTGCATTTCTTATATACAGCCATGAGGTATCACTAGATGTCTTTTAGGCTTAGATATTTTTGTTTCTTTTATTCTCTTCCAAGAAAAATGATGGGGTTATACTTTTTAAAGCTGCCAGCTTTTGGAGGTTATTATTTCACATACATATCATCATACTTTTGGTACAGCATGTCTCCATGGGCTTGTTCTGTTGTTATTTCTCACTCAGCATGTCTTACAACTACCAAACTTGCTGAGGCATTAAACATATTCTTTGGATATACTCTTAGGAATATGGTAATATCCATTATGAAAGTCAGCCATCCAGCCATGATGTCTGGTTTTCTACCTCAAACACGTTTCTAACTTGCATTTAGAACCAGGCATTAAAGACCTGTGAGCTGCCTACTTAGGCAGTACTAGTGGAGGAAGAAATTTCGTTTTGATTGCATCCAATAATCTTTTTATGCCCTGAAGCATGAGGACTGATCTTTTGTAATTCTAGCCTAGGAAGTGTCATTGTAGCTGTATTCCTATTTTATAGCTTCCTAATCCCCAAACCAACCTTCTGCAGAGGGAATACAGGTTAATTGTAAATAATCTTGGGGGAAAATAAATAGCCCTCTTAAATCTCTCAGGTGTTTCAATGCTGTTGCCTCTTTAGATACTGATATTCTCATGTGGGAAATGGAAAAAGTAAGCTCTGCCCATTGCTAATTATTGTTTTAGAGTTGTGAAAATGTCAATTTAGTAATCAGAACGTATTTTTGCTCTTCTGTGGTTTTTCCCCCTCATCTTTTTACCGAAAGTAAAATTTTTTAAGACCAAAAGTTTACCAGAGCTTTTTTTTTTGGCTTGTTCTGTTTTGTTTTTTTGTGGTCCGAATGTCCATGCTTCTTTAAAATTTATTTCTCTTTCTTGTCCTGTTCACATTCGTTGGAAAACTTGCTATCATTTCTCAGTCCTGTATTAATTTTCTACCATAGGTTTCCTTTTCTGTCTTTGTCTTTCATTTGTCCCTGTTTTGAATCAGTATTAACTTTTCCTGTGGTACTCTTGTGAGACACGGTTCAAAGTGACTTCATCAGGCACTTATCCCTGTTACCCTGCTTAGTGTCAAAACATAAAATGTTGAAATGGATTAATTTTAGATAGTAATCTTAGCTTAGATAACTAAAGAAAGATCAAGTAATTAAATTTAAAACTTTTAAACTCCTATAGTAATGGGAATTTAGGAACGGGGATGATCTTGGTTCTATATAACCTTTGTATATAAAGTGTTCTAGGAAAGATGGAGGCTGGTGGTTCAAACCCACCAGCCGCTCCTCAGAAGGAAGGTTGGGCAATCCACTTCCCTAGTGATACCACCTTGGAAATCCAAGGAGGGGTCACTGTGAGTCGAAGTCGACTTGATGGCAGTGAGTTTTAGTGTTTTGGGGGAAAGATGATAGAATCAAATTCATGATAGTTAAAAGCTTTCTAAGGAAGGATGGATGGCATGTGTTCTGCAAAATGGTGAGAAAAACACAAATCTGTGAAAACTGGATTTTAGTATTTAAGGAATTGGAATGGAGGTGGAGGAAGTCATAAGCTCTCCACTAGTGATGGAAATAGAAGTCCTGGAGTCATTTGAATATAAAGAAAAGGATGTGGTGAGTTCTAGAGATGAGGGAGAAGATAGTCATTGGATACCTCATTGGAAGACACCAGGAGAATGGCTACTAGACAAATTAAAGGTAAACTTGGATGTAGCTTTTTCATAAAAAGGGAAAGAGTGAAGGTGAAAGCAAAATAGAAAAATAAAGGAGGCTATTGCTTATAAATTACAAACGTTTAAGAATATGAACTAGGCATATTAGTGAGTAACTCTCAGTTTTCATATAGAATGGAATCTATAATCAGTTGTGGGCATGCTTTTAATGGATTTTTTTTTGAGTTGTTTAACACTTAAACCTTAGTGTATTTTGGACAGTTTACATTTTACAGTAACTGTCATTGCTAAATCCTTATATTTTTCCAATTACATATATTCCCGAAGTAGCAAGTTTCCTACCATGGTAGTGATGTTACTATTATTTAATTATTGACTTATCTATGAAATAAAAGCTATTTTTCATTTAATAAGATATGAGGGAATAAGACAAAAAAATATTATTCCTGAAATATTGGGGGTTGGGGCAAGAAAGAGGGAACCTGCCATTTTGAAACAGATACATAAAATAGGAAGTGAATTGAGAATAGCTAGAAAATGAAAACACCTGAAAAATAATAGAGATGGTTTGAGAGATAGGAAGGGGTAATAGAAATGTTCATTTCCTTGATCTGAGTGTTAATTCCATGGGTGATCTTAAAGGTCACTGAGCTGTTTACTTAATATTTACACATTTTGCTATACATAAATGGTGTCTCTGTTTTTAATATTCAGGAGAGGAAACCTACTTGAATTGTAATGTGTGCTTCAAACAGATATTTTGTTTATGATTTACTGTATATATACACATAGTCTCTTTGAAGTTACTTTTTAAATGTTCTTTAAAATGATACCGTAGGAAGCACTAGTAGCCAATATATTTCATTTATAACTGTCAGGAGTTGAAATTTTCCAGCTAACCTCTGTTTCAAATTCCTGCTGTTGCTGCTGCACTATTAGTTGGTCTCAGCAGGGGGTTAACAACACTCAATTTAACCTTGCTATTTGTACTCTGTTTTGAATTTTTGTCTTTTTCCTCATTTAACTTCCTTACATGGATTCCTCATTTTAAAGATCATGTATGCACCATAGGGGTGTGGACAGTGAAAGACTGTAGTACTGATAAGCACACAACAAAAGCACATTTAAAGATAATGTGAAGCTACTAGACCTTTCTTTTATTGCTGGGAACATAGAGTCATTGCTGTGAAAATCATAGGAACAAGAAAAAAATTGACCAAGCTTACTCATGCTGTTATTTGCTGTGAGGATTATAAACTTGTTTAAAATGTGTAAGAACTATATGGGTATGAATTAATTATAGAGGATTTTTCCAGGTAGGACATTCTGTAACTGCTCTGTCCTATAGCTCACATTGGACATACGGCTGTCGTTACGTGCCGTTAAGTGGGACCCGACTCATACCGACCCCTCCTTGGGTTGCCGAGGCAATATCGCTACAGAAGTAGATTGCCCAACCTTTCTTCTGAGGAGTGGCTGGTAGGTTTGAACCGCCAGCCTTCTGGTTAGCAGTCAAGTGCCTTAGGCACTAAGCTACCAGAGTCATTCCACTAGGAACACTTCCTTTCCTTTTCCCACATTAGAATTATAGCATCTGTTATGGCCTAAGACCATACCCACCACTGCTCTGCCAGTACACCCCCCCATCCCCCCACCCTGTTGAGGTTTTTATTATTATTATTATCCTGTTATTGCTGAGCCTTTCCTGTTTAAAACACAGTCTTCATCAGCAGGATAGGGAGGAAACGGTGAATTGAAGAGGCATGCCTGAACTTTCCCCTCTCCTCCTATGGAAAATACTTCCTTTCAATAGATCTCCCTGGAATCCTGGTGACCTTAAAAATTCACTACCCTTATGAGTGGTCTTTATCTTTCTCTGTGTGAATACTGACTAATATACCTGGTTGAGGGAAATGGAAAGGCAAGATGGCTGGCTTAATTTCTGGGGATTCTGTAAGAACAGGAATAATGGATCACTTTCCCAGTGAGGTTTAAATAGGAAGGAGATCCAAACTTCTCAGTTGCTCAGACCTCAATCCCCTCCATTTCCAACTACTGATTTATATTACTCTAGCATACCCCTCCTTTGGTTGGGAGGCTGAGATCCCACTGGTTCATCTGCATGCACCATGCACTCTACTAGGTGATAAAAACAAAACAAAAAACCAAACTCACTGCCATAGAGTTGATGCCAACTCAGAGTGACCCCATTGATCTCCAGGGCTATAAATCTTTACAGAAGCAGACTGCCACATTTTCTTCTGCGGAGCAACTGTTGGGTTTGAACCACTGACCTTTTGGTTGTTGTTGTTGTTGTTGTTATGTGCCGTCGAGTCGACCCCGACTCATAGCG
>NW_006921590.1:11353551-11366906 GCF_000298275.1 Orycteropus afer afer | reverse complement strand
CCTTCCTTCTGAGGAGTGGCTGGTGGGTTTGAACCGCCAGCCTTCTGGTTAGCAGTCAAGTGCCTTAGGCACTATGCTACCAGAGCTCCTTTTTTGAGTATAGTTATGACAAAAATAAACTTTTTAGGGGAGAGAGTAATTAACAAAACCGGGAATATAAATTTATAGCCTCAAGTATTTCAAAGTTGATGTGGTGAGAGTGATGTTTAAAAATATCCTGTCAATGTTTATTGAAGGAGGTCTGGTGATACACTGGTTAGGTACTCAGTGATGGTTTGAACCTACCCAGCAGCTCTGGGGCAGACAGACCTGGCAGTCTGCTTCCGTAAGTTTACAGCGTAAAAACCCAGTGGGGCAGTTCTGCTGTCATGTGGTGTCACTGTGGGTCAGAATTGGCTCCAAGGCATCCGATAATAACAGAATGTCCACTGAATATTCTTTAAAACAAAGCAAAACCAACTTTTTGGAATCATTCCTACAGTCAAATGTAGTGCATAAAATTTTTGAAACAGAATACTTCAACATCTTCATTAAGAAATTCAGTTTTTATAGTAAAATTGAATGTTTAAATTTTTATTCTTCTTAGTTATTTATAATTAAAGTTAACCACTCATGGGCCTTCCTTTGAGTATTATTTAATCCATGGTAAATGTAGAAAACAAATAATGATTAGAAGCAGAATGATTTTAGACATATATTTTATATTTATCTTTTTTAAAATCTACCTTTAGAAACGATTGATTACGTCATATAAATTACTCTTCACATTTAAATGAATAGGTATGAAGTTGAATAAGCAAAACGTATCTTAGTAAGAAAACAATTTATTTTCTGATTTAATACTAATCAGCCATTGCTAATGTGCTATAAAATCCTACTTAAGAGAGATACAAACTCCAATTATTGAAGTTAATGGCCTACAGTTGCCTCATCTTGCCTTAGTCTAGGATATTAAGCATTCAGAACCTATAATTTAATTATCACCTGTTAATATTGGCTCTGAGTTCATTTCTTTCCTTTCAGGATGAGGCTTCAGTGATGAGCCAATTAAAAACCATTATCTTCCTACTCAAAACACCAGTCTGCTAACCACACTCACAGTATAGAGATCTGCTGGGACTTTCAAGATGTAACTTGCTGTTGCTTGCCTTGAGGAATTGTTAAATTAAAGGAAATTACTATTTTTGTTCATTTGTATTTCTGATTTTTAAAATCTCTAGGTTTTGTAAAGATTGTCTTTTTAAAATAAGTGTCTTTAACACCTTTAGAGATACGGAAAATTATGTTATTCTACCATAAGAGGCAAAAACAAAAAGAAACCTGAAATTTTATTTCTAGTTAGACATCATAAGGTACAACAAACATGGCAGAATGTGGTGCAACAAGAGGGCTAGCTTATCATTAAATGTCATTGATAATGCACTGGAGAAATGTGCAGTCACTTTTTAGGAGATTGTTAGAAACTCTGTCCCCTGTACCCTCCTGATAAAACCGAAATCCAGTTTTATCAGTTCACCCATGGGAATCAAACTCTGGGAAATTTGTGCTTACCAAAAAACTCACAAGAGATTGATTTATAAACTAGTAAATCATTTTCTGGGAGCTCTGGTGGCATGGTGCCTAAGGCATCTGACTGCTAACCAGAAGGCTGGTGGTTCAAACCCACCAGCCACTCCTTGGAAGGAAGGTTGGGCAATCTACTTCTGTAGTGATACTACTTTGGAAATCCAAGGAGGGGTCATTATGAGTCAGACCTGACTTGATGGCAGTGGGTAAATCACTTTTTAACTTACCATACCAGTGCTACTGGATCCAGAAAAATTGCTCAGATGTTTTTGAGTTACTACTACTCTCAGTAGTGTACACGCTAGAGTGAAAACTAAAATGGGAAACACTTAGTCTCCGCCTTCAGTGTGGTCCGAGGGCTTAGACAACAATGCATAAAATTCAAGTTAGACTACAGTAAGAGTCATGAGTGATGAGTGCTTGTTTCTTGCTGGCAGGTGGACTCTTTCAGTTAGGAAATCAAATTAGACTTTAGGTGGGTTTTTAGTTGATGTGTTTTAAGGAGTATTTCTTTCAAGCTATTATTGGTTAATAAATTGTCTTTTCCCTTTTTGTATGATTGTTTCTGTGTAAAGAATCAGGATCTACTATCTATAATTAGCACACCTTTGCTGGTAGATATGCCACCTACTGCCAGAATTGTAAAGCTGTAAGATGTCCAAACCGAAAAACAAAACAAAACAAACTCACTGCAATCGAGTCAGATCCAACTCATAGCGACCCCTCTTGGGTTTCCAGTATCACTGTGGAAGTAGATCATCTAGTCTTTCTTCCAAGGAGTAGCTGGAGGGTTTGAACCACCAGCCATCTGGTTAGCAGTCAGATGCCTTAAACACTATGTCCAGATCCATGAAAACACCACAATCATGCAGTTATGACATCATCAGCTTGTTTCTATACTGTAGAATCATAGCTAATAGGGAGTTTAACTCGGAAGTTAGTGCAAAAGGCAAAATTATATATAGTCACCGTGCCCTTAAAGGTTCCACAAATAGCCTGTAAATTAGAATAAAATGTAGCTTTTGTAAAAAATATTCAGCAATATAAATGTATAATGTTTAGTAAAACATGATAGTAATAAAAAACACATAGTCTAATAAAATTTTAAAGTATTTTCATTACTGTAATTTAGAGATGTAATTAATAAAAATATTTATATATTCTTTCATTTATAAATATATGTATTTATACATAGAGAGAAGGAGAGGCAAACAGACACAGTCAGTGCATCCATCCCTGGGAGACACAAATAGTTAACATACTACTAGCTGAGAAGTTGATGATTAATCCATAGACACCTTGGAGGACAGGCCTGATCTACTTCCAGAAGTTCACAGCCTTGAAAATCCTATGGAGTAGTTCTACTATGACACACATAGGGTCACTATGAATCAGAAGTGACTCAAAGGCAACTAATAACAATGGTGTGTGTGTATATGTGTATGTGTGTGTGAGTGAGATAGGGAGTTCTGGTGGCATAGTACCTAAGGCGTTTGACTCCTAACCAGAAGGCTGGGGTTCAGATCCACCAGCTACTACTGGAGGAGGATTGGGCAATCTTCTTGCAGAGATACCACCTGGGAAACCCAAGGGAGGGGTTGCTGTGAGTTGAAATCAACTTGACCAGCAGTGAGTTTGGTTTTATGGTTTGTTGTGTTTGATAAGGAGTTCTGGTGGAGCAGTGGTTAAAGCATTCAGCCGCTAACCAAAAGGTAGCTGTTTGAACCTACCACCCACTCCACAGGAGAAAGATAAGGCAGTTTGCGTTTGTAAAGATTTATAGCCTTGGAAACCCTATGGAGCAGTTCTACTCTGTAGTAAAGGGTTGTCATCATTTGGAATCCACTTGATGGCAGTAGGTTTGGGTTTTAGTTTTATGTGTATTATGAGATCCTCTGTCATAATATTCATGTTTGTAGTTTTCTTCCATCGATTAGATTTTATGTAGACCCCTCTCTGTGTACTGATACACTTGTCTTTTAAATCACAAGATAGAATGTGCCTACTTTTGAGGAGCTTTCCTGTAGACAGTTTATTTTGTACATTTTATGTAGATTTCTGTTAAGTTCAATCTCAGCCATCTGTCCTAGATTTAGAGCATAGATGTTAGTAGTCAGTCATACTATTTTCTGATTACTGTGTTCACCTAAATATACAAGGCAACTGGCTGACCTTGGGTCCATGTTCTGAATCTGATCATGGATAGGAAAAATCTAATAAGCCTACAAGGAAATCAAACTCCCTGGTCTTGATATTATTTGCATGTACTCAGTCAGCTGGCACTCGGTATTCAACATACCTGGAAGAATGATAAAATAGCTTCATTTAGGAGGCACACTGAATCAGCAGTAATTTTGTATATGTGTCAACTTGCATCTTAGTGTACTGCTATGTAGTTTTGTTCCCTGTAATAGTAATTTTTAATGATAGTGTTGACGGCACTGATAGCTGCGTGATCATCCTTACAATGAGATAGGTAAATGGAGATACTATTTCTACCTTTAGGAGACCAGAGTTTGAAGGATTTGTGGAAAGCCTTGATTTGAAAGCCAGGGCAGAGCTAGATCTGAATGTATGATAGAAATTTTCCCCATCAAATTGGTCAATGGTCTGTGTATTAGATAGTGGCCACTATGAAGAATATTAAGGTTCCTCTTGAAAGATGGTTTTCAGAATCTGGCACTGAATATGTGTAAGCTTAGCTGCTGGGATCCAACAGTTATGTGTGAATTTCACCTGTTGCTCTTGCTGGTGGGGTGACCTCCAGCAAGTTACTGAAACTTTCGAAGCCTCGATTCCTTATTTTCTTTAGAGTTTTTGAGACAATTAAATATAGATAAAGTGCTTAGCACAGTACCTTGGTATATGTGTTTATTATTTTTATCTTAACGATATTTGAAATTTCAAGCTTTCAACAGCTTTTATATAAATCCCGTACATGTACGTTGGCAAATGAATGCCTTTAGTAAATTTGATTTTTCTCCCTTGGAATTAACTATGTAGATATATATACACACACACCCACAAAACTACATATATGCTTAAACTGAAAATATCCCCTGAAATCATCTTAAAACCAAGCAGTAGTTTCACTTAACTATTAAAAAAGGTCTGCATTATGATCTTTTAAGAAGTATTTATATAGGATCAAATTGACAACAGCAACTCAAAGGATTAGATACGCACCTTGAGGGGGGTGAGTTTCCGTTAATGTGGGAGGAACAACTCAGAAAAAGAGGGCGAGAATGGTGGCACAAATCAAAGAATGTGATCAGTGTTACTGAATTGTATATGTAGAAACTGTTTAAACAACAATAACAACAAATAAGTAATATGCTCATGGAGACACACATTACCACTACTTATCCCAATAACTATTTTTGATATCACAAAGTTAATTATTCCCGCTACGATATTTTCTTAATCTGCTTATTACATGAGGTATATTAATAGCTGAGAGGTATAAAAAGCAGAACAGGAAACCACACAAGTTTCTTAAAGTAAGAATACAAAGTAAGCTCAGACACATGTTTATGTATGTATCTAAAAAGGAAATGTAGTCAGGGAATAAAATATACTCAAAACTAACCACAAAAGTCTAGTAAAACAAACACCACAGTTTATTCTAAAATTATTCATGTCTTACTTTTCATTAGTATGTATAGGAATTTCATTAAAATAAGTTTTTTCAAAGCTATGTGTGCCTCAACTGAGTAATTCTACTGTAGTGTTGATTATATCCTAAAACATGTATATGAATCTAAAGCTGAATACAAGGACCTGCTTTGTTCTTCCAAACCATGAAAGCATGCATCCTGTGTGGCCAGACTGTGTCTTCTGCAGGGACAAACATGCTTTTCAGAGCTTAGTATGTGAGCTTTTGTACATTCATGCACATGTATTCACATGTATTCAAAATGTTTGTAAGTAGCTCTTATGAATATTATTAAAATTATTCATGTATAATTTCACGATCACCTATTAATTGCAGGTGAATTTGCTTTTGTTTGTGTTTTGTTTCTCTTTGAAATGCATTTACTTACTTTTTAAAAAGGTGTTGATTAAAAAATTCATTGTGAAAACTAATATAAGAATAGGGCACAAAACACAAAAGTTATATGCAATTTTGAAGTTTTAGAAACTGAACCAAACAATAGTGGATAAATGATAACATTTTAACTTCAAATGTTATTTGTTTGACAGATCCATATTTTGCATAAGAATACTATTAATATCTATGTTATTTGACATCTGTAACTCCCTTTAACTATTGCATTTTTAGTTGCACTGATTTGCTGACATTTGTGCAAATCCTATGTTGTAATCCCTATACTCTTAGTGAATGAAGGGTTTTCTCTAAAATTAGTACTACTGTATATATCTTTGGGGTGATGGCTTTAAGAAAGATAGTGAGACATACTGTGGCCAGTAACCAAAAATGAACAAACTCACTGCCATCGAGTTGATTCTGACTCATAGCAACCCTCTTTGCTCTTTGAGGAGGTAAATCTTTATGGAGGTAGATTGCCCAGTCTTCCTTCTGCACAATGGCTTGTGGATTTGAGCTGCCAACCCTCTGGTTAGCAGTCAGATGCCTTAGGCACTATGCCACTACAGTGTTTAAAAATAGTTAAAACGTTTAAAAATAGTTAAAATGTAGCTCTCTACAGCAATAAAGTGGAAGACCCTCAACAAGATGGACTGATACAGTGGCTGCAAAGATGGGCTGAAGTATAGCAAATATTGTGAGGATGGTGCGGGACTAGGCAGTGTTTCTCTCATTCTGTTGTACATAGGGTTGCTATGAGTCGGAGCTGACTCAATGGCACCTGACAACAATAACAACAACAACTTCACACCTGAAAAAGTGTTCTCCAGAATCTTCTCCATGTTTCTTGAAGATTATGTATTTATTGATCTCTAATTAAAATCTCAGGAGCTCTGGTGGCACTGTGGCTCAGGCATTGAACTGCTAACCAAAAGGCAGGCAGTTCGAACCCACAGGCTGCTCCACAGGAGGAAGGTGAGGCAGTCTACATCTGTAAAGATTTACAACCTTGTTGCTGTAAGTCCAAATCAACTCAGTGGCAGTGGGTTAATTATATCTCAGGCATGTTGGTAAACTTTAAAGTGTAGTTGTTGTTGTTGTTGTTATTTGCCGTCGAGTCGGCCCTGACTCATAGCGACCCCTCCGTGGGTTTCCGAGGCAGTTATCACTATGGTTCCTACCCTCCTGAACTATTCAGCTAATGGGAGAGGTGGACATTAGACAGTTCACCTTACCTCTCTGAGGAGGTGGTATTAAACTGAAAATCTAAAGAGGAAGAGATGGAGTAAAGTCCAAGCAGAAAGATCAAATGCAAAGATAGTGCAGTGAGGCGTTTGCTCTGCTGGTGAAACTCTGAACTTGTTGGTCTGCTCAGCAGGAGCTTTAGTGAAGAGGAGAAGAGTGGTGAGGGATAAAGTTGGGAAGGTAGGCAGGAGCCGGTTAGGCAATCTTCCTCCTAGATGTTACCAATTTATAATATGTTAACTCTCAGTGAAATTACAATAGAGCTCAAGTTCTTACTTTATGTGACTATAAAGGGTGCACTATTAAGAAATGTGAGTACCGTGAAAATTGCGTAACATAGCCAAATGTCTCCATTGGGAATAAACACCAACAACATGATTTTGTGGGAATTGCTGCAAAAAGGATTTCTAATTAGAGATTATCTTACCTAGGTTTCTACAGGCAGTTATTTACTGGCTACCCAGAGCTGCGTTTTATCATTTTATGTTGTGATTCAGTGTGCCCTTAAAACATTTCTTCTGTCCTTCTGGTTGGTGGTGTCCCCGTTTTAGATCACCATGTAGCACCTGCTTGGACAGCCTTCTGCCATCTGTTTTCACTAGTGTTGTATAGCAGCATCCCTCATTGCTTCAAGGATGATAAATTGGCTAGATTCCAGGGTTTATGCTGTAATCCTCCCCTTGTCATTTAATGTTAAATGTATCTCACAGCTGACACTGATGAAGCTGCTTAAGAAATCAGATAAGATCTGTAGCGGAGCCAAATCACACTTTCATATGCAGGGTTAGATTCTGTTTTGATCAACTTCAGGGCAAATATTTATACTATTTCTGTTACATAAATATATCATATGTTCTACTCTTCAATCCATTCTCTATACTTTGACTCCTGAGATGCATTAAGCAAAACAAAAACAAAACAAACCCATTGCCTTTGCATTGATTCTGACTCGTAACTTATATGACAGAATAGAACTACCCCATACAGTTTCCAAGGCTGTAAATCTTTCCAGAAGCAGACTGCCTCATCTTTCACCCATGGAGTGGCTGGTGTGCTCAAACGCACCTACCTTTTGGTCTGCAGCTGAGCTCTTAACCACTCCATCACCAGGGATCCTTCCGAGATTCATTACTAGTTTGTATTTGAGCTGAAATAGCTACCATCAAAATAACTGCAATGCAAATGTTGTGGTTTAAGCCACATATTCTCTATTAGCATATATTCTGTTACTGCATACTACAATACATAGACTCATCCTTTTAAAGTTTCAAAAAAATTCTCCCCAGGAGTCAGTTTACCTGCCAGTCATACTAGTTTCTCTTTGGCATCCAAACTAGTCGTGGTAGAGACAGTGTATGAATAATAGCTACTTTTCAAACTAGAAGATAATTCATGTCCCTACTTTCCCACTTCTCTATCTGTGAAACTAGCCACCCACAAACTATATTCTCTCTGACCCTAACCACCTAAAATTGCATCTCCACAAGTTAGAATACTGTCCTGCCAGCCCTTGCCAAACAGGCAAATGCCAGCCTCTCTGCTGATTCTCACTGCCCCTGGCAGATTTGATAATTTACCAGAATGACTCAGAGAAACTATTACCTATACTTACAGTAACTTATTTATTACTAACAACAACAACAACAAAAAGCTTAGAGATGCATCAGGCAAGGGCAGGGAGAGCTCCTGGCATGAGATCTCCATTGTTTCTACCATTCCTTTCTTGTGCGTGGGTTTTCACAGATCCAGGAGGCCCTGAAGAGAGCTAGCTCTCCATAGGCCTGAGTCCCTGGTCCCCTAGTAGCTGAAACCTCAGTAAATGTGCATGACTTGAATCTTAATGCAGAGTTAATGCTGCTTCAATCAGTGAATTTGTCTGACTGCATTATGCCCCCCTCCCTACCTGAACTTAGTTTTTCAGGTGTGGGGCCTGTGTAGCCTCTACCTGCCCAGCTATTTTGGAAAAGAAAGGATCTTTATTACTTAGGTTATTTTGGGAAACCAGAGTTCCACAGACAGAGACTTAAAAATCTTTACTAATTAGGAGCAGCTGATAAGAAACAGGAAAAAACATTCAAAGTGCTAACAAAGAAAGAAGGCATGTCAGTATGTTGTTTCAGCCTACAAAGTAGAATACCACAGTCACTATAGTTTTAATGATTGTACAACCATCGTTTAATTTTGGTCCTTGCAGGCATGCAAAACCTGGACAGTGAAAAAGGAAAATAGAAGAATTGATGCATTTGAGTTTGTGGTGTTGCATATATTGAATATTCTATGGACTGCCAGAGGAACGCGGAGATCAGATGGCACAGTAATTAAAGTGCTCAGCTGCTAACGGAAAAGTTGGTGGTTCAAATTCACTAGCTGCTACACAGGAGAAAGATGTAGAAGTCTACTTCAGTAAAGCCTTGAAAACCCTATGGAGCAATTCTCTGTCCTGTAGGATCACTGTGAGTTGGAACTGATTCTGGCAGTGCGTTTGATTTGGTTTGGCTAAAAGAACAAATCTGTCTTAGTAGAAATACGAAGAATGCTTCTTAAGCAAGGGTGGTGATATTTTGCCTCGTTTCCTTTGGACACGTCATCAGGAAAGACTAGTGACGGTAAAGAACATCACGTTTGGTAAAGCAGAGAGCCAATAAAAATGAGGAAAGCCCTCAATGAATTGGAGCGACAAAAGAACTGCAACAATGGACTCATATATCAATCAGTGATCATGAAAATGGCACAGGACTTGGAATTCTATAATACTTAGGTTCACCATGAGTCAGTATTGACTCGTTAGTTAACTCTCAATGACAAGAACAACAGAAACAACATTTACCCATTGTGTTAGACTAGGTTCTCTAGAGAAACAAAACCAGTAAAGCTTATATATATATGTATATATAGAGAAATTTATCTTAGGAAAATGGCTTACATACTTATAGAAGCTGGCAGGTCCAAAGTTCATGGATCAAACGTCAAGCTGGAGGCTTTTGCATGTCAAGCTGGAGGCTTTTCCTGACTCTTGCAGCCACAGGGGCTGAGGAGCTCAAGGCTGGCAGGCAGTACACCAGCTGTTGACTCCAACCCATGATGAATCCAAGATCTCCAGGCCGAATGGTGGATTGTTCATTCATGGACAGTTGTAGGCAGCACAACAGAATCCCGATCCACAGAAGAATGTCTCTTTTCCTGGAATGTCCATAGATATACTGGAAGCAGGCCACACCCCTAGGGAAACTCCCTTTCAACAGATTGTCTGCTCAAAACATAATCATCTGATCCCATCATGGGAATAACCACATCGCAACAGCTTAAACCACATAGAAATGTGGTCCAGCCAAGTTGACACACAGCTCCAACTATCACAGTCTACCCCTTGTCAACTTGGCAGTTGTTCACATCTTCTTAACCATATATTATCTCTAAATAAGGACAATTACAAAGTCATATTTGCACCTAACATGATCCGCTAACACACGTACAACCAAAATGCATTAACCTTATTTACATTTCACAGTTCATAACAGAAGGAAACAAAAATATTTGATGCACATATACAATGAAGAAATATAACAATCACAGTCCTTGTTTCTACAGCTGGTCACGTGATCATAGCTGATATTCAGAACTACCTTCTTCCACCACCCATTCTGTATTTCCCTTGCCCTCAGCAAGCACCTCAGTTGGTTGTGGTTCTTTGCCTGGTGGAGTGACCCAAACCTTCATTCCTGAAGGGTCTGGGCCATTAGCAGTCATATCAGAATTGGGTTGCTGTAATTTTCCATTGACTTTAATCACAGGGCATGGTAGTACTAAGAGATGTCCTAAAGAATCTCCTATATTCCAGACATATTCTTCTTTACCTCCATTATGTAAAGCCAATTGAATTTCCCCTTGGTAATTAGGATCTATCACACTAGATAGTACAGTAATGCCCTTCTTTGTCTGTTGATCCAGAGGCATGAGGAAGCCAAAATGGTCGGGTGGCATTCTTAATTTCCAGTTCAGTGCAATCAGTATTGTGTCTCCAGGTGGGAGTGTTCTTCACTTTGGGACTAAGATCTCCAGACCCGCAGAGCATAGGGTAAAAGGGACAAGAAGCAAAAATTTTTTGAGTGGGTAATAGTGAGTGGTACCACTCCTGTTTCCACCCTTTGGTTCCTGGACCTGTGAATCCTGGCTGTTGGAGAAACAGAAGCATGCATTGGAGGTTGGTTTAGAGCATATACAGCCTCCTGAAGGACATTGCTCCAACCATTCAAGGTATTGCTACCTAGCTGGTGCCATATTTGTGTTTTTAAGAGGCTATTCCATCGTTCTGTCAAGCCATCTGCTTCAGGATGATGGGGAACATGGTTAAGACCAGTGAATTACATGAGCATAGGCCCATTGTCACACTTCATTTGCTGTGAAATGAGTCCCTTAAACTGAAGGAATGCTGTGTGGGATACCATGATGGTGGATAAGGCATTCTGTAAGTCCACAGATGGTAGTTTTGGCAGAAGCATTGCGTTCAGGGAAGGCGAATCCATATCCAGAATAAGTATCTATTCCAGTAAGAACAAAATGCTGTCCTTTCCACGATGGAAATGGTCCAATGTAATCAACCTGTCACCAGGTTGCTGGCTGATCACCCCGAGGAATGGTTCCATATCATGGACTCAGGGTTGGTCTCTACTGTTGGCAGATTTGGCTCTCAGCAGTGTTGGTAGCCAAATCAGCCTTGGCAAGCAGGAGTCCATGTTGCTGAGCCCATGCATAACCTCCATCCCTGCCACCATGGCCATTTTGTACATGAGCCCATTGAGCAATGACAGGAGTAGCTGGACAAAAAGGATGGCTGGTTTCCACTGAACATGTCATCCTATCTATCTGATTTTTAAACTCCTCCTCTTCCGAGGTCACCTTTTGTTGGGCATTCACATGGGACACAAATACCTTTACTCTTTTGGCCTATTCAGAGAGATCTGTCCACATACCTCTTCCCCATACCTCCTTATCACCAGTCTTCCAATCATGCTCCTTCCAAGTCCCAGACCATCCAGATAAGTCGTTAGCCATAGCCCATGAATCTATAATCGCACATCTGACTATTTCTTATTCCATGCAAAGTGAATAGCTATATACATGGCTTGAAGTTCTGCCTGTTGGGAAGATTTCCCTTCATCACTGTCCTTTAAGGAAGTCTCAGAAAGGGGTTGCAGTGCCACTGCAGTCCACTTTCGAGTGGTGCCTGCGTATCACGCAGAACCATCTGTAAACCAGGCACGAGTTTTCTCTTCCTCAGGCAACTGATCATAAGGAACTCCCCATGAGGCCATAGGTGCAGAGTGGGACAGGGAATGTAATGTGACTGGAGTGGAGACCATAGGCATTTGGGCCACTTCCTCATGCAGCTTACTTGTGCCTTCAGGTCCTGCTTGAGCTCGATCTCTGATTTACCACTTCCATTTAATGATGGAGTGCTGCTGTGCACGTCCAACTTTATGACTCTGTGGGTCAGACAACACCCAGTTCATGATGGGCAGCTCAGGCCTCATGGTGACTTGGTGGCCCATGGTTAGGTGTTCAGTCTCTACTAAAGCCCAGTAGCAAGCAAAAAGCTGTTTCTCAAAAGGAGAGTAGTTATCTGCAGAGGGTGGCAGGGCTTTTCCCGAAAACCCCAAGGGCCTGCGTTGCGATTCACCAATAGGGACCTGCCAAAGACTCCAAACAGCATCTCTATCTAATACAGACACTTTAGCCACCATTGGATCAGCCAGATCATATGGCCCAAGTGGCAGAGCAGCCTGCACGACAGCCTGAACCTGTTGCAGAGCCTTCTGTTGTTCTGGGTCCCACTCAAGACCAGCAGCTTTCCGAGTCACTTGATAAATAGGCTGCAGCAACACACCACATTATGGATATGTTGCCTCCAAAATCCAAAGAGGCCCCCCCAGACGTTGTGCCTCCTTTTTAGTTGTGGGGGAAGCCAGATACAATAACTTATCCTTCACTTTAGTGGGAATATCTCGACATGCCCCACACCATTGAACCCCTAGAAATTTCACTGAGATGGAAGTTGCCTGAATTTTTGTTGGGTTAATTTCCCAACCTCTAGCACGCATATATCTCACCAATAAGTCTAGAGTCATCGATACTTCTTCTTTACCAGGTCCAGTCAGCATAATGTCATCAATATAATGGACCAGTGTGATGTCTTATGGAGGGGAAAGGCAATCAAGATCCCTAAGGACTAAATTATAACATAGTGCTGGAGAGTTGATATACCCCTGAGGAAGGACTCTAAAAGTATACTCTTGGCCTTACCATCTGAAGGCAAACTGCTTCTGATGGTCTTTTGAAATTGGTATTGAGAAAAAGGCATTGGCCAGATCAATAGCTGCATACCAAGTACCAGGAAATGTACTAATTTGCTCAAGCAATGATACCACATCAGGAACAGCAGCTGCAATTGGAGTCACCACCTGATTTAAGTTTACGATAATCTACTGTCATTCTCCAA
>NW_006921590.1:11352674-11353301 GCF_000298275.1 Orycteropus afer afer | reverse complement strand
GCTACAGAATGGGTTCAGGGACCCACAGGACCCACTGTGAGACGCACCTTAGCTAAGTCTCCATCAATAACTTGACCTCCATATGCCCCCACTCTGATTGGTGGGCCACAATGATGCTTTGGGTCTCCTGGAATTAGCATCAATTCAGAGCCAATGTCCAGTAATCCCCGAAAAGTCTGATTATTTCCTTTTCCCCAACAAACAGTCACTCTCATAAAATCCTCAGATCCCTTTGGGGAAGGTTAGGAGAAAGATTGACATTATAGATTTTTGGCAATGTAGTGGGGTCCTTCCTCAAAGGGACATGGCCTCCCATTCATTCGAAGGGTTGTGGGTCTGTAAACTGACTTGTCTGGGAATTGATTGAGAGGTTGTGAGTCTATATTCTGGCTATTCAATCTAGGTTGCTGTTCACATGATCTAGAATTCTGTCTACACAGATCAAGTAAATATTTAGTAGGTTTGCCATGTATTTCACTACTAGGAATGCCATGAGCAAGTAGCCAATGCCATAATTCCACATGAGTGAGACTATTCTGATTACTGTTCCGACTCTGCTGTCCATTATGGTAACCACACCCACCTTGCCTTTTTTGATTAACTGCTGCCACTTGGCCCCTACTACCA
>NW_006921590.1:11345016-11348083 GCF_000298275.1 Orycteropus afer afer | reverse complement strand
AGAGAGAAATTTATCTTAGGAAAATGGCTCACACACTTGGAGAAGCTGGCAAGTCCAAAGTTCCTGGATCAAACATCAAGCTAGAGGCCTTTCCATGTCAGGCTGGAGGCTTTTCCTGACTCTTGGCAGCTGCAGGGGCTGAGAAGCTCAAGGCTGGCAGGCAGTACACCGGCTGTTGACTCTAACGAATGACGAACCCAAGATCTCCAGGTGGAATGTTGGATTTTTCACTCACAGACAGTTGTAGGCAGCACGACAGAATCCCAATACAGAGAAGAATGTCTCTTTTCCCAGAATGTCTATAGATATGCTGGAAGCAGGCCACACCCCTAGGAAAACTCCCTTTCAACAGATTGCCTGCTCAAAACATAATCATCTGATCCCATCATGGGAACAACCACATCACAACAGCTTAAACCGCACAGAAATGTGGTCCAGCCAAGTTGATGCACAGCTCCAACTATCACACCCATTATATTAGAAATAGCATTATAAATAATTGAGCAAACATTTTCTTGTGTTTTATTTTCTTTATGGAAATCTACAAAACTTTTTCAAAGTGCCCCTAATTTGAAGCAAAATTTATCCAATTTGAATTTTATTTCATCCTATCTATACTATTTTGAGGCAGAAATAAATGATTAAACAGCAAAAGCTGTCAATACGGAAGGTAAGAAGAAAACCAAGGACATGGAAAATCTACAGGTTGAATCAGCTTGCCTTGAATATTGCCATTGGCTGTAAAATAATTCTTACTTTTAGGTCAACATCAACATTGGTCCTTCACTTTCAATTGAATCCTTCAGTTTCTAAGTGGTCCTCGTTAGTAACTTTCAAAATAGATGAGAACAATCTATTAAAGGGTGTTGCCACAGTCATTTCCTTAATTGCTTGCAGGATTTGGGTTAAAACTCATAATCCACAGTTGTTGCTCCCAAGTAATTGCTTTTAACTAAAATGCCAAACCTACTGCTATCAAGTTGGTTCCAATTGATAGTGACCCTACCGGACAGAGTAGAACGGTTCCTTAGAGTTTCCAAGGCTGTAATATTTTTACGGAAGCAGATTGCCTGATCTTTCTTCCATGGAGCTGCTGGTGGATTTGAACTGCCATCCTTTGATTAGCAGTGAAATGCTCTAACCACTGCTTTACCAGAGCTCTTCATAGTTGCTTTGGGTTGGTGGGCAACTTCAGTTTTACCAGAGATTAAAACGCAAGCCCACTGCTATCAAGATGATTCTGATTCATAGCCACCCTCATTGGGTTTCCAAGGCTGTAATTCTTTACACTAGATTGCCTTATCTTCCTCCCGTGGAGTGGCTGGGGTTTTTGCACCACTGACCTTCTGGTTAGCATCCAGAAGCTTTACCCCCTATGCCACCAGAGCTACCAGAAGTTAGATATTCTAATATTATTTAGTATATAGCAGATAATCCAAACCACTTTTCCCGAGTCATTTAAGTTTTACGTTAATGAGGTTTTTGTATGTATTTTCATGGTTATTATTGATGTCATAAAGGAGTTTCATTTTGTGGAAGAGATAGTTGTAAGTCCCAACCAATTTTTAAAAGAGAATATTATCATTTGGGTCAGAAGTTTGCAAGAGAGCACATCTTTCCTTGACTTGCTATGTAGGTGTGCATTTTGTAGTTTGATTCCAACCTTTTCTTAAAGGAGGGTACTTTAATTTAAGAGCCAGAATGATTCATTAACTCTTTCCATCACTTTACCTAGCACCTTCATTTTGGTAAAGAAGGACAGATATTTATCAAGAGCCCATCGTGTGCCATTTAACCTTTTTATGCTTTAGATGTCCTATCTGTAAAGTGGAGAGAATGAGAGAATGATTACTACTCCATACCTTTCCTGGTTGTATAAGGATGATGACTTGAGGAACTCTGAGTATCTCAGGAGCTCTGGTTAGTTTCAGAGAAGTGTTAAGGCCAGCAGGACCCTCAAAATAATGCTTAAAATGCCTCATCAAATTTCTTGAAATTATACTGAAAAGACTTGGTGGAAATGTATCAGGAATTTTATTATTGGTCATTAATTAGCACTTTTAACATACTGTATTCTTCCTTCCAGGTTAGCTTCAATTTTCCCTTATAAAGTAGAATTCCTGATAAAGTGTTGAGGTTAGGTTAGGAGGTGAAGAGGATGAGGAGGATGATCATTTGGGAATATTTTTGTAAATTAAAGTGATGAGAGTCCTACTAAACATTTAAAGCAATACTAGGGTGTCAGTAGCTGTTTTTTAAGTGTATGTCTTCCCCAGATATGTGTTATATGATTGAAGTAGTAGGAAGAGAGCTTGGAATTGACCCATAAAGAGCATGTTTTTTAAGGGAGAATAGATTTACATTCACAAAATACATTGTGAAATGATAACATTGTTAAATGATAACATTGTTGGGTAAAGACAAAGTGGTCAGTGTAGTTAAACCATCAGCATGGACTTACCTTGGTCAAGGAAGCTTCCTGCAGATTGTGGCATTAGAGCACACTTACATACATGGTGGATGAATAGGAAGTTTTTTTTGACAAAGGAGAAAGTGATTCCAAGAATAGTTTAACAGAATAACCTGGCACACATAAGTGCTCATTATCAATGTTATTTTTTTATTATTATTAGTCTCAGAATTGGAAAAATTGGAAAGGAAACTTGGTTTGGAGGTTGAGGTGTGACTTTTTTAAATGAATTTATTTTCAACTAATTTGGTGAAAAGTTCGTTAGAATCATACAGAATTACATATTTCTTTCTCTGGGTTAGGGCTGCAACCTTAGGCTATCTATCTCTTACATGATTTGATATAAGCAGTTGTCTATAATAACTGTAGACCGTCCATAAAGGAATGAAAATGACTATACAGTAGTTGGATTCTTAAAATAAGTCTGATTATATTCTGTAGATGAATAATAAAACTCTTTTTCTAATTGATATTATAAGACCAGAATTGTTCAGCTACTACATTTATTTTCATAGATTTATTTAGATTTCATAGATTTATTTTAATATGAGGCAGGCATAATAAGTGAGTTTTTAACATGTTAAGAACTGTTGTCAA
>NW_006921590.1:11342297-11344811 GCF_000298275.1 Orycteropus afer afer | reverse complement strand
TCCATATCTTGATATTTGGAACAGAAAATGGTTAAGATTCTTATTAATGTTCCATCTGCCTGGCCTTTTTAAAAATTATATTTCATTTTGTTTTTTGGTGACGTTTCTGCCTGGCCTTCTTATCAGTTATAAATTACACAAAGTCGTTGAGTTAGAAAGCATTTGCAGGACACTTGGTGTTAGAAAATCATCTATGAAGAATTTTGAAAAAGTAATCGACTTTAGGCTAATATTTGCAAAGAAATTTTGTTTTAAAGGTAGAGATGGGTTCACAAGGTAGCAAGGTATAGGCATACATATGCAAAGTCCCTAAAAGGTCTTCTGATTTTGAGATTTAAATGCAATGTTTATGATGGTTTAAGTAGACAAGTTACAGACCCGTCTGTTTAGTCCAAACCTCATAACAGAGGCAGTGAGCATGTCTTCATATAAAGCAAAAGAAACTATTCCATTCTTTGTATTTTCTTTAGTTCTTTTCAAAAGGTGAATCTGTTGGATTTTGATCATATTTCAGCTAAGTCTTCTATTTGCAATGTCTGCAAAATCTACTCTTTTATTGTATCTGTAGGAAACAATCTTTGTGCCTTTGCACTATCCCTTAGGGTACAGTTAGTGTGATTCTTTCTTTTTCCTTAAGGCACAGTTTTCTCATGTTTGTCTTTTCTTGTCATGGTCTTCATTGAAATTTTTTAAAAAATGAAATGACTTACCAAAAAAGGTATGTATGGCAAGGCACAAAAATGTCCTGAAATTTGAAAATTGAGTTAAGTTAGTCCCTGTTACAAGTAGCTTATTATGTTTCTCTCTTTCTTTACTATCCCTAATTATTTGTGTGTGCTTTCACTGTTAAGTATATTGTTTTAAGCACTCAGGGGTTGTAGTGGATAAGGAGTGCCTGACAGTCCATTGAAAATAAACCAAGAAAAATGACAGTTGTAGCAGAATTTGCAGTCTCTCTTATTCTTTATGTGAGACCATCTGTGATTCTGGTGAATTCCTTTAGACCTTGAAATTACTCAACAGAAATTAGGCTTTTCTCTTTTTTTCTTTATCCTGCTAGTGGTATCACCTCTAGAATTGTCTTTTAATGTAACCTAAGAATGTTGTTGTTGTTGTTGTTGTTGTTATGTGCTGTTGAGTCGGACCTGACTCATAGTGACCCCTCCTTGGGTTTCCCAGGCAGTATCACTACGGAAGTAGATTGCCCCATCTTCCTTCCGTAAAGTTAGGTGGAATACATTTGCATAAAAACAAATATATTTCCTTTAGAATGGCTAATCCTGGGTGGAATAGCTAAAAAAGGAGACCTGCAAGAAGTTAAATTCTTCAAATATTGAAACTAAGTTGTTTAATGAACTAAATTGAATGAAATGTGAGCCTGTGTTTACTTATTCCAACACTTGGTAATCTTTAGCTATCTGCGGAAAATTAACATTTTTCTTAGAAGTTATGGTTGTACAAGAATGCATTTTATTTATAAGCATTCTTTGCAGTCTTAATTCCCAATTATTTATAGAGTAAATACTGTAATGCTTTTGGTAAATAAGGACACCTTACACTGTTGAAACAAAATTTCTCAACATTTGCCTGTTACGGTAATTGCCTTGTAATTCTTTTTATTGCTGAATGGTAAAATATGTAGCAGATTTTGTAGATGGAATTCTCCTTGCAGGTCTGTTTTAAAATATTGGTGTTCTGAGGATATTCTTTATGCTAATTAACATTGCTTGTTCTCATATATTCTGGTAATAGAGAATCCTGCTAATTGCAGGATATGAGAGGAGAAAAGATACTTTACTTGAAAGCCTCAGGTGGTAGGATGGTCCTCAGGTGGTATGATGGTATCTGTTTACAAATGCATTTTTACTGAAATGTAAGGTATTTTTAAAGAAAAATGTCTGGGGCATTTTAAAGCTTTTAATAGTACTTAAAAATATATATGTATTACCTGTACACTGATGTTCATTGCAGCACTTTCCATAATAGCCAAAATGTGGAAACTCATAAATAGATGAGTGCACAAACAAATTTGGTCCACACTCACAATGGAACACTAATCATTCATGAAGAGAAATGAAGTCCTATTGCATGCCACCACCTGGATAAACCTTGAAAACATCATGCTGAGTGAAATAAGTCTGTCACGGAAAGACAAATATTGTACGATCTCACTAAGAAAGATTCTGTGATGTTCTCTTACACAATCATTTTATTATTTTCTTTATGCTATTTAGTGATACTAAAAATAGCTATCCTTTCTGGCTCAGAAAAAAAGAAATCTCAAAAAAGTTACTCAGCAGACATCTACCAAATTTACCATAGATGATGTATAAGTATCCATTGTAGTCAGCTTCTTACTTTGAAAACTCTGTATTTTAAACTTTAGGATAAACAAAAGATCAGTTTCCTCCTTTAGGACTCTTTAAATATCTCTCACCATACGTTTGCTTTTTAATAAAGGTGGGGACCAGGTTTGCTGGCCCGATAGAGCCTGGTGAAACCACTGAGACTATG
>NW_006921590.1:11319550-11342147 GCF_000298275.1 Orycteropus afer afer | reverse complement strand
TCAGGGGGCAGGAGTGTATGGAGGGATGGACACTGGGAAGAGGTAACTATGAGGAGAAAGTGGGAGGGGAGCTGTTGCATTGTGGTAAATTGTGGTCAGTGTCATGAGACAAAGTGTATGTGAACTGCTGTATGGAAAGTGAATTTGCTCTGTAAATCTTCACCCAAGTCACAATAAAAATAAATAAATAAAAAATTTTAAAAAAGTTTGCTTTTTAATTGAAAGCAGTACACAATTTTATTACAGTATTTCAGAATTGAAATTTTGGTATGATATCCCTAAAAATACAATTTATAACTGAATTAGATACCTAATTCATGTTTCTCAGTTTCAAGTACTCTAAAGATATTAAATCCCACCCCCCCTTTGCTGGAGTATGAACTGAAAAAATGACTGAATGAACAAGGGAGAAGAAAGAAAACAAACCTTTGGAGGCATTTCTGTCCAAAAATATGTCTACATATTCCTCACATTCAACTAATCAGAGATTCACTTGTATTACCACAAATTTATTAAAATTGAGTTAACTCCTACATGGACAGAAGATTGCATCAAAATAGCATAACCTGAACATCTTGGAACAGACCCAAGAACATATGGATATGTGGTATCTGAAATAGGTGGGCTGTCCTTAGTAATACCTTTAAGGACAAAACTACAAAGAAATCTTGAATTTTTCTCAAGTTTTATTGGTAGTAATAGTATTGTTGTTGTTGTTAGTTCCATGGAGTTGGCTCTGACTCATAGTGGCACTATGTACAACAGAACAAAACACTGCCTGGTCCTGCGCCAGCCTCACAGCCCTTGCTATACCTGAGCCCATTGTTGCAGCCACTGTGTCAGTCCATCTCATTGAGGGCATTTCCCTTTTTTGCTGTCAGTTTGTTGTACTGTGGTGGTTTGTGTGTTGCTGTGAAGCTGGAGGCTATACTACTGGTATTTCAAATACCAGCAGGGTCACCGTTGGTGGACAGGTTTCAGCAGAGCTTCCAGACTAAGATAGACTTGGAAGAAGGAAGGGGCCATCCACTTCTCAAAGAATTGGCCAGTGAAATATTATGAATAGCAGTGAAACACTATCTGATACATTACTGGAATACTTTATGAGTAATAATTTTAGTAATATAACTTTAAAATGTTAATGTATAAAAGCAGAAATTGTTTTTAGAAGCCAAGATATTCAGTGTAAGAGAAAATTATAAATTCAGAGAAATTAAGAGAAATGCCCTCCAATGGCAAATTTAAATTGGTACCATCAGTATGAACTCATGATATTCTAAAAATATATTTCCTGTTCTGTTTGTCAAAAGGGGCCAAAAACAGTGACATCTCAGTAGCAATGAGTATACCTAGTGCCTAGACTTTGCTCTGTAGTTACCATTCCCCACTAAAAGAAACCTAGACTCCTTGGAGAAAAAACTGATTCCAGATTGGTGAAGGAAAGTATGAGGTGAACCTCAGGTATCTTGTGCCAAAAGCAAGGAAGCATTCAAAGACATCTGTAGTGTGGAATTAAATTTTAACCCTGCCTTTTCAAGTTGATGAAGGAAAACTGTTTACATAAGCTAATAAATGTGGATGGTATGATATAGTTAGAAAACTCACTGTTTTTTGAGTTCCACACCCATCCATGGTGCAGTTCTGGTGTTTTAATATCTCTGAATGAATTTTTTCTCTCTTGACTACCATACCAGTGAGTGATGTTTTCTCATGCTATTTTAAGGGACAGAACAACTCTTGGAGGTTCTCAGCGTTATGCAGAATTCTTTTCAGCCTCTCTACTTCCTTTGGTCTGGAGGACATAATATCTGGATGTGTTTCAAAACTTTTTCGAGTATGTATCCAGTGCCAGCAAACCTGTAGGTTGCCACACCTGGGGAGTTTCTTTTCTCTTGAGATCTTTTTGTGTCTTTTACTAAGCATTTCTGTGTGTTTGTTCTGGAAAGGGTCCTTGTGCTTTATTCTGTTCTGTTGACAGAAGTCCTGCTGGCAAGACTACGCTTAATCGTGCTTTCTACCATGATGCCTGCAGGGATCGTTTAGGTAGTGAAGTGAAACAGATAGGTGTGAACAGTAGGGAGTGGTGGGGATGGTGGAGGACTAGAGAGTTAGCACAAGAGTTAAGCAGAAAGTTGGCAGTTAGCACTTTCCCAGAGATGCCTCCAGAGACAGGCCTGGAGATCTGCTTCTGAAAGGTCCCAGCCTTGAAAACTCTCTGAAGCACAGTTCTACTCTACACACATGTGGTCTCTCAGTTGGAACTGATTGACAGCAACAACAAGAGAGGATGTACTCTATTTGAAAGGAGGGTAGCCATTATGCAACTCAAAGCAGCTGTTTCCAAGTATGAACCCTGGTGTAGTTTTTCTGGATATTTTTGTTTTTTGAGAGAAGTTGGATATGCACTTCTTTGTGAGAAGTCTAATTTTTAATTTTTGGTGACTCATACTAATTTTTAAGAAAACCTGGTACTGATTAGATAGAACAGCCTACAAGCCAGATCTGTCAGTGTTTTTGTTTTTCTAACCCAAAACTTTTTCATATTCCTTGTACCTAAATACAGTAAGACTTCAGTGAATATTAAAATAAATTATTGTTTTATTTCTTTACTCATTTACAAACTTTTCAAAAATAAAATTGTGTGTGTGTGTTATGTGTGTGTGCTTGTGTCAGAATTATTTGATAAGGGGACTGGACAAGGTTTAAAGCATGCCATACCTTAACAAGTTCATCTCAAACTCCTGATTAGCACTGTTGAGTTTGGTTGTTCAGTTAGCTAAGAATGCATATTTCTCTATCTTGAATATCAGATGGTAGCTTAGCAGGTTATCTTGCAGAAACTCGGTATACCATGTTTATTAGAATTCCTTCAGCTGCCCACTGGGCAACCCTATTAAAAGAAGACAATTGGATCATTTAATGTGATTTCTTATATATATATATATATATATATATATACACACACACACACACACACACACATACACATAATATATATATTTCATCATCATCATGTCTCATTTTTTCTAAGACTGGGGAAAAAACCATGCTTTTGAAAACTGAGGCATTTTCTTAATTTGCTGCCTGTGGCACCTTGCTTTTTTCCACAGTTCTTTAAAGAATACCCTGGTCCAATGTAAATTCTTTTCAGTCTTATAAATAATTTTAATCAGAACTACTAGCTCTGGTAGCATAGTGGCTAAGACACTTGCCTGCTAACCAGAGGGCTGGCAGTTCAAACCCACCAGCCACTCCTCGGAAGGAAGGTTGGGCAATCCTACTTCCGTAGTGATACTGCCTCGGAAACCCAAGGAGGGGTCGCTATGAGTCAGGGCTGACTCGACGGCAAACAACAACAACAACAACAAGCCAAAGTCAGCTATCTGAAGAAATAAAAATCTGTTTCTGATCACGAAGAAGCAAGCAAAGCCCTTTGAACTAGTTTCTCTGGATAGAGTTGGGTTTGACTAGGGAAAGCTTTGAGATCTTGAAGACATATAAGTAGGCAAAGGTGAGAAATGATCAAGAGCATGTGGGAGGGAGTATGTGGCATACACCAGAAGCCATCACATCTTGAATCATACCAAATACTATATCTGGCATAATAGTTTGTGGAAGCCCACTTGGTTTTTGGCAGTAGGTGAAGGGATGTTATGGTGGGGATAATCTAATCTAGTAATCTACTTTTATCAGATGATGTATCCAGGTAAGATCAATGTAAGTTGTCAGTCCTTATTGATGAGTAAGAGCAAATAGAATGCTAAAGACAGCATTAATTGATAAGGTGTCAAAACCAAGTCAGCCAAATGAGTGCAGAGTCATGGTGGGTCAGAGCCATATAACAGTCTTAAAGCATAAATGCCCATCCTGTTCGGAATGAAAACTGAGCAGCCGAGAGCTGCCCAAGTCTCAGAGAATATCCTGGGGCATACCTGAACTGGCTTTAAAGGTTGAGCTCTCCTCTCCATACAGGTCCAAGAATGCCTATGTATGGATGATAATTCGTGAGTTTTCCATTGAACTATTAAAATATATTTTTCTTGCAGCAATTCTACGTCTAGATATATACCCAAAAGACTTGAAAGCTGAGACTCAGAGGCTTGTACACTCATGCTTATTGCAGCACTAGTCACAGTAGCCAAAAGTTGGAAACAAATTAAATGCCCATCAGTAGATGAATGGATAAACAATATGTGGTACATATATACATTGGAATACTGCTCAGCCAGTAGGAGAAATGATATCTTGATATAAGCAACAACATGGATGGAGTGTGAAGACATTTTGTTGAGTGAAATTAAGTCAATCACAAAAAGACAAATATGATATGCTCTGACATTTTAAAAGATAAGAACAGGCAAATGTATAGAGAACAAAGTTTATTGTGGTTACCAAGGATGAGATGGAAAGGAAGGATTAACAGTGATGGAAATAATGCATTGATTAAGGGTAGGGTTGCACAGCCAATCATCATAATGGCTGTCAATAAATGGTATACCTATAAAAAGTTGAAGAAATATATATGTATATGTTTTGAAAAACATGAAAATTATTTTGTTAAATTGCTGAGCCTAAAATTTTCCTTCTGTAAAATTTCTAAAACTATGTAATTTTCTCTAACTTTACAATTTCTATCTGAGTATTAACAACTGTTATCAGTTCCTAATACTTTGACTCTAGTGGCTCTGTAAAATAGCTCTTGTGGGAATAACTTCTTAAGAATATGGAGATCTTCTCACACTGATAGATTTTTCTTTAGCTGACATAATAGTTTTATCTGAGTGTATGATTTAGCAGACTCCAACAAGATTATTTGCTTTAAAACATGTCTTTTAAAAAGACACTTTCTGGTTTGTTCAAAGTGGAAAAATATCTGCAATGTGACCATTGAAAGGGTCTGTAGAATTCCAATTTATTGTTACTGTGGTTTTGTATTTTTCATGTCCTGATGGCAAGAAACAGCATTATATCTTGGAGTATTTACACTTACATCTGAATCACAGTAATCAGCATCCCATTTTAATAGAAATTAATAATGTAGATACAAAAGTTTATATTTGTATATGTTACAGTAGTTATGTAGCAGTGAATACTTACCTGATGCTTATATATTTACTCTTTACTTATTTACTGAATGCTCTTTACCTACACTGTAATTCCTCACAATAATTCTGTGTGGCCAGCATATTACTCCCATTTGCAGATGAGAAATCTAAAACATTGGCATGTTTGGTGAGTTACACAATATCATACATCTAGTCAGTACCATTTTATCACACTCCAAAACCAAGGTTCTTAACTACCTAAGTTAACACGTAAGCAGTTCATTTCCTAGAAGGCAACCTGAGTTGCCAATTATATTAATTGTTAAGCTGTAAATTTTCAAATCTTAGTTCCATAATAATAGAAGATTTAAGATAAATTTACAGCTTATCTAGAATGAAAACAGGTACATACTCAGAAATGAAGACACTGTTGCCTGTGTTTTAATACATTAAGCACTCATCAAAATTTTTATTATCTACTATGTGCTAGCGTAGTGCCTAAGGCACTTGACTACTAACCAGAAGGCTGGCGGTTCAAACCCACCAGCCACTCCTCGGAAGGAAGATGGGGCAATCTACTTCTGTAGTGATGTTGTTGTTGTTGTTATGTGCCGTCGAGTCGGCCCCGACTCATAGTGACCCCTCCTTGGGTTTCCGAGGCAGTATCACTACGGAAGTAGGATTGCCCAACCCTCCTTCTGAGGAGTGGCTGGTGGGTTTGAACCGCCAGCCGTCTGGTTAGCAGGCAAGTGACTTAGCCACTATGCTGTCATCACTCTGTAGTGATACTGCCTCAGAAACCCAAGGAGGGGTTGCTACGAGTCAGATCTAATTCGAGGGCACATAACAACAACAACTATGTGGTAGGTACTGGAATGACATAATGATGAAAATACATGATCACTCTCTCCATAAGGCTTAAAATCTAGTTAGATGTTTTTCAACCTTCTTTGAACCCATGCTTTTCTTGGATGAACAATACAACAAATATTACATCCTCCTTAATTTGAAATCTAAAAATATTCACATATTCCTTACCATCTGATTCTGTTTGGTTTCTGAGTATCTATAGTGAGTAGTAGTAAAAGCTTGAATAGCCAAAGAAAACAACACTATCTCAAAAAGTTTGTTGGTAATTCCCAAATTTGGGTAATGAGAATTCAGTTATGGAGAGTTTGCATTCTGAGGCACATGTGTGTCATGTCTAAAAATAATCAATTGAATGAAGTCATAACTTGTTAAAGACGACAGTGCTGCTTGAACAATCTCTCTCAGAAAGATCAACACAAGGGCAGTCCCCATGAGGCGGAGGTTAAAGATGTCCCAAACGTCCAAACTACTATGCCATTCCATCATTTCAGACATTAACTCCTCCTCCTCCTCCCAATAATTTCCCCAGTCTTAGGGTTCTGTATTTTGCTGTAACGCCTCACAGAACTCACAGACACCCAAGGGATCATCTCACATAGTAGTGGTGGAGGCTGGCAGGCTGGCGAGTCGTAGGTCCATGAATAGGTCTGCAGGATCCTCCCAATTCTCAGGGTTTGATGAACCTCGATCAGCAGATCAGATGACAGCTGCTGTCCCAAATGCAAGGGGTGAGATGAGGATGAGCCAAAACACAAAACCAGAGCAAGAGGAGGGCGAACCTTCCCAAGAGATTCGTAGGTATATCCTCAAGGAGGCTAAGGGTGGTGATTTGAATTATACCCTCCAGCAAGGTAGGACTCATTCCACCTGTGTTGCTCCAACAGAAATAACCTAAGTGGATGGCTTTAACAATCAGCAGCTCAAGGCAAATGCCATCACAGAGCCGATTGCCAGTCATTATAGGGAATGACTACTATCAGCTGCCCAGCCAAGTTGATACCTGACCTTAAGTACCACACCACCCCAAACAGGCATGGATAATAGGATTTACAATACATCACAGAATGGAGGTCAGTGGCTAGAAGGGCGACATCAAGCAATTCGCTGCGAATACAAAGTTAAAATATATCTGTAAGTTTATATGTAAAATTTCTAACCCCCAAAGATAAATGAACATGAGATTTATAAAGATACTGATAATAAAAGGCAATAATAATGAAAACTAAGAAGAAAAAAAGATACTCAAGTCGGAACCAACTTAGGATAGAGTTGTCAGAATGGAACCCCATCGTGTAAGTACCAGTAGTATTGTAACTACAAATACCTGTAATTGTTTACAATCTACTGTGGTTTATGCTGAGAGCAATGGAAGGGTGGAAAACCCTTCTTTTGAAAGAAGACTTAATAATAGAATCTAGTGAATAATATATAATATTTTGGTAAGAATGCAGTCCATTCATTCATTCAACAAATGGAATAGCTGATATATGCCAGACTCTGTGTGAACTCTTTCTGCTTGTTCCCTGACCACATGGAAATTAAAATCTAGTGAAGTTCTCTGCTGTTCAAGAGGCAGTGTGTGTAGTCTGGAGACTGGCAACTTCAGTTCACATTCTGGCTCCTCTGCTTACTAGCTGCTTGATGTTGAGTGAATTATTTAACCTCTTTACGTCTCAGCCCTCTCATATATTTAAAAAAAAAAAAAAAAAAAGGAAGAGGAGGATTCTAATAACATCTACCTCCTGGAGTTAATGGAATTTTGTGAAGATTAAATAACTTATGAAGGGCTTAGAACAGTGTCTAGCATAATAAGTGTTAGCTACATTTATTATTATTTTAATATGGATATAGATGTTTAAAAAAATTGCACATTTAAGGAGATCTAGGCCTGGTCTTGGGAGTATGAAGGTCAAGGTCAGTTTTCGTAGGGATGTGATTTGAGTCTGAGAAGTGAAAGATGAATAGTGTTAACTGGTTGAATAGGGAGAGAAATGGAGTAAAATGATTCTAGGCTAAGAACAACCAAGTATGAAAGTCAGGATCAAAGTGTCTTGAGGACAAGGACAGGCTACATGAGCAAGGTGAGGATGAGTCAGGAGAAATGATAGGAACCAAATGTTGCAGGGCTTTGGGAAGCCTTTGGAGGGTGGCTTATGGAAGGAAGTGTCATTAGATTTTCATCTTATAAAAATCCCACTGTGTGCATTCTGCAAAATATATTAGAATGGGGCAGAGTAGATGTAAATAGCAGTCACTGTTGTTGAAAGTAAAAGATTATGGTAAATTGGAGTTAAGGAAGGTGGGAGATGCAGATGGGGAGAAGTGGATATATCAAATATATTTAGGAGATAAAATAGACAAGGCTTATTGTTTTATTGGATATGAAGGATGAGGGAAAAGAAAAATGTCAATGAGGACTTCCACAGTATCAGCTAGAAGACAAAACGATTATAATTAAGTCAGGAAAGTGGAAGGCATGTTCTAGGCAGCTCAGGATATATGATGGAGCTTACTGATAATGTTGAGGACGTTCTAGAGCGTAGGTTCTCAAAGTGTTGTTCCTGGACCAGCACAGCAGCATCAGCATCACCTGGGCATTTTTTAGAAGTACCAGTTATCAGGCCCGATCCTTGGGAGGAAGATGGGGCAATCTACTTACGTAGTGATACTGCCTCGGAAACCCAAGGGGGGGTCGCTATGAGTCAGGTCCTACTCCACGGCACATAACAACAACAACACACCGTAGACTTGGTGAATTAGAAACCCTGAACATATGGTCTCCTAATCTGTTGTTTAACAAGTCCTTCAGGTTATTCTGATGCACAGTAAAATTGGGAAACCATTCTTTTTGGAGGCATGATGGAAAAGTTTAGGAAGAGGGACAAACGCATGTTTGAATCCAAACCAGAATTGATTAGTTTTATGGGACGACGGTGGTTTTGAACAGGGCTTAGCAAATTACAGCCGTTGGCCCACTCCTGGTTTTTGTACAAGTTGCAAACTAAGAAGAGTTTTTATAGTTGTTAAGTGGTTGGGGAAAAAAAAAAATCAGAAGAAGAATATTTAGTGATTTGAAAATTTTATGAAATTCAAGTAAATTGTCTACAAAGTTTTATTGGAACACAGTCATGCTTTTTATTTACATATTGTCTATGGCTTTTGCACTATAGTGGAAAACTTGAGTAGTTGCAACAGTAGCCATGCAATGGCTAAAATGCTTGCCTTCTGGATCTTTACAGAAAAAGTGTAAAGTTTCCTGCCTTAGAGCATTAAAATTATTTTATTAGGTGACTTCTGTAAATAGAGAAGAGCCTCATGAGGAGTTTCATACTCTAGGTTTTGAGTTTAGACAGAGATTAATACTTGGTCTCTCAGCAAAGGATGAGAACTGAGCCTAGTGGACAGAGATCTTAGATTGCTTGGTTTGGAATGAGGAAGGCAAACAACTGACTCTTGGTCAGAGCTGTGTAGGGTCCTCCAGTCCCATAGCCTGTTGTTTTGGCTCTGTTAGCCTGAGGTAGCAACTTTCCCAGTGCTCTTTGTAATCATTTTTGAAGATTCAGTAAAACGATGACAGTTTTTATGGAAATGATTCAATATTGGTTATTTTGTATGGTGATGCTGTCTTGGCATTGAATGTAGTGAGTATAAACATTGTATGGTTTCACTTAAATGTGTAAACGTTGGTCTTCTGAGATGCCCAAGCATGTTCATGAGGATGCCGTCATTGTTTGCTTGGATAAAATCCAGTCCTATCATGGAAAAAACTAAACTTTGGAAATTTTTGCTGTTGGTAATAGTGAATAAAGTTGTTATAGACTAACCTTCTTGCCAAGGACAACTAGAAAAGCTGTATAAAATAAAACAAAATACCTGGTTGAAGGCACTGAGAACTAATAAGGCAGTGAGGACTTGGGGCCAGCATCTCAGAGAGAAAAAGGTAGTTCTCAACACATCATCTAAATAAGCAGCAGTCCCTCCTCCTGGCCTGACCAACTCTCAGGCCTTTCACAGACTCGAGGCACGCGAGTGGAAAAGAAAGGGTCTCTACTTCTGAAGTAACAAGGAGATAAGGACCATTTATGTGAACAAACCTGCTTCTTTTAGGGACAGGGAGGCAAAGTGTGGCAAGTTTGTAAGAGGCCTGAAATTTTTTCAGGAGGAGTGATTGCTGTTTATTTAGATGATGTGTTGAAAAATGCTTGATTTCTCACAACTTTTCTCTCAAGAACAAGCCAAACAACAAAAATTGGGGGCCAGGCTGCAGCTAAGTGAGGTTATTAAATCCTTCTTGAGGCAGGGTCTCAGCACTTGAAAATCGTCTTGTAGTGAAGGCTGAGAAGAGAGATAGCAATTGTTGTGATTTCTGTTTCTTCCTTTCTGTTCCAGGGTGGTTAAAGTGTTTAAATTTGTTTGAAACATGCCAGAGTTTGAAACTGCCCCATGGAGTTTTCTTGGCTGTAATTTTTACGGAACACGATCACCAGACCTGTCTTTCATAGCACCGCTGGGGGGGTTCAGACCACCAACATTTAGATTAGTGAATGAGTGCAAACTCATTTGTGCTACCCAAGGACCTGGGTGGGTTATGGAATGTTAAAAGTATGCTGTCTATAAATTATCCAAGCTATCCCAGAAGCTTTCCATGACAGTAGTCACTGTGTCCTTTGAGGAGGTTACCAGGAGGGATCATTCCCTAGAGAAAGATAGCATCCTACTTGTAAAGTAGACGGTCAGTGAAAAAGAGGAAGACCCTCAAAAAGATAGATTGACACAGTGGTGACAACAGTGGGCTCAGACATAGCAATTATGAGGATGGCACAGGATCGGGCAGCGTTTGATTCTGTTGTGTGTAACGTCGCTATGAGTCAGAACTGACCCTGTAGTACCATACTATGTATTTAGGTGAATGAGAGTAAAATTAATTTCCCTGACTAGTAGCCTTCTGGGCTGAGTCTTTCTTTTGGTTTGTTTAATCCTTGCCCTGATTCTGTTCCTTATCTGTATTTTGGAAGGTGTGCCTTATTTATTTATTTATTATTAATTTTTGTTTGTTTGTTTTAAAGAATGAACCCAGAATCATCTCTAACTTGTAATGCCAAGAAAGACAAAGTATATTTTCTTTATGTTGACTGCATTCAGTGGTGACCTACAAAACTAAAAGGAAGAATCTAGGTGTTAATACTCTCTGTTCTGTCAATTGTGGAAGTGGGTGAGGATCATTTTAGAGTAAAGAGGATGACTTACAAGGTAAAATTCATGTGGATATTTTTGATTTGATTATAGATTCACTAAGTACACAAGCAGAAATAACACTGATTTTCATGTGAATCCATTACCTATTTTCTACCATATTATCTAAATGTTATCAGTAAATTTAGAAGATTTTCTTACATTGGTATTTTAGATACAGTGTTAACATTGATCATCACTTTGTGTTTTGAAGAACAGTTCTTTTCCTTTGATTAAGGTGCTTTTCAATATCTTTCCTATATTCAGTTCACACATTAGTATAATGGCTATGATGATCGTTTCTTCTAGTATATGATAGAACTTAATTTTTGCTTATGGATTTATAAGCATTTCCGGAAGACAGAATGTCTTATTAAGATTTGGTTTAAAACTTGGAATTTGGGCCAGGATCTAATTTCTTCCCATTCACATTTTCAGGCATTTATAAAAAATATGATCCCTAAAATGATTTTATGCAGCCCCTGGGGTCTCATGGCACAGCATGAATAGAACAGCAGAGCAGCAGGATTTAGTGTTGTTTTAGAAACCAGTAGACCTGAGTTGGGTTCCTAGAGCTGCCATTTTCTATCTGTATGACCTCAGATAAGTTACTTAACCTCTCTATGCCTCAGTGTCCTTGTAAAATGGAAATAATAATAGTACCTTCCTCGGAGGAGTAAATAATACCACACGTTAAAGTGCTTGAAAGAGTCCTGGTGGTGTAATGGTGAAAGCGCTGAAAGGCTGGCAGTTCAAACCCACCAGTGGCTCCTGCTCTGCAGGAGATAAAACCTCGTGATATGTTCCTGTAAAGAAAGATTACGCTAGGAAACATGGGACAGTTCTGCTCTGTACTGTAGGATCACTGAGAGTCAGAATCGATGTGATGGCACACAACATGTAAAGTACTTAGAACAATGCTTAGTACACAGTAAGCATTCAAATGTAGTTATTATTCTTGATAATAAAAATATAATTTTTATTACTTCATCTCTATACCCAGTCATTGTGGTCAGTGCTGGAGATGCAGTCACAGCCCAATTTGTGAGAGATAGAAAGATAATAAAACAATATAATATATACTGTAAGTAGAGGTTTGTACAGTATACTGGGTTACCTCATGTGAGAAGTGGCTGTCTCTTATTACTTCATTTCATCTTTGTAGCACTTCTCCTCCAAGAGATGATTATTACTATTTTCAGATTCAGAGAGGGTAATGATCAGAACTTCAGTCCTCAGATCCCTGATCTTGTCATATCATTCACACCATATAGTTCTGTGGTGAATGGCAGGTAAAGTAAATTAAGCTTTTTTTTTGAACACTCACAAAGCATATAAAGCATTGTGCAACTTTTCATGGGTGAATGAATACACAGAAAACGTGAGACATGTTGTCATCAAGAAGCTTGCACATATGGAATGGCTAAATAATGAAAGAAGGCAATGTAGACTCTACAGATAATTCTATTGTTATTATTGGTAAACTTTTTTTTATAACTTTGGAAAAAAATATGAAGAATGACATATTTAGAAACGTGAAGGTAACATAAATGATAATGAATTATTATTAAGTGATCACCCCTTAGCCACCACCAGGTCAAGAGATAGAACATTGCCAGTTCTGTCCTCACCACCCGCCCACATGCCCTTTCCTGGTCATATCCACTTCTCTCCTCACAGAGGTAACAGCTGTCACTTTTAAGATAATCGTGTCCTGGCTTTTCTTCATAGCTTTACCATCTCAGTGTATATTTCTAAGTGTTATAGTTTAGTCTTACCTATGTTTGAGCTATGTCTGTAGAATCATATACCAGCTATATTTTGGTGTTTGGTTCTTTTTCAACATTAAGTTTTTAGAATCCATCAATGTTGCATAGAGCTATTCATTTTCTTTGCTTTATGTGTATCCCATTTATAAATGTAACACATTTATCCATTCTACTACTGATGAATATTTAAAGGTAATAGTTTCTCTAAGTTCCTAATTCCAGGAGATACTTGTTTCCTTTTCCATTCTCAGACATTGCTGCTTCCATTTATTTGAGGGTATTTTTGTCACACGTACATATTCCCACATATGAAGTGAAAAAATACACAGCCTGATTTGTATATGATTCCCTGTTTTGTATAGTGATTAAGTGTTCAGCTGCTAAGGTTGCTGGTTCAAATTCAGCGACTCCACAGGGGAAAGATGTGGCACTCTGCTTCCATGAAGATTTTACAGCCTTGGAAACACTGTGGGGACAGTTCTGCTCTGTCCTGTAGGCTCGCTGGGAGTCAGAATTGACCCAATATCAGTGAGTTTGGTTTTAATTTGCATACAGCTCTTTCTCTCATGATAGAATGATAAATACTATACATTTTTCTCCCCAGTATTCATTTCTTTTTAACCATGGAATTCGGAGTACCACACACCCACTTCTCACTTGTGGGTTTACCTTGTTTAATTAAGCTCTGAAGAAACTTGGGAAGTAAGATTCTTCAACACCACCTGGCGTTTCCACAGTAATCACTGTGTTTTGGAATGTTTGCTCTCATTGTCTTGGTCTTTCTGCTCTGCCTAGCTTTGGAAATGACTGGCATAGACCAAGAGCCTGGGAATTCAGTTTTTAGGGGAGACATGATAGTCAACTGTTGGAGACCAAGAAAAAGACCACCAGAAGGACATGATTGCAAGGCACTTGTTCTAACAACAGCTGAGAGAAGGCAAGGCCTCTCTTATGGTTGAGTGCTTGTTTGGCTCAAATTCTGTGTGCTTAGGGCAAAAACATTGTTCCAGCAAAATAGGTTGGTAAACATTGTTCCAGTAAAGAATGCTGATTATCTTGATGGAACACTTCATGTCTAGGAATAGTATACCTTAGTAATCATATTATACTTTAGAATAATGTACCCTAGTAATTATCTTATAACTCAGAATCCTGTACCTTAACAATCATATTATATCTCAGAATGATACTTTGTAGTGATTATTTACTGTTTTTGTAAGAAATGTGAACCCAACTAATCATCTTTTGTTTTCAGGCATGGGAAAAGACCTCCAGGTACGGGGAAAAGTAAAATTTTAACCTTTTAGTTAATACTTGATTGTACTGTAGAAAATACTTGATTGAATACTTGATTGTATTAAGAAAATACCAAGAACAATGATGAAGTCATGTGCTTATGTATAAATAAAGCAGGACAGATGCATCATGTCACTCTTGCATCATATGCAGAGCGTCCATCTGGTCCCCATTCCTCTTAAATCTTTAATCCTTTTGTGTTGCTTTGTTTCATGACTTGTGTTGTTTTGCCAGACGTGGCAGTCAACTGTCATGACAAGACAGACAACTTGGGATGAAAACAGAAGACAAATACTGCTTTTTGCATGTATGCTTTGAAGTACTTTGTATACATTTTTAGGATGTATATTATTTTTATAGGGATATGTGCTGAAGTGAACATTTCCAGCTTACCTCTTATATTGATGTCAAAATGATACTTCTCTAGGTAGTTCTGTTTTCCATTTCCTTACCAATAATATAGGTCTTCTGAAAACTGTTAGAAACGCCATCTTTCTGCCAGATTTCAAAAAATTCTGAAGACAAAGTGTTGTATAGCAGCACCTTCACGTTGATGATGCTTCTTGTTCCTTAAATATTATCTGAATTTAAACCTTGGAATCAAGTCCCAGAAGCTCAAATGTAATTAACTAAGTATTTTATTAAATGTTAGTGTGATTATGAGAAAATGAGTAGAATACAACGATGTTCTCAGATAAAAATAAAAATTATATATGCTGACTGTGGAGACAAAATGAAAATTAAAAATGTAGCATGTAAGAACTAATTAAAGATTTACAAAACTGTGTACAGCTCAGTTTTACTTCTGAGCAGCACCTTTGTATCATAAACCACTATTCACTATTTGCATTATGAAACATTTTTATTTGCATTATCATATTATTGGTGTGAGAATGGAAGAACAAAACATTAGATGATTTCTGGACTCTTCTTCACTTTGCTGAAGAGATTACATCCACTTTTGGCACTTGACTTGAAAATTACACTCCTTATTCACAGACGGCCAATTTAATTATTCCCTTCCCTTAAGCACTATAATACTTTGGGACATGGAAAAGGCAACATATCTCTATGTGAACTATTCTGGCCACTATTAACATTCCATTGAAACACTGTCTTACACAAGTCCAATAAAAATGCTGATAAAGTCTTATGAAGGCCCCACTAATATAGCTTTACAGGGATTCTGAGCTTCTGTTTTACCAGAATATCCAAATTGGGAAATCATGTTAGTGTTAGAATAAACATAAACAGCCTTACAGATTAGAGCTCTTTAGTGTTTCTTTGTCTAATAAACCACATTTGGTCATAATAGAAAACAGAGAAAAAGGGATGAAATGAATCACTTAATTAATACATGTGGAAAAACAATGGATGGGTTTACGTATCTTGTGGATTGGAGCAAACAGCTAGCAATAGACTTTAAAAATTCATACTATATTTCTAAGATGTGCAAATAGAGAAACAAAAAACCTACATACATGTTCTCATGCTTTTCAGTGCTGTAGTTTGCTATAGGAATTTAATTACTGCCCATTTATATAGAAAAGCAGGGCCCCTATCTAATGGTAAAAACCAAAACTAAACCCTCTGCCATCCAGTCGATTCCGACTCATAGTGACCCTATTTTTTTTTTTTTTTTTTTAAAAAAAGACCAAAGTCACTTCCATTGAGTTAATTCTAACTCATAGTGACCCCCTTTGGGTTTCCAAAGCAGTATCTGTACAGAAGTAGATTGCCTAGTCTTCCTTCTGAGGAGTGGCTGGTGGGTTTGTACTGCCAGCCTTCTGGTTAGCAGTCAAATGCCTTAAGTGCTACGCCACCAGAGCTCCTTTAGTGACTCTATGTTGTTGCTGTTGTTGTTGTTGTGTACCATCGAGTCACACCTGACTCATAGTGACCCCTCCTTGGGTTTCCGAGGCAGTATCACTACGGAAGTAGGATTGCCCAACCTTCCTTCCGAGGAGTGGCTGGTGGGTTTGAACCGCCAGCCTTCTGGTTAGCAGTCAAGTGCCTTAGCTACTATGCTACCAGAGCTCCCTAGTGACTCTATAGGACAGAGTAAATGGGCCCCATAGGGTTTCCAAGGCTGTAAATTTTTATGGAATCAGACTGCTTGTCTTTCTCCCGCAAAGCAGCTGATGTGTTTGCATCTCCAACCTTTTAGTTAGTAGTCGAATGCTTTAACTACTGTGCTTCCAGAGCTGCTCATCTAGTGGTAGTAACCTTTAAAACTTCAAATTCATTTTACAGCCTCAGACTGCCTATGTCCTACTTCCTTCTCCCTGCTGTCCCTTTTTCTTTCCTCTACCATATTTATTGAGTACTTAGAAATAGTTAGTGAAGGCCTTTCTCAACGAGGTGATATTTAAGCTATGACTTGAATGTTTTAGAGGGAATCATCAGGTGACTGTCTCAAGAAAGAACATTTTAGGCAGATTGACCATCTAGTACAGACAGTGTAAGGCGAGACCTGCTCTGCTCTCCAGGTAACAAAAAAACGACCAGTTAGCTGCAGTATGATTAAAAAAAGGTATGAGATGAGCCAGGGTGGTGAGCAGGGGTCAGATCATGAAATGTTTTGTAGCCTAAGTAAGAAGTATGAATGAAAACAGTAAAAACAACAAAAATAATGAGGATAGCATCTATCATTTCATGACTCACTTTACTGTGTTCCACGTGCTTTGCTAAGCACATTTTCATACACATCCAGTTTCATTCTTAAGAGTGTGAGGTAAGCGTGAGTGTTGTTGCTATGTGACGTTGAGTCGGATCCGACTGATAGTGACCCCTCCTTGGGTTTCTGAGGCAGTATCACTATGGAAGTAGATTGCCCTATCTTCCTTCCGAGGAGTGGCTGGTGGGTTTGAACTGCCAGCCTTCTGTTTAGCAGTCAAGTATCTTAGGCACTATGCTACCAGAGAGGTAAACGTAGTCACCTTGATTTTTTTAGATGAGAGAACTGAGACTTAGAGAGAATCCATTCTTTCAAGTCATATATCTTTGATGAGGAAAAAAGGATTTTACCTGAGCCCTGTCAGATGTATTCTAAAACCTGTACTCCAACTATGAGGCTGTAAGGAGTCTATGTGGTTCTTAAATTTATCCTCATGTCTCCCTCCTCCCCAAAATAATTTCTTCTTCATTTATGCTCCAGACCATAGCCAGAGAAGCCCATTATAGTAGAGTAATATATGATCCCATTTAACAGAAATGAAAGTTTGATTTGGACGTCCAAAGTAGCAGTATCCCCAGGAACATAAATGAATATGTGAAGTGTTCTCTAAGAGGGTATAAACTAAACTTGGGTGATATTCCTGAAATACTGTCTCTGTACAGTAATGTTAAAACTTTGTTAAAGTGGCTCTCATACACTGCTGGTGAGACTGTGAAGTGACACAACCACTGTGGAAAGCAATATGACGATTCCTTAGAAAATTGGAATTGGAGATTCCATTTGGCCCCAGCAATCTCATTACTAGGTATATTTTCTAGAGAGGTGAGATCCAGGACAGGAACAGATATATCCACACCCTTGTTCATCGCAGCACTATTTACAATAGCAAAAAGATGGAAACAGCCTATGTGCCCATCAATGGAAGAGTGGATGACCACACTATGGTACATACATGCACTGGAATGCTATGCAGCACTAAAAATAATGTAGCATCTGCAAAACACCACATAACATGGATAAACTTGGTGCACTTGGAGTGAAGTAAGTCAATCACAGAAGGACAAATACAGTATTAGTTCATTGTTGTGGAGGGTCAAGGACAGGTTTATATGTGGAGGGAAACTTCCTTTGTTGGTTGACACAGGTGGGAGGGGAGAGGAGGGAGCACTACAAAAAAATGCATTGACCCTTGTAACTTTAGTTTTGTGTATTTTACTGTACATAAATTATATTTCAATAAAATGCATTTTAAAAAGAAAAAAAAAAACTTTGTCAAAGTGAGGGAAAAAGACAGATTTAATCTTCAGACAAGAGTTAATAGAATTGAAAAATATCCAGAAATGTATTAATTCAATGACTTTGTCCCAGAGATTTTATCTTGCTTTCTTGTTTTGTTTTATTTTGTTGTGTTTCTGTTTTTAAACTATTTAACAGTGGAGAATGAATAAAAAAGCTGAAATCTAGAAGAAGATATTTATCATCTTCTTGTTAGGAATTCAACCCCCAAAGAGGATCTAGCAGTCACAGAAGGAAAAATACTGTATGATCCCATGTATATGAAACGTCTAGAATAAACAAATACATAAACATCAAAGTTTATTAGTGGATAACAAAAGTGAAAGAGAGGAGGAAAGGAGAGTTATTGCTTAAGGGGCACTGAGTTTCTGTTAACGGTGATGAAAACATTTGGAAAGAAATAGTTGTGATGGTTGCATAATATGGTGAATATAATTAATGTCACTGAATTGTACAGTGAAAATTCTTGAAATGGCAAATGTTATATATATTTTACTACACACATGCACCCACACACGCTGTATATAGAATCGGCTCCCAAGCTTATGTTCATTTTTGTTTTATTTCTCCCACTTGTCACTTTTGGTCCCATGCTTGATAACATAATTATCTTTATTTACAAAGAATACAAATTTAGGAATAGGACATTGCAGAATAACTTTCAATTAATGTGTCATCTCATAATCACAAGTATTTCAGGATAAGGTTGGCAGAAGGAAATGTATCAACAATTTACTAAACCATTTTGTATAGAATGGTTTTCAGATTTTTATCAAAAATTAGTGGCCAGTGCCCATAAATGAGTACTAGATGAGATAATTGGTAAAGTTTAGAAAAATGCTTTAAGGACTTTAATTGGGAACCTGCTATTTCCAAGGACTACTAATATTTCAGCCACAGTGCCCTTCAGGATCTGTAACCTTCTTTATTTTGGAAGTTATTTGTAAACAACATACATGTCCAACTTTCATTAGATACAGAGTAGAAAAAAATCACTTTATATGACATCTTTTGCTAGGTATGTAGCTGTGATGGCTCAGGATTACAGAATATTAGATAAATATTCTGTCATACGCTTTTAAGTGGAAATATATTAACTATAGCACAAAAACTCATTTTAATTAAAGCAATTTTCCAAAAAGTCTGGGATCCGATCCAGCACAGGACAATTAGTGATTATGACACCCATGTCACTCACTCAAGGCTCAGGATGAGGCTATGACCTTGATCTGTTGCCTGTTTGGATATTACTAGAGCTGTGGTTGAGTTAGAGTACAGCCGCATCTCAGTCACCCTTGACATACCTCACGCCTGATGAGCTAAAGGCTGCTTGAGGGAAGATAGGTGGCAGTCTCATTTGCAAATTGGATGCTGCTTTTAGAAAGTGAGCAGCATTTGCCTGGAAGGTATTGGATCTTGCTATTTAAAGGATTTGTACTTACTCATCATCAAATTAACAAAAAATTGTTTCATAAAATTAGGTGAAGATAAAACAGTTTAATGAAACTAAAATGCATTTAATTTTCTTGAATAAACGTAATTATTTTGCACAATTTTCACTTAACTTTGCAGTACTAGATCTAAGGATTTAGAGAAATAACAGTAGGCTGGGTTTTTATGGATGCTGCAGTGGCTGTCAAAAAGGGATGAAAACTTCTCATCTTTCAGACATCTTCAGTTTTACTTTTCTGGGATCTAGTAAAGTGGCTTTTGTATCATTAAATTGCCAAGGCCTTATTTTTAAATCCAACCTTATATTTTGTTCAATTGTTTGTAAATTGTTGATGTCAAATAATGAAAGTGCTTTATTGAAAAGTTCTGTGTCAACTCTAAATACATGAGTTTAGCTTTTCATGAAATAACATTGCAGCCATATAACATAACTCTTTCATCAGCAAATTAAAACCTCAGTGTGATTATATGCAATCAGTGCCATAGTAGAATAGTAGTGGTTTTAAAAATAAACAAAGAAAACAAAAAAAAGTACTTTCTACTTCCAGCCAAAAAAATCAACCATGTCAGTAACCAGAAAGTGCACCATTGCTGTAACTATCATTATTACTTCTCTTGTTTTTCTTTCTTTCTGCCTTCTCCTCACTGGTGCCTCATTTTCTTTGCAGTTATGAGTAGGAACTGGATGCAAAGTATTTAATGAGTGTAATCTGGAAACAGAACTCCCTGTCCAATTCTCTTAACTCTGCTCCTTTTACATTGTTACCTAAAAGAGTGTTGGATAACACACTCACACACACACACACCTACACCTACCTATGAAATAATAACTTTGTTATTTATAAACTCAGTAGCAATGAAATTCTGCATGGTGATGATATAGTATATAATAGAAATCTTTATATTGGTATTTATTGAACATTGGCTTTTTATATTACTACAGTAAATTTGATGCTGGGATTTTGAACCATCCCCTCCAACCTAGCTCTGCAACATGGCACCTATTCATCAAAAATAAATGCCCAAATCAATGGAATGTTTCTGTAGCAGGTAATAATTATTTTAGACTTACTACCCATAGCCCTCAGACTTGTATCATCATTCTTTATCAGATAACCCAATTGTTCCTGCGTTAGTAGAGACTGAGCTATGAGTTCATTTTCCTTGTTATTGGATGAATAGATCACATGGGAACTACTAGAAATACAGCATTCGGAATCAAACAAATAATGGTTGTTAAGACCTTCTACTGGTTTTCTTTTATTCTGTTTAATGAGTTTGCTTATAGCAGCCCCCAAGCACCTCCTTTTCCATAGATTCTTGTTGAAATCGGCATTCTTTTGCTATTTAAACAAATAAACATGATTTTTATGCTTCGTGTTTAAGGTAAATGCCAATTCTGGCATTCATATATTTACCAAGCCTAATGTGTCTATTTGTACACAGTACTTTCATGGCAACAGGCAGAGAAAATTTGTCCAAAAATTTCCATCCCCTTTTTACATTGTCAGAATTATATTATGCTATTGTGGGTATAAAGAGTTCTGGTGGTGTAGTCATTAAAGCATTTGACCACTGACCAAAAGGTTGGTGGTTTGGACCCACCAGCCACTCTGCAGAATAAAGATGAGACAGTCTTTACAGTCTTCTGTAAAGATTTACAGCCTTGAAAACCCTATGGGCAGTTCTACTCTGTCCTGTATGATTGCTCTGAGTCATAATAAACTTGATGGCAATGGATTATTGTGGATATATTGAATACATGAGAATTCTGAGATGAGTGGTGTACCACAGTCCATCTCCCACTACTCTTTTCAGTTGGGCTGCTTTGAAATCTGATCTGTCACTTTGACTTAGGTGTGAAGGTGTTTTTTCTAATGCTGAAATAAAGTGTGAGATAGAACCAGCATTTAATTGACAGTTGATCTGTTATAATCAGTGAAATTTTGAAAAATGTATCACAGCAACAGTATCTTTGGATTTGCTTTCATTTTAAGATTTTAGATAGGAAGTCAAATAGGATCGTATAACGTGATAGACAAATCTATGTTTGGATTCCAAGTTTGTCTCTTATAGCTTTGCAGATTTGGGCACAACATCTAATCTTTTGAGCTAAGTATCCTTTCTTAAAAAAAAAAAAAATGCAAATGATGTAACCTACCTGTTGAGTTTTAAGAATGAAATGAAGTCAGGGAGAGCACTTGACATAGGCCTAGTGCCAGCTTTTAGTCCAGAAGTCCCAGAGCTCATTAGTGGCAGAACATTAATCAAAAGTCTGGTTTTCTAACACACAGAAGTAGTTTTTTTTTTTTTTAAAGGAGTTTCATTTTATCATAAGCCAAATAAAATCTAATATATAATGTTATGGTCAAAGGGAGCTGATAGATTATTAGGCAGCTTTACTGGAAATAAGTTGCTTACTGCATGGGGTGTGAGAGCTCCTCTTTCTTTTGTCTTTGAAGACCATGTGGGCTGGCACTGTATTTCCACCTTCTTTTAGAGGAGGCTAATGATGAAGAGTGCTGATGATGCTAGGTAAAATATACTGCAAGGAACCAGGAGATGAGAAATAGGTGAGAATCTGCTGCCTTCAACTCTGTACTTCTCCCAGCATATCCCTTGATTATTTTGTGCAGACCTCCTCCTTATTGTATATTGCCTTCCCCTTCACCAAAATTATTATGTGTCTACCCTCAAGCCAGGAACCCGGACAGAAGAGCAGTCAGCTCCAGGGACACAGGTGAGGAGAGACAACTCAGGGATGCCCAAAGCAGCAGGCCGGAAGAGTAGGAGAAAGGGGATTAAAAGCCAGGAAGCCAGAGAGAAGAGCAATCAGCCAAAGGGATTAGGTGAGGAGAGGAAACTAAGGCCTGCCCAAAGCAGCAGGACTGGAGAGCTGGAGAAAGGGGATAAAAGCCAGGAACCCGGACAGAGGAGCAGTAAGCCCCAGGGACAACTCA
>NW_006921590.1:11309188-11316710 GCF_000298275.1 Orycteropus afer afer | reverse complement strand
CCGAAGAAGAGTTGATGCTTTTGAGTTGTGGTGCTGGCGAAGAATGCTGAAAGTACCATGGACTGCTAAAAGAACTAACAGATCTGTCCTGGGAGGAAGTGCAGCCAGAATGCTCCTTGGAAGCAAGAATGGCCAGACTTCGTCTCACCTATTTTTGTCATGTTGTCAGAAGGGACCATTCCGTGGAGAAGGATGTCATGCTTGGTAGGGTGTATGGTCGATGAAAGAGGGGGAGGCCTTCAACGAGATGGATTGACACGGTGGCTGCGATGACGGACTCAAGTATAGCAGGAGTAGTGGGGCTGGCACAAGATCGGGCAGTGTTTCGTTCTGTTGTGCATGGGGTCACTATGAATCGGAAACCACTCGACGGCACTTAACAACAACAACAACCACCACCCTCAAGTTAGTTTCTTACCCTCCTTTCCTTCCCATCTCTGGTAACCATCAAATAATACTTATTTTTGTGTGAATCAATGTAACTATTTTGCACAATTTTCAGCCTTTTTTTGAAGTTTTACAATAATGGTCTCATACAAAATGTGCCTTTTTGTAATTGACTCATTTCACTCAGCGTGATTCCTTCTCGGTTCATCCATGTTATGAAATGTTTCACAGATTCATGGTTGTTTTTTTAACGTTGCTTAGTATTCCATTATGTGTATGTACTGTAGTTTGTTTATCCATTCATCTGAGCATTTAGGTTGTTCCCATCTTTTTGCTAGATGGGAACAATGCTGAACAGTGCTACAATGAACATGGGTGTGCATATATCTATTTGTGCCATGGCTTTTATTTCTCTATGATATATACCTAGTAGTAAAATTGCTGGATCATATAGTATTTCTATTTCTATCTATTTAAGGAAGTGCCATACTGTTTTCCACAGTGGTTGCACCATTTATAGTCCCACCAGCAGTGTATGAGGGCTCTAGTCTCTCTGTACCCTCACCAGCATTTATTGTTTCTGAACTTTCCTGTTAATGCTGGGGTGAGATGATACCTCGTTGTTGTTTTGATTTGTGGAGCTTTGGTGGTGTAGTGCCTAAGGCATGTGACTACTAACCAGAAGGCTGGTGGTTCAAACCCACCAACCACTCCTCAGAAGGGAGGTTGGGCAATTTACTTCTGTAGTGATACTGCCTTGGAAACCCAAGGAGGGGTCTCTTTGAGTCAGATCTGACTCGATGGCAATGAGTTTTTTGTGAACGGGTAACCTAGTGCCTAAGGCATTTGACTACTAACCAGAAGGCTGGCAGTTCAAACACACCAGCCACTCCTTGGAAGGAAGATTGGACAATCTACTTCCATAGTGATACCACCTCGGAAACGCAAGGAGGGGTCACTATGAGTCAGATTTGACAGCAGTGCTTTTGTTTTGATTTTAATGGCTAATGAGGAGCTGTAGTAGTACAGTGGTTAAAGCATTCAGCTGTTAACCAGATGAAACAGTCTGCTTCTGTAGATTTACAGCCTTGGAACCTCTATGGGCAGTTCTGCTTTTTTTCATGGTTTCTGTGAGTTAGAATTGACTCCACAGCAGTAGGTTTGATTGTGGTTTGGAATGGCTAATGATGGTGAGCCATGTGTTTGTTGGCTGCCTGAATGCTGTCTTTGGTGAAGTCACACAGAAGTGTTTTTTCACTACACTGTCTATTTTTTACTGGTTATCAAGTCTGGGTACTGACATGTTTATACAAAGCTATGATTTTTTCCAGGTAATTGTTCCCTATGAGATTCTGTTAGAGACATTCCTCAAGAATTCTAAAAAGTCTTCTAAGAGTTAGTTGAAAAGAAGATAGGGAGAGTCAAGGGATGTCTGGTCTTTGACTGGGATAGCTTTTGATAATGGGGCCATCCACTGAATGCAGGAGGGAGAAAAGCAGATCTAAGTGGAATTTGGTGAGTTCATTTATCAGTACCTTTAACTTTTTTTTTTTAATTTATCTGTAACCTCTTTAGGGATTTTACAACCCATATTATTCATTTTAGGATATTCTAAAATTTTGAGAATACTATTTTTTTGGAGACACTCTTTTACCCCCAGTGCAGGTCCGGATCTAGTTCCAAGAGTAATGACTTTTCCCATGATTAGGGCCAAGTGTAATATCTCAGTCTTTAAAAAAATGACTTTTTTTCTGTGAAGATCTTCTCATTGAGGATCTAAATGTTTCTTTTCTTTTTTTTTTTTCCCCAAAAGGAGAAGAAAAAAAATAGACTATAACCTGAGTATAAAACTGGGTTACTTACAAGTACTCTGTGGGTTTATGTTGACTACCTGGAAGGCAGAACCAAAAAGAGAAGACAGCGTTAGTCTTTCCAAAGTCATCCACTTCTCGAAGACTTGCTAATAGATTTTTCAGTGCACTCTTTCCCTTGCTGCCTTTCTTTTTTCATTCCTTTCATCTTTGGAGAAAGGATACAGCATACTGCTGTGGGCAGGTCAGACTAATGAAGGTTCAGATCCCGCATCTGTCACTTTCTACTTGTGTGAGCACAGACTGATTAACTTTGAGCTGTCCTCCATTTTTCCATCTGTAAAATGGAGAGAATAATATTTTATGAGGTTGTTGAAGAAGTGACAAAAAGATTTAAAGAATGCATTCATATAATAAGTAGTAGTTTTTTATTGTTGCTGTTATTATGCATTGGGTTCAAGTTACACAGGGTAATAAGATATAATAGAGCTCAAATAAGTTTGTGTTTTATGGGTTGGTAGAGTAAAAGTCTGGTTATACAGGAGATTGAAACTAATAATTAAAATTAAATATGTAAAAGATTATCTGTGGGGTTGTCCTTGCTAATGCTGCGACCACGGTAATTGAGTCAACTGAAGGAAAGATGGAATGAGGAAACAATTCTCCTGCCAACTTAAAGAAAATATGTATGCCCAGAGGCATGCGTGTCCAGCCTTGTTGGAGAAAGTGTTTTAAAATTCAGCCAGCAATACATGAGATGTCCCTGATGATGAATTGCCTGCTAAACTGTGCCACAGAGTATTCCATTTAATTCACTTATCTCTCTCAGCATAACTTCTTTATAATGTCAGTGCCCTCACTGGGTGTGTTGGGTGTTAGTAGGGTTGAGCAGGGAGGTCAGCAGAGAAGCCCATTCCAGATCTTAAAGTGACCACTATACTTAGTGATATTTTTAATTCCTGGTTATTTTCTTCCCAAATTCCCCAACTGTTTCATAGACCCCCCTCCTTTAGTATACTCCAAAGTATGTCACCAAGATAGTATATTCTCACTTTTTCTCTGGAGAACACTGCCTTTCACAAAGGACTAGAAAAGAGGGCTTGACTATTACGAAGTGATCATCATCCTTCTTTTCTTTCTTCTTTTTCCTTCCCTTCCTCTAGGAACTTTATTCAATACTAATCTGTTACATTTTATTATTTTCTTTTTTAAAGAAAGACTGACTCAGTGAGATCTGAGCATGCCTGTATACAATGGCAACAGCCTACCTAGGTCCAGCAACTGCACATCTGTTTAGCTGTTGTTCTTACCTGTGCTTAAAATCTCTGTGTCCCTGTATATAAAATGACATCTTGACATCATCTGTATGACTTGGTTACTTGAAGGTTCTTTTTCAAAAAGTTTAACCTTTAATTGTGAGAAGTACAACCCTACATAGAAGCAGAGTTAAACCCTAACATACCCCTCTCTCAGCATCCACAACCATCACCATTTGCCATATTATTTCATGTATTCTTTATACATCCATCCCCCAGTGTCACGTTTTTTGTGGCATATTTTAGAGAAAATCCCAGTCCCCATGCCATTTTATTTCTAAATTTAATATATATAAATCTCAAATAAAACCTATTATATTTAAAATCTTTTACCTCTGCATCCTTTTACATCCTCTTAGAGATAATTACCAGTACAGGCAGTCACCAGGTTACTAATGTCCTGACTTGCTGACAGTTCCTGCTTGTCCTTTAAGAACCAAGCCAAACCCAATGTCATCATCATGTTGTTGTTGTTGTTATGTGCGGTGGAGTCGGCCCCGACTCACAGCGACCCCTCCTTGGGTTTCCGAGGTAGTATCACTACGGAAGTAGGATTGCCCAGCCTTCCTTCCGAGGAGTGGCTGGTGGGTTAGCAGTCAAGTGCTTTAGCCACTATGCTACCAGAGCTCATCATAGTAACCCTTTAATGCAGGATAGAACTGCCCTATAGGGTTTCTAATGCTGTAAATCTCTATGGAAGCCAACTGCCATCTTTCTTCCACAGAACAGCTGGTAAGTTCAACTCATGACCTTTTGGTTAGCAGCCAAATGCCTTAACCATTATGCCACCAGAGTTTGCTTACCTTTTAAAGTTGTGTAAATTTGCCTACACGTTGAAACAATTTAGCAGCCTCTACTTGGCAACACATTATTCATCACAATTGCCTTCACTTGCTACACATGCAGCTTTGAGATCATTAGGTTAAATAAGATCCCGATTTACCTGTTCCAGTTTACATGCACGTTCATAAAGTCATAGGAACAGATCTTGTTTCTAACCCAGCCTGCAATACAGAAACCATTTTAAAAAAAGTGTTTTGTAAAGATTACTGATTCTGTAATAATCCTACTTCAGACAAACAAAAAACCCCACCAAACTCACTGCCATTGAGTTGATTCTGACTCATAGCGACCCCCACTGGGTTTCCTAGGCTATATATCTTTACAGAAGCAGACCATCTCTTCTTTGTTCCATGAAATATCTGATGGGTTCAAACTGCCAACCTCTGATCAGCAGCTGGCTGCCCTAACCACTATGCCACTAGAGCTCCTTTTGGGTTTACAGAATTCCAGGCAGATGTGAGAAACTTTTGAAATTAAATGCAGGTATTTGTATGTGTATTAGTACTTTTCTTGGTGGGGGGATGAAATGACCTTGTTTACAAAAGTGTCAAAGGAGTCCTTGGCCCAGAGACTGAGGCTGCATCACAGAGTGTATAGGGTCTTCACCTGATTCTGCAGCCCTATAGGAATTGAAGTATTATATATAGAAGATAATATATGGTTGATAACCAATAGAAATACAGTGAGACATCAAATGATATTGTCTTTGTAGCATAAAATGGAGCTAGTTCTTTTCAAAATTCTGTATTTAGTAAAACAAAGCCACTTAAAAAATAAACTATGAATACATGTTTTTGCACATAGAGTTTTTAGAGAACATTCATTTATTTTGAACTAGATAGTATTTATTTGTGGCCTCAAGATCAAAGTATCATTCTTGTTTGGTGTTTGTAAAGAAATACAAATTTTCTCCTTTCTTTGTGTGCTAATAAGAACATTTTCAAAGGAAAGTCATTTATTTTTATTTTTTTTAAAAGCGACATGGGTCAATGCAATTTTTTTTTTTTTTTTTTTTTTTGCAGTGTTCCCTGCCCCACCCTCCACCCCTGGCGACCAACAAAGAAAGTTTCACTCTATATATAAACCTTTCCTTGACTCTCCACAACAACGAACTAATACTGTTATTTGTCCTTCTGTGATTGACTTATTTCACTCAGCATTATGTCCTCCAAGTTCATCCATGTTATGTGGTGTTTTGCAGACTCTACATTATTATTTAGTGCTGCATAGCATTCCAGTATGTGTATGTACCATAGTTTGGTTATCTACTCTTCCGCTGATGGGCATGTAGTTTGTTTCTATCTTTTTGCTGTTCTGAATAGTGGTGTAATGAACATATATCTTCTGTTCCTGCCCTCGCTCTCACCTCTCTAGGGATATATACTTAGTAATGGGATTACTGGGTCAGATGGTATCTCCAATTCCAGCTTTCTGAGGAATCGCCATATTGCTTCTCACAATGGTTGTATCACTTGATAGTGACACCAACAGTCTTTGAGAGTCCCAATCTCTCCACATCCCCGCCAGCATTTGTTATTTTCTGTCTTGTTGAATCTTACCATCAGTGCTGGGGTGAGACGGTATCTCATTGTTGTTTTGATTTACATCTCTCTGAAGGCTGGCGGTTCAAACCCACCAGCCACTCCTTGGAAGGAAGGTTGGATAATCTACTTCTGTAGTGATATTGCCTCAGAAACCCAAGAGGGGTCTCTATGAGTCAGGGCCAACTTGACGGCACATAACAACAACAATAGGGATGGCCAGTGATTGTAAGCATCTCTTCATGTATTACCTGGTCACCTGAATATCCTCCTTGGTGAAGTGTTTATTCATATCTTCTGCCCATTTTACAATTGGATTGTTTCTTCCTTTGGTGTTGAGGCATTGGAGTTTTCTATAAATCTTAGAGATAAGTCCCTTGCCAGATATGTAATTATCGGCAAATATGAATTTGTTGCTGTCATTTTTGTTATGGGCTTTTTCATGGTGTCAATTTCTTTGTTCCATATAATTTTCTATGCTGAGCTCATTTTGTTTGTGAATCGTGTTTTCACTTCTTCATCGCTATTGTTTTAGTATTTGCTGACTGTTTACGCTGGCCCTCTTTTTTATTTTGATATGAAGGTTTATCATTTTTCTTTGAGGTTATGCTGTGATTTATAGTTTTTTTCTCAAGTTTAGAACAGTCCATTCTATCTTGTAGTTGCCTTGACTTCCCTACCATCTAGAAGTTCTATAATGACACAATTTTTTCCCTCTTCTTGGTTTGTAGTTGTCCTCATTTGTCAATTGATGTCTATGGTTCCCTGTTTACAATCTTGTAAGCTTCTTTACTTTGGATTCTTCCATAGCCAGGTTGGTTTCTGGGTTATATAATCATATGTGTTGTTGTTGTTGGCTATTGTTGCTTCTCTGTCCAAATGGCTCCCTTTAGCATCTCTTGTAAGGTTGGTCTGGTTTTAAAAAATTCCCTTAATTTCTACTTACCTGGTAAGGTCCTAATTTCACCATCATATTTGAGGGACAATTTTGCTGGGTACATAATTCTTGGTTGGAAGTTTTTCTCTTTCAGTGTTTTATATATACCATCCCACTGTCTTCTCACCTGCAAGGTTTCTGTTGAGAAATTCGGTTAGTCTTACTGATTGCCCCTTGTAGGTAACTTTTCGTATTTCCCATGCTGCTCTCATGATTCTTTCTTTATCTTTGGATTTGGTGAGTTTGATGATGATATGTCTGGGTGGTTTTGTTTTGGGTTCTATGCTGTTTGAGGTTCGTTGGATGTCCTGAATGGATATGTTCTCATCTTTCATCATACCAGGAAATTTCTCTTCCAGCAAATCTTTGACAATTTTATCTGTGGATTTATTTGTCTCTTCCTCTTCTAGAATTCCGATTACATGTAGGTTATTCCTTTTGGTGGTATCCCACATGAACCTTAGGCTTTCTTCATTTTGTTTTGATCATTTTTTCTGATTGATTCCTTTCCAAAGAAGTGTTCAGGTAATTTGCCTTCAGTCTCCCTAATTCTGTCTTCCATTGATTTAGTGCTGTTCCTTTGCTCATTCAATGTCTTATCTATTTCTGAAAATTTAGTATTAATCTTCTGGATTTCTGTGTGTGGATTTTGTATCTTTTTTTTTACTTATTTTGTCATTTTGTTCT
>NW_006921590.1:11305193-11309088 GCF_000298275.1 Orycteropus afer afer | reverse complement strand
TTGTCATTTTGTTCTTGTGTTGTCTTTCAAAATTGTTCTAGGGTTTTCTCTGTGTTTTCCTTAAGCTGTCTCTCAATTCATTGAAGATACCTAAATATAATTCTTTTGAATCCTTATCAGGGAGTTCCAGTGCTTTATCTTCCTCAGGGATGTGTTTTGGGTCTGTGTCCTGTTCCCTTATTTCTCCTGCTTTATCTTGCTTCTTTGTGTGGATTGTGATGCTGTGTTTTCTCCAAGGCATTGTGATGTTTTTGTGTGTATATTTAATTGGTGATTGTATGTTGGTGTGACTTGCCCACCATTTTCGTTTTCTTTGCTTTGTTTGTATGTTATCTACACAAGCAGGGTACTGTGCTGTGCTCCTCTATTCACTAGTTGACAGCACTTATACACTCACCACCTGTCTCCTTTCCTGTTGTCAGCCTCTCGTATGTCCCTGCCGACCTTGGTAAACAGAGCCTATTCTTAGGTCCCTGGAATCCAAATGAAAATGCTGTCACTTTAAAATCGAAAATGGTTGCCACTTGTAAACATTTAAAATGGCTGCACCCTCAGTCACTTTAAATATTAAAAATGGCCACTGCTTGTAAACATTCAAAATGGCTGCACCCTCGGTCACTTTAAATATCCAAAATGGCCACCACTTGTAAACACTGAAAATGGCTGCACCCTGTTGTTGTTGTTAAGTGCCATCGAGTCAGACCCGACTCATAGCGACCCCTCCTTGGGTTTCCGAGGCTGTATCAGTACGGAAGTAGATTGCCTCATCTTCCTACCGAGGGCTGCACCCAAGGCCACTTTAAATATCCAAAATGGCTGCCATGTGTAATCAATCAAAATGGGCGTACCTTCTGGACAATGGAAAGTTAACAGCTTAGGTTGTCTCCCTCCTTGCTGTTTCCCTTCCTAGTCATGGGCCACCAGCACAGTTGTCCCTGCAGCCCTTACTGACCAGGGCTGATCTTTAGGTCAATTCTCAGGTCCCAACACCACTTGGAAATATTTAGGCAATGGGTCCTGTCAGCGTAGCTGACAGCCTGCAGCTCCGACCATCTCTGTACTCACTGTTTTCACTCAAGTTTTTCCACTAGGTGGTGCCTAATCCACTTTTGTATAGTTCCTTTCAAAGCTCAGGGCTCCAGGATTATCTTCTGTATCTCTGTCTGTTGGTTTTTCTTTTCTCTGTTGAGGAGGGTCTGTGCCACTTGTCTGCGTCCATTTTACCGGAAGTCGAAAGTCATTTAGTTTTGCTTTGGATTGGGTACTTAGTAGTTAGGGGGTCCTGGGTGGTACAAAGGGAAAGATTGGTGATTTTGGAAGACAGGTCTGGTGATTTGCTTCTGAAAGGCCTTGAAAACTCTGTGGAGCCGTTGTACTCTGCATACATGGGGCTACCATGTGTCAAAATCGACTGTGTGGCAATTAACTTTAGGTGTTACAAAATAGATGAAATTTCTCTAGAAAACCATTAAACCTGGCTCACACTGGACATCTAAATCTATGTAAATTAACGTACATTCTCCTACTTTGTTCTTGCAGCAGATTTTCCCAGTGTAGAGTTAGATGTAATTTTAAAGCTAGTTAAGTGTGCTAATCCCTGGTAAGGTTTTAGATCTCTTGAAGTGTACGATTCTCTGATGGCCAGCTTTTACAGGTCATAAATCTTTATGCTAAAGTGTACAGGACCTGAGTTAGAAATGAACTTTTTTTAATTTAACTCCATACTTGGAAACTGGGAGCAGAATTCTGAAAACTATAAAAGCTGTTCACAGGAGCCATACCCAGCTGGGCCTTATGGACTGGAAGCACGTAAGAGTCACACTTAACACAGTAACTTCTAGTTTTCCCAGTGCTGTCATTTCATTTTCTTTTCCTTCAGAAGAACACATGTTACTTGGAGTATGCTTACTAGTTTTGGTTCTTTTGCTTAATCAGAAAATGCTATCAACCGTGAGCAAATACATAGATTCTTGGTTACTTTCCCTCAGATTATAAATAATGCTTTCAGAAATCAGCATTGATTTTTGTGTAACTTAAAGAATGGGTCTTTGTATTTGGAGTAATGCTTCTTTTCTATTTTTGTGAGAAGCCATTATTAGATTTGAATAGCCACAATACACAAGGAAGATTAATGATCATTACACCATAATGAGTGTGGTTCTCATCATACTTCATAATTAAAGAGAATAATGATGGTGTTACTTGTTGGGCTACATTTTTTACCATTGGCTTGACTTGCTCAGGAGTAATAGAAAGTGGATTGTTCTGTATCATAAACCCCCCTCCCCCAGCCGCTTGCCTGACAATGAGTATAGGTATATGATTGAAATGGGTAAGGTTTCATCTGTGCATCTACAGCATCTTTAATCATTTAATACAACATCACTGAGGTAGGAGCAACAGCATAGTGGGGAGAGTTCACACTTGGCTGTTAGAAAATAGGTATTGAATCACAGAATGAGGAATTTCTATGGCTGTGATACAATATTGAACCAAAAGTCAATGTGGTTTACAGGTGAACATAAACACAATCAAGTATTAATAGGATTTAAGTAAAGCATAAGAACTGTAGGGTAGAATTTTCTATATTGTCATTTCATCTTCCACTCACGTAAGAGCATTTTAATCAGGGTATAGTTAGAAATACCCATAACAAAATACCACAGATTTGATGCCTTAAAACACCAGAAATTTACTCTCTCACAGCTCTGGAGGCTAGAAATCTGAAATCATGCTGTCAGCAGGACCACACTCCCTCCAAAGGCTCTAGGGAAGAACCTGTCTTTGCCTCTTCTAGCTTCTGGTGATTCCTGGTAAATCTTGGCATTCCTGGGCTGGTAGCTTTGTCATTCCAGTCTCGGCCTCTGCTGCCACATGGCCTTCTTCCCTGTGCCCGTGCGCTCTATGTCTCTGTATCTAAATCTCCCTCTTCTTTCTCGTGTAAAAATACCAGTCATTGTATTTGAGCACACTCTAATTGAGTATGACTTCATTTTAACTTTATTAAATCTGCAAAAACCCTATTTTGAAATATAATCACATCACAGGTCCTGGACGTTAAGACTTGAACATATTTATTTGGGGAGCACAACCAACCCGCTGCATAGGATGTGTACAGTGGTAACCAGAAGAATAAGTTTTCAGTGTAGATTCAGGGCTGTGGGTTTATATCTTGTTAGTTTTAGGATAAAATTGTCACTTGCAGAATTTAGAAGTAGGTATCAGTTCTCCTAAAGCATACTAGGGACTTGAGTTAAGTGAAGGGGGTGATTCTCCTTTGTGTAGAATGTTTTCTTTGGTTAGGTTTCTGTGTTTGTTTTTCTGTAGCATTTAAACAATACTTACCACCTATAGGATATGATTCTTTGTTTTTTTCCTTTTCTTTAGTTTTCATCACTCACATCCTTGACATAGATTTCCAGGAGCAGAAATAGAGTGAAGAGTAAAGATAGGGTGAGAGAGCCACTAGCTGCCAACCCAGTGAGTTAGCATACTCCAAAAGGAATGAGGACTTTCTGTAGGAATGTTCTTGCACTTTATCATGAGGATTAGAGTTAAATATACCTTAAATTTTTCTTTTCTACTGCGTAATTTTACCCTTGCAATAGCTCTGTGAGGTAAATTGTTGTTGTTGTTGTTGTTAGGTGCTGTCGAGTCATTTCCGACCCATAGTGACCCCATGCATGGCAGAACGAAACACTGCTCAATCCTGCGCCAGCCCCACAATCCCTGCTATACTTGAGCCCATCATCGTAGCCACTGTGTCAGTCCATCTCATTGAAGGCCTCCCCCTCTTTCGTTGATTCTCCACCCTACCAAGCATGACATCCTTCTCCAAAGAATGGTCCCTTCTGACAACATGACAAAAATAGGTGAGACAAAGTCTGGCCATTCT
>NW_006921590.1:11293379-11302542 GCF_000298275.1 Orycteropus afer afer | reverse complement strand
TTCCTAGATTCATACTTTGTACATTCTATGTTCCGATGATTAATGGATGTCTGCAGCTGTTTCTCTTCAATTTGAGTGGTGCCACATCAGCAAATGGCGTTCTCAAAAGCTTTACCTTATTCACAGGAGTAAGGCTGGATTTACTTAGATGATGCAGCTCTTTCCCAGTCCTATTTTGAGAGCCTTCTAACCTAACCGGACTATTTATAAAGTTGCCCAGTAATGTATCAAACAGTGTTTCTTTGCTATTCATAAGGTTTTCTCTGGCCAGTTCTTTGAGAAGTGGATGGCCTCTTCCTTCTTCCCAGTCTGTCTCAGTCTGTAAGCTGGGCTGATACCTGCACTGTGTGCATCCCGCTGGGTTAGAAACACCAGAGGCTCAGCCTCAAAACTCACATAAACACGTCACCATGGTAGGACAAACCGACAGACAAGTTTGCCTCCCTGTCACAAACCTCTCATACCACCTTTCCTGCGTCCCTGCGGCTGACTCCTCCTCTGTCCAGATTCCTAGACCTTTTAATCCCCTTTCTCTTGCTCTCCCTCCCTGCTGCTTTGGGTGTGCCTGAGTTCCTCTCTTCACCAGGATCCCTGCAACTGACTGCTCCTCTGTCTGAGTTCCTGGTTTTTAATCCCCTTTTTTCTGCTCTCGGCACTGCTGCTTTGGGCGTGCCTGAGTTCCTCACCCCACTTGGATTCCTGCAGCTGACTGCTCCTCTGTCCGTATTCCTGGCTTTTTTATCCCCTTTCTCCCACTCTCCCACCTTCCTGCTTTGGGCGTACCTGAGTTCCCTCTTCTTACCTGGATCCCTGTGGCTGACTGGTCCTCTATTTGAGTTCCTGGCTTTTAATCTCCTTTTTCCTGCTCTCCCTCACTGCTGCTTTGGGCGTGCCTGAGTTCCTCTCCTCACCTGGATCCCTGCAGCTGACTGTGAGGTAAATTAGAAACGTATATTATTTCCACTTAAAAGATGAAAATACCGAACCATATAAAAAGAGATATTATGTATCTCATCTAGTGTACTCCATGTAGATGTGTATAGATAACATAAAAGCAGAAAACACCAAAGGACCCCTACTCTCAAACATTTGTAGTCTAGTAGGTAGTACAGAGAAGTAGCAGACAATTCCGTATGATACAGTATTAATGATAGAAATACCTGTAGTGGTGCTGTGGTACCAAATAAGGTGCTTTGGCATAAAAACTGAAAAACCCCAAAAGGAATGAAAATTCTTAAGGAAAAACACTTACAGAAGCATAAAAGACCTCTCCCCAACACATATAATCCCCCCTACCCCTTTATCTTTCCTTACTCCTCTTCCCCTCCAAGACTATGGTATACTTCTAGAATTTTTAAAAGTTCAGTGAACAAATTGAAAAAGATCATTGTCACTGCCGGGTGCTGTAATGTGCACTGGAAGAACAAGTGCAGATATTTCATATCACTGAGCAAAAAAAGTACAAGGCTCACCTAAGACAGGTCTGTCCTAGGGGGAACCAGGAATTAGCAAACTGTTCCCTCTTAGGTGAAGCCAGAGAGGAGCCCTTTTTGTTCTAAAACTACAAGTGGCTGTCAAGGTCAATAGGTTCCCAAAGCAATTTAGCCTATAAGGGATGGTCACTGGGACTCTGGTGGCGTAGTGCCTAAGGCATTTGACTGCTAACCAGAAGGCTGGCAGTTCAAACCCACCAACTACTCCTGGGAAGGAAGATTGGGCAATCTACTTCTGTAGCGATACCGCCTCAGAAACCTGAGGAGATGGGTTTGGAGCTGTGAGTTGGATTGGACTCCATGGCAGTGCATTTGGTTTTTGGTTTGGTTTGGTTTGGTTTGGGAGGGGGAGATCAGAGGCCTCTGTCTGGATTCCCCCACCCCTGTCTGGTCCTCTTTGTTCCAGTCGTGTAGGCCTTGGCGATAGGCAAGGCTTTTCCTCTACTGCTGGTCCTTTGGCTTTTACCTAATGATGAGGACAGTGAAGCTCCAGTGCTGTTTGCATGTTTGGGGATCTCAGGAGAGATCTTAAGATCTTAAGGAAAAACAGAGAAGCAAAAAAGAACACTCCCCCACACATACGTTTCCCCCCTCCCCCACCCCCTCTTTGAGATCTCAGGAGAACTCCAGTTGTACTTATTGAGCTCTTTTTGAGAGGCGCTTGGAAGAAAAGAGATTTGAGATCAGATTTTTATGTTTGCTAAATTAAACATCATAATTTTTCAATATTAAAATTTAGAAATAATCTAGGAGTTTCTTCTATAATGATGTCTCAAAAGCATGGTAAAAACATATCATAGCTGTCTAATTGCTAGCTATATTGATAATCTGAGGCAAGCTACTTAAATTTTCTATGGATCATTTCCTTCAACTATAAGATTAAGAGCATGAAAATAAGTATTTAGTACAGTGCAAGCTACCTTCTAATGGTTCAAAGAATGTTAACTCTTGCTGTAATTATTAAACTTAATTTTACTGTGGTTAGTATATAAAAAAATCTCGGAAATATCTTTGTTAACAATACAAATTGTGATAAAAATTAATATAGGCAGTCCCCAGCTTATGATGTGTTTTATTCAAATTATGGACAAACCACATTTATAGCCATCCTGGTTTTGGAGGTGGAGGAAGTTCTTTTCCTTTTATTGTTACAAATATGTAGTACATAAAATATTGCAGTGTATAATTTGATGATGTCATCATTCTCAGATGTTCACACACAGATGTTCAATTTTATGATTTACTGTTCAAATTACTACTGTATATATTTAGTTTACTAAACTAAATCAGGCCCTCCACTTGCTTGAAAACATGGACCTGGACACTGATTGCTTTGCTAAAGTTGATAGCAGATTCAGGAAGCAGTAAGATGTTAATAAATGAAGAAAAATAAAAAGGACAATACAGACAATTCTCTCTGATTTTCTGACTAGTAATGTCACCCTCATTCCCAGGGATAATCTAGATGATTGAGAACCGGCCACAAGTGGAGTTATTACTGCAACTCACAAAATGCCAACATCCTCCGACTCTTCATCATTGTTGGGAGTAAATTTTTATGATTTGTTTATTTTTTGTGTATGTATGTATTAAAATGTATCTCTAAATTTATATATAATGTTTGCAACCCCTAAAAACAAGATTGGATTTATAAAGATATGATAATAAAAGGCAATAATAATGAAAAATGAAAAAATGAATGGAATAGTCAACTTACATCAAAACCTGTAATGTAGTTATCTCAACAGAACCCCATCATATGCTGGGGACTATTTGTAATACTCATTGGAGCAAACGTTCAGTCACATTTGCTAACCTGCAGTGTATGGTATGGTGTGTGTGTGTGTGTGTGTGTGTAGAGAGAGAGAACGAGAGAGGAATAGAGGAGCTCTGGTAGCGTAGTGGCTAAGGCACTTGACTGCTGACCAGAAGGCTGGCAGTTCAAACCCACCAGCCACTCCTAGAGGAAGGAAAGTTGGGCAATCTACTTCCATAGTGATACTGCTTCAGAAACCCAAGGTGGGGTTGCTATGAGTCGGGTCCAACTCGATGGCGAATAACAACAACAAGAGGAAGTTATAAAATTAGCTGTTTATGACAATTAAAATTCTTAAATGCAAGCAATGCATTTAGATGACCCTATAAGGAGTTTTGGTGGTACAATGGTTAAGTGTTTGGCTGCTAACTGAAAGGTTGTGGTTCGAACCCACCTAGCAACTCTATGGGAGAAAGACCTGGAGATCTGCTCTTGCAGAGATTACAGTCCAGGAAACCCTGTGGGGCAGTTTTCTACTCTGTCACGTGGGATTGCTGTGAGTAGAAAATGAACTTGATGGCACTTAACAACAATAACAACATGGACCCCATATATAGCCAACCTGTAGTCAGGGAAGTGGCAAGCTCCCTGGAGATGGTGCAGGATAAATTATTAATTATTGTAATCACTTATTTTAATCAGACTGTAACTACTAAACCAAACCAAACCCACTTCCGTTAAGTGGAATCCAACTCATAGCGACGCATCCTTGGGTTTCCGAGACAGTATCACTATAGAAGTAAATTACCCAACCTTCCTTCTGAGGAGTGGCTGATGGGTTTGAACTGCCAGCCTTCTGGTTAGCAGTCAAGTGCCGTAGGCACTATGCCACCAGAGCTCCCAGACTATAACTAAAATGTATGTAAATACTAATTGCAGTTGATAAAATGCATTGTAGTTTATAATGTCCATTTCACAATCTTAAAATTTATTTGCTTTATTATTCTTGTTAAAAATCCTTTTGTCTTCTCAATATGTGTATTTGTACACAAGGTCATTTTGGAGACTATAGTTAGTTAGTAGCAGTAGGAGTGGCAGCAGCAAGACTAAATTGGTTTCAGGAAGCTTTCAAAGCCACAGGCTCTTCTCAACTGTGTTTCTTGCTCCTCCACAGTTTTGAAAAGCTAAACTGTTTAACTACTCTTTGTAAAGTTATAGTTAGGCTTGGTAGGATTTCTAGTGGTTCATAATTGGAACGCTACCTTCAAATGAGAAGGCTGGGATGTTAGTTCCTCTAGATGTTTGGAAGATGCAGTTTGACTCAAGACTTGAATTAAATGTGCCCACCTTGTTTTATTACTGTAGTTGAAAGACCCAATTTTCAGAAACAACTTTTCTTTCCTCTTACCTTTATTCTAGTACACTGGCAATGTGATGCTCTCGTGCTGTTTTGGTGCGTCGTCCATGGAGCTCGGCACCAGCATTAGCTGGGAACTTGTTAGAAATACAGATCCCCAGGCTCCACCCTAGACTCACAGAAACTCTGGGCCTGGAACTGAGCAACCTGTGTTGCAACAGACTTTCCCAATGAGTCCTATGTAGCTGAGGTTTGAGCATCACTCCTTGTTATTGGCTCTTAGCCAATTTGGTAGAAATTTAAATCAAGACAGATGGACAAATTAGAAAATGACTGTTTTATAGGTGGGGAAGCAAAGATGCTTACTGAACAGGTAAACTTAAGCACAGTTTGTGATTAACAGCAATTAGGCAAAAAAAAATGTCTTTAACTCCATAGCAGAAACAAGTATTTGTGTCAAACCATTAAATGAAATGTACATCACGTTTGATTTCTATAGTAGTGTAATTCATATCCCTTTGGCCTCCCCCTCCCCCCCGAAAATATTTTTAAGGATAAACTTTCAGAGCAGAGATTGAAAGTGTTAAATTTCAAATTCCAACTATAAGCATTAAAATCAGTTCAGAGGAATAATACCTTTAGGTACTTTCCACTGCCCCCTCCCTCACAAAAGCCTCAGCCAGTCTAAACTGCTTTTAATTCCCTGATCTCTTAATGCTCCTCCACTCTTCCTCTTGGCCTGCACATTCTTTAGATTTTAGCTTAGATAGCACTTTCTTAAAGTAAGTGTCCCTTACTTTCTCTGTGTTCCCACACACCCCTCTTTTTCCTCTTTCATAGCATCATACCAGGATAAAGTAATTGCCTGAATATTGTTCTTTATCCCCTAACACACTGTAACCCCTATAAGGGTAAGGACTGTTTCTGTGTCACTGCTACCATGTTGTTGTTATTGTTGTTTGCCATCGAGTCGGCCCCCAACTCATAGCGACCCCTCCTTGGGTTTCCAAGGCAGTATCACTACGGAAGTAGGAATGCCCAACCTTCCTTCCGAGGAGTGGCTGGTGGGTTTGAACCACCAGCCTTCTGGTTAGCAGTCAAGTGCCTTAGGCACTATGCTACCAGAGCTCCTCACTGCTACCATAGTGTCTGGTAAATATTAGGGATCTACTGCCTACCTGATGAATTGAGCAAATGAATAATCACTCCACTGGATAACTAGCAACTGAGCATTCAAGAGCACATTATGTATACACATGTGTTCATGTATCTATATCCTGTGATTACCTTTATTGATAATGTTTTCTTTTTTAGTTTTTCATTCTTTCATATGGTTTATAAGTAAAATCCATTATAACTCACTGCATCCCTTCCTTAAGACCTCTGCTTACATGTATAGTCAGTCTCCGGGTTATAAATGATATTGGTTCATAGTTTTGTCTTTAAGTCTAATTTGTAGGTCAGAATTCATAGAACAGGTACATACGGTTCTCATTTAGCCTGACTTCAGTGCAAGAAAAGGCTAGAAGCCTTTTGGATGATTTAAAAGCTGCAGGTGATTGTGGTGAGGAATTTGTTGCAAGTAAGCGTTGGTTGATTGACAGGCAACATTAAAGGGCAAGTACTCATTGTCGGTAAGTTGGACATTCATGACCCAGGGAACAGCCTGTACCTTACCCATTTATCCATGTTTTGAAAGGGAATAAACAGGACCTAATTGGAGGTTGTGAAACAATTCAGCATGTGAAATTCCATGTTAATGAAATTGTTATAGTATGGATGAAACTTTTTAATCTGAGCCTTGCTTTTATGAATCTTGTAATGAACCTTGGAAAAAATCAGTACTGTTCTATTGCTTCCAGCTGTCAGGGGGCACCCCACTTACCAGAGATAATCTACCAGATCTTATTTCCAGTAAGTGAAAATATCTTTTAATTTTCTATTTGAACTCATGCATACTTGTAAGGCAGCTGACACAGTGCCCAGTGTACTACAAGTGGTAAACAAATGTAAATTCCTTTCCTCCCTGCTTTTGAGCTTTAAGAAGCAGACAGCATACTATTTTCTTGAAGAGGAGATACTGGGAACACTGAAAAATGAAGGGATCACAGGTATATGTCAGGGAAGATGCTCAAGCCTTTATCTTAACTCCTAAAGATTATTAGTTAGATGTTAATATTTTCAGAGTTAAACTTCTTAATATGGAGTTTGTTATAACATGTTTGGCAAAAAATGTGGGTAAAATGAATGAGTGTAAATAGCTCAAGAAATAGTATTAAAAAAAAAAACCCTCCCTGCTGTCGAATCAATTCAACTCATAACTACCTCTCCTTGGGTTTTGGAGGTGGTATCTCTACAGAAGTAGATTGCCCAACCTTCCTTCTGAGGAGTGGCAGGTGAGTTTGAACTGCCAGCCTTCTGATTAGCAGTCAAATGCCGTAGGCCCTATGCTACCAGATAGTTGCCTGAATTTCTCGCAGTGAGGTAAATTGTGCTTTATCCATTCAACAGAATAAATATCCATTAACATTGAGATATACATACAGTTATGCATCACTTACCATCCATGATACAGTCTATGAAATAGGCCATTAAGCAATTTGGATATTGTGTAAACACCATATCATAGTTGAGTCCTGCTTCTACTTTAAGCTTCTTAAACAAGCTTCATGCCTTAGCAGTGATTGTCAACATGTTGAGAAGAATTCACTTCTGTGTTTGGTTCTTTGTCAATGTCATTAGCAGTTTCTGCATATATGATACAGTTCCAGCTCACATTTTCATTAGCCTTGTAGCTTTCAGAGGATCCAATCCTTTAACAGATTGGATAATTTTTTCTTTGTTTTTAAGGATCATTGTGATTGTCTGTGTGTCATACCTATATCTCAAGCAATTCCTTTCACTGATTCTTCACCCTCGTGTTGTTTAATAACCTTTCATCTCACTTCCAAATCAATACTTCTCCTTTGCCTCTTGCTGTGTTTGGGAGCCATGATATACTTCACACTAATGCTTTAGAAAAGAAAATTAAACAGAGAGACAATGGAACAACACTCTTAAGAGACACATGGTACATGAGATTAGACACTATTACCTACAAGTTGAAGCATACATTGTTACATGATAAACTTTTTAATTAGAAAGTACAATACATATATATGCCAGTAACAAAGCATTTATTATGATTATTAAGACATATATTATAGGTTATATATGTACTATACCATTATTTAGGAGCTCTGGTAGCGTAGTGCCTAAAGGCACTTGACTGCTAACCAGAAGGCTAGCGGTTCAAACCCACCAGCCACTCCTTGGAAGGAAGATGGGGCAATCTACTTCCGTAGTGATACTGCTTTGGAAACCCAAGGAGGGGTCGCTATGAGTTGCATCTGACTCGAGAGCACATAACAACAACAACATACCATTATATGCTTGACAGTGCAATCATTTTTTATACTAGAAACGTGAGATTCATGTGTTGCATGTGGAAAGCTGTTGTGTTTGCTACAACATTCTCCAAGCAGGATTTCTGAACTCTATTATAACCTTATGGAACCAAGGACGTATATGCAGTCAGATGTTGCCCAAATGGATGTTATGTGCATATGACACTAAATATATATGAACATGGAAGGATTTGCATGATAAGTAAAGTGGAGAGAGTTTGTCCATTATACAGCTGTGTGGTCCATAAAAAGGAGTCTTGGCAGCACTAGGCTGCTAACCGAAAGGTCTGCAGGTTGAACCCACCAGCCACTCCATTTTTTCCAAGGTTCATTACAAGATTCATAAAAGCAAGGCTCAGATTAAAAACTTTCATCCATACTATAACAATTTCATTAACATGGAATTTCACATGCTGAATTGTTTCACAACTTCCACTGAGGTCCTGTATGGAACAGATAACCAGAAAAGACATGGTAATCTGTTCCCATAAAGATAACAGCCTAGGAAACCCTTTAGGGCATTTCTGCTCTGTCATTTGGGTCACTTTGAGTTGGAATTGACTGGAGAGCACGTAATAATAACAATATTCCTTAAGCAAAGAGAAGATTTTAGAAGGAAATGAACCAAAATAACAATAGAAGTTATTTCTGGGCAGCTTTCCTTTCCTTTATCTGTATTTTCTTAAGCTTCCATGTGGATATGTATTAGTAGTAGCAGTAGTTTGCCCTCCCCCCCAAGAAAAGGAAGCCATATCAAAATAGCACCAAGTTCTGTCATAATCCAGTGTTGTTAGCTGCTGTCGCTGAGCCAGTCCCTGACTCCTGGTGACCAGTGCACAATGAAATGAAATGCTGCCTGGTCCTGTACTATCCTCACGATTAGTTGTGGATTGGACCATTGTGATCCATAGAGTTTTTTTTTGTGGGCTGATTTTTGGATCACCAGGCCTTTCTTTAGTCCAGCTTAGTTGGAAGCTCTGCTGAAACCTATACAGCATCATCGTCGTCGTCGTGAGCCGTCAAGTCGGCCCCGACTCATAGCGACCCCTCCTTGGGTTTCCGAGGCAGTATCACTACGGAAGTAGGATTGCCCAACCTTCCTTCCGAGGAG
>NW_006921590.1:11267429-11293279 GCF_000298275.1 Orycteropus afer afer | reverse complement strand
AGCGACCCCTCCTTGGGTTTCCGAGGCAGTATCACTACGGAAGTAGGATTGCCCAACCTTCCTTCCGAGGAGTGGCTGGTGAATTTGAACCGCCAGCCTTCTGGTTAGCAGTCAAGTGCTTTAGCCACTATGCTACCAGAGCTCCTATACAGCATCATAGCAATACACAAATCCCATTGACACATTAGTGGTGGCTGGACATTAGGTTCATTGGCCAGGAATCAAACATGGGTCTCCTGCATGGAAGGAGAGAATGCTACCACTGAACCACCAAGGCCTGTTGCTGATAGAGTAGGCAAGGAGAATTGGATTTAAAAAAGAGGTTTTTCACAGGATATTTATTTTAATGATATCTATAGACGAACATTTTGGGGGGTACTTGGGTAAGCCATCCTGCTAATTTAAACTTTATTGCTGTATCTAAACTTTGCAGAGAGTTAAAAGAATTTGCCTCAACCCAAGGCTACTCTTATGAATGCACGAAATAGGAAACCAGAAGCAAATGTAATTTAAGGAAGCCTTGGAAGCCTTCCTGCCCTCCAAATCCATCTCACTCCCTTCACATTCATGCTACAGGGTTTGAGGTGGCACCATTAAAACTATATTCTTTAGTCTAAGCATTTCCTTTCTGTGGTCTTTGGTGAAAGATTAGTGAAAGATGATGTGTCAAATCACTGACCTTTTTTGGTGAATTAGTTCATCAACTTCATCTTCTCCCCTAGGGTGGGTGCTGCAAGCAGAGAACAAAGCATATGAGGGAACAGAAGTGCTGACATCAGAGGCCATATACAGGGAGAGATGAAGGAAGAAGGGGATGAATATAAAGCACTTCTTTCTCTCTGTTTTGCTTTGTCCTATGTTAGATGAAATCCATTTACCAAATAATTGGATAAAAGAAACCGTAATAGGGATAGCAGATTTCCAAAGATGAGTAGAGGGAGTGCTGGGTGTAAGTTTCATTGTTAGTTACATATGTTTCTACCACTATTCTGTCATTTTGTTGTACTATGGTGGTTTGTGTAATGCTGGAAGCTTTGCCACCAGTATTTCGAATATTGTCAGGGTCACCCATGGTGAACAAGTTTCACTGGAGCATCCAGACTAAAGCAGACCAAGCAGAAAGTCCTGGTGATTACTTCTAAAAATTAGCCAATTTAAACCTTATGGATCCTTATGGATCACAACAAAACATTGTCAGCTCCCTTGCTTTGGACACGCTGTCATTGCCATTGTTGTTAGGTGCTATCAAGTCTGTTCCAGCTCATGGTGACCCATGTACAATGAATGAAACACTTCCTGGTCCTGCATTTTCCTCACAATCATTGCCATTATTGTAACCCATTGTTGCAACCACTGTGTCAGTCATCTCATGGAGGGTCTTTCATTTTTCGCTGACCCTCTGCCTTCCTAAGCATGATGTTCTTTTCCAGGAACCAGTGTTAATATTTCCAAAGTACATGAGACAAAGTCTCTCCATTCTCACGTACAAGGAGCATTCTGGCTGTACTTCTTCCAGGACAGATTTGTAATGACAGATCCTTGTGTTGTTGTTGTTATTTGCCGTCGAGTCGGCCCTGACTCATAGCGACCCCTCCTTGGGTTTCCGAGGCAGTATCACTATGGAAGTAGGATTGCCCAACCTTCCGAGGAGTGGCTGGTGGGTATGAACCGCCAGCCTTCTGGTTAGCAGTCAAGTGCCTTAGGCACTATGCTACCAGAGCTCCCAACAGATCCTTAAGGAAAGGTCATTTGGTGGAAGAGGGCATCATGTTTGGTGAAACAGAGGGCCAGTAAGGGTAAGAGAGATCCTCAGTGAGGTGGAATGGCACAATAGCACGATGGATGTAGGATGAACTTGAACGAGCCAGTGATCATGAAGATGATTCCATTCTGTTGTACATAAAGTCACCATGAGGTGGTGTTAACTTTTCAGCCATTTATCTGTATCTGTTGTTGACTGATATAGGTAGATTGAAGTACATTTAGAAGCCAGATACAATCTCTCTGCAATGACCTTTATCATATTCAGCTCTAGCCTCTCTAATCTTTCCCTCACTTCTGGCTTATAATACATCTTGAGAAAAACCATTTGTGTGATCCTGCTGACCTTGCTGGACTCGTAGTGGCCTTTTCAAATCTCATACTCCTTGATCTTTCTGTGCATTTTGCACTATGGGAGATTTGCTCTTTCTTAAAATTGTTTCTTTCCTTGGCTTCCATGATGTAATTCTTTGTCCTCTTCCTTATCCAGCCACTTCTTTTCTGACTTCCAACTTGGTTATTCTTCATTTCCTTAACTGAGCATTCACCAAAGCTCGTTTATTGGGCTTCTGCTTTTCTTTTCATATATTCTTTCCTTAAATGATCTATTTTTCTGTGACAACTGAGACAGTGATCTTTCATTTCTTGCTCAAATCTTTATCTCCATTTTTGTGTCTCTCAGCCCTAATCTCTCACTAGAACTTCCTTTTTGGGAATATTTTACTGATGATCTTGGCATGCTCAAAATTGAAATCCTCATTCTCCTCCCAACAGCTTATTTTTTAAATTATTATTATTTATTATGAATGTCTAGTTATTTAGTCTCAGACAAGTAAGATCATTGTTTTCACTTCACCATCTGTGATATTGTCTGCTTTAAGTCAGACGCAAAATCCTATGAATTCTTCCCTGAAAGTTCGTTTCCAGTCACGTCTTTCTCGCCATCCTTATTTGTACTAGCCTCTTCAAGCACCTAGCACCTCCCAGCTTAGGTGACTGCTAAAAGCTGCTTAAGTGGTATTTCCAACCACTGTTTTTGAAAATTTTGCTCTCTGAAAAACCTATTTCAAAAATCTTAGTCATTTCTAGTCTTACTTCTTTTACAAAATCAAAATTTTCACTTATTTCCACTTACGCCTCTATCTTGGCACCAGTTCTGTAGCAGTTAGTGTATTTCACATTTTTTAGTACTTAATCATACTCTACTTACACTTAACTGTTTCAGGGGCTTGCTGATGTCCCCACCCTAAATTTCAAGTGCCTGTTGAGTTAAATCGAGTAACACATAGCATTTTTTTCCTTGCAAGTAATTGTGTGGAGTAGTTTAAGACCCAAGTGTCTTGTATTTATGTGTGTGTTTTCCACAATTTCAAAGTTAATAGTTCTCAATCTTTAGTACAGCCAGTAACTTCTCAGATGGCTTGTTGTGTATGTTGATTACCAAGCCCAAACCCCAGAGATTTTAGTATGAATTTAATAGGAGTCTGAAAACCACACTTTGAGCTATACTGCTCTTTTGAGAGTCCTAATATCTGTATGTAGTACAAGTAAGAAATGTATGTTAATGGTTCTGTTATTACATACAGTTGTATGTGTGTGTATAATTTTTTTATTTTACACACACATAAGCTATAACAGTGATTTTCAAGCCAAACTTCAGAGAACACTAGGACTCCATGGATGCTTTAGGAATTCTAAAGTTTACAGTTTTCTGCTAAACAGATTTTTTTAAACTAATAGGAACTCAATCATGGTGTTTTTCTGACTTGCTAGAGTTATGGGAAATCCTGTGAATCAAGGCTTCTGCTATCAGGAAAATTTAGAAAACAACAGAGTAATACAAAAAAGTAATGAGAGATTCACATTCTGTTTATTAGTTACATGGGAAGGTGAAACAGATTTTGTTAGGTAATGTCATTTTAATAATCCACTTTTAATGTTATAAATGATACACACCTGTTTCATATTATAAAACAGATATTACAATTCTAACTTGACAAATGAGAAGTCATTTGGGACCCAAGATTATTACATTTTCCATTGCCTTTGTTTTACTAGAACGAGCCTTTCCCAACTCTTTCAGTATTGTCTATTCCTCCTATCCTTTTTCTCTTCCATATGTCAAACTTTAATTCTGCATAGCATCTGACCTCTGCAGTTTGAAAAACAAACTTTGTGCAAAATTGTATTAAAAATAAAAACCAAACTCACTGCCGTCAAGTCAGATCCGACTCACAGTGACCCCTTACTTGGGTTTCCCAGGCGGTATCACTACAGAAGTAGGATTGCCCAACCTTCCTTCCGAGGAGTGGCTGGTGGGTTTGAACTGCCAGCCTTCTGGTTAGTGGTCAAGTGCCTTAAGCACTACTCATTCACTTAAGAGAAACAGATAGTGATTTGCAGATCTGAAAAATTATTTACTGAAGATTCCTATATGCAAAGTTTTAAAACATGTTTTAAAGAAGCTTTGATTAAATAATACTGATTTGTGTGTTACATACTTTGGTGACAGATAAAGCAGAAAGATCTTTCTATTATTGCAAATTGAGCTAAGCCAGTTTGGTCACCTGGTATTTTTCAGGCTCTTTTGGTAATAGTCACAACCTTGCTACAAGTGAAATCAAGTCTCAGATCAAATTTGGTGACACCTGCCAAGCTGTATTAGCAAGCAGGCACCAAAGTAATCATAAAACCCTATTGCATAAGCCAGTAAATTCCCTGCTTTGTCCTTTTAAACATACTCTGACAAGCACCAAGGCAAGAAAATAACATTTTGATGGTAGGATCAGCTAACTTTCTTGTCTGATCAGGCTTCAGAATCTTCTACTAATTTGGAGTAGGGGGTGTGGTGCCGGAACAAGACTTGTGGACTTTCATGACCTTGGATGCAACTAAAAATGTGTTAGGCTTCTGGGCTTGCCGTATAATCCTCTACCATTCATACCAAGGCAGGAGGAGCTCTATCTATCATTGACCAGCCACGTATTTTGAACACTCTTCATTTTCCCAGTAAAATTTATTTCTGACATCTTTGTGCTCAGGGATGAACTCTCCATTGGAGATACAAGTAAAGAATTTGGATCCAGCTGCCTCTGGAATTAGTATCCAGATCAAAGTCTTTCACATGCTAACCAACCACCCCTGGAGTGATGATTCCTGATTAAGTTTTTCAAATGCTAACTTGCACACATAGATCTATCTTACTGTCTGTACCAATGTTTTTTTAAACTGCTGGTCTGATCTCTGATGCCATAGTGCCTAAGGCATTTGACTGCTAACCAGAAGGCTGCGGTTCAAACCCACCAGCCAGTCCTCAGAAGGAAGGTTGGGTAATCTACTTCCGTAATTGATGCTGCTTAAGAAACCCAAGGAGGGGGTCACTATGAGTTGGGACCAACTTGATGGCAGTGACTGTTCTGGTTATCTAGTGCCGCTCTAACAAGAAATATACCACAAATGGGATGCCCTTAACAAACAGGAGTTTATTCTTACAATTTGCAGGCTTTAAGTCCAAGTTCAAAGTGCCAGGCTCTAGGGGCTGGGTGAAAGCCCCTCAACCTTGGGGTCCAGCTCTGCATCCTGCTCCCGGCCCACTGGAGCTAGAGGCATTTCTTCACTCAGATAGCTGCAGGCCTGCTGAAGCTGAGAAGCCCCAAGGTCGACAAGTCAAAAGGCACAGTTCCGATGTTACCAAACCACACAGCAGGCCATTAACTTAAGTCTATTGTAAGTCCCAAGGTCAGCAGAGCATAACAGGCTGCTGAGCAATGACAGGGCTACACGCAGGGTCCAAGCATGCCATAGGCTAGAGACTATTCCCAAGGCTTCTGCTTATATACAGGAAGCATATCACATCCCAAAGGCAGCTACTCAACTGCTTGTGGTAGATCCTACCATGGAGTTGATTTCCATTCTCATCATGGGGAATAACTACCACCAGCTGCCCAGCCACTCAACCAGGCCCAGCCAAGTTGACACACAAACGTAACTACTACAGTGACTTTTTTTTCTTCTTCTTTTTTTTGGTTTGGTCTGATCTGTTAATGGGTTGTGAAATCATATCCATGGGACCAACATCTTTTATCTTAAGATGGGATGAGATGGAATAGAAGTGCACCGTGTATGTGTTGTTTGATGTTGATGAACCTTTTGTTTTGTTGTGTGTGTGTATTTCATTGGGTAAAATGTACTTAATTGTAAGATATATTTCTTACTGTGGAACATGGTCAAAATGTTTGAAATCAGCAGTTGATATTTTTAAGATAAATTACATATGATATAAAGCTATAAATTTAGTCAGTCCCAGGATATAATGGAATGGAGTTTGCTGACTTCTTGAGGGTGATTTCCTTAAATAAAACCTAAACCTTTCCCACATTTCTGAGATGACATTATTGTTGTATAGAGTCGTTGTCAGCCAAGATAGTAACTGAAAAAGTTTTTTGTTGTTTATGGGAGCATTATATCAACTATTTACTAGAGGAGTTAAAAATCACTGTTATGATAGATCTTTCATGTTAACATATAGACTTCCTGAATCTTCAAAACAGCGGTAAGGAGAGAATATGTGATATGATGTGATATGATGATTACAGCAGTAATGACTGTAAGTGCCAGATTTTGCAGTATTTAAGTCATGCTGTTACTTTGCAAATGATACCTTAATATAGTTAAAATACTGTTGACAATAAGGATGTTGGATTAAAGGCTTTAGCACCTGTTCTGGTCTTCCAAGTTTTCCCTTCACTAATGTTACTTTTCTAATTAACCCTTCGTTACTCTTGAGATTTGCTATCTCTGGCTATGCTCAAAGTATGAAGGGGTGTTAGCACCCTCACCCTGTTTCTGTTGTTCTCCTGTACAGTGATGGGATATAAACGGCAGACAAATGTTCACTTAACAAATCTCCTGGGTCTAACAACAATTCCTCTAGTGGAGCCCATTCAGGATTTGAAATAACATAGGGAAGTGCTTCATCAGAATCACCTGGGAAGCTTTTAATAAGTTGTAGGTGTTATTACCACTCAGCTGCTGCTGTGCGTGACTGGGAGAGAACCCAAGCTAGAGTGTGAGCTCTGTGGGAGCAGGACATACCCCATTTCCTTAATATTACGTCTGATGTAGCATCTGACAGATGTTAGGTGCTCACATATTTGTTAAGTGAATTATTGATTTTATCGACGTTTACTTCTCTGAAGGTCCCTGCTCAGTTGATTAGAACTGCATGGTACCACATTGCTGTTGCTCAGGTCTGCAGAAGCCTGAGGACTTTTGTCCCTCTCCTCAATTAAGAGTGTTTGAAAGCTGTAGTCAGATTTGCATAGGTGCTGACATATTCCCAGCTGCTGGTGGGGGTTGCTGAGTCTGAGCATGTAAACACAAGAGCAGACAAACAAAATGTTTTTAGGCATTTAGATGTTTAAAGGAAGGATTCTGTGATGAAAAATTAGAATCTATACTATAGAATTTAGGATTTCTAATTTGGAGTTACCATTATACATATTACTTTCAATTGTCTGCTAAATGTAAACTCCTTGAGGCAGGATTCACATTTGTAATCTCAGTAGCGTATAACATAGTGCATTGCATATAGTAGGAGTCCAGTAAATGTTTAATGAAATTATAAATGATCAGTTGCTCAGAAAGAACTCTCTAAATGCTTATTGAACTTCATCTTTAATGAAATGAAAGAATTGGACTAGAAACCTTCTGGTAGAAGTCCCTTGTCTTTTGTTTTATTGCTCTGTGATTTGGAAAAATAATTGACAAATCCCATAGAGTCATGTCATATTCTTACAGGTGTATATATAATTTAAACTCCGAACAAGGCTTTTTGGTATGGGTGTTGGAAATGAAGTTTCAGTACTTGGATGGTATTAGAGATAATGCAGGAGACAGGCACTGTAATATAACAAAGCCAGGTAAACTGTCAGTGACTATGTCTTGTACCCATGGTGGTGGTGTTGTTGTTGTTATGTGCCGTCGAGTCAAACCCGACTCATAGCGACCCCTCCTTGGGTTTCCGAGGCAGTATCACTACGGAAATAGGATTGCCCAACCTTCCTTCGAGGAGTGGCTGGTGGGTTTGAACCGCCAGCCTTCTGGTGAGCAGTCAAGTGCCTTAGGCACTGTGCTACCAGAGCTCCTTATATAGTAATAGTTCCCTGGAAATAAGGTCCTCTATTAAAAAAAAAAGGTCAGCATAGTTTAAAAATAAAATAAAACTACCTTAATAAATAATGCAAAGCAGAATGTCGACTTTTGAAACTAGATTTGGTAAAAGTACCTCAAAAGAATGTGTGCGCTCTGTGTTCTGATTTCCTGTTGAAGGTTAACAAAGTTGACGTCATCTTTGTCTGTATAATTATTATTTCTCTCAAGTCTCTTTCCTACCCCTTTCTTGCTTCATGACATCAGCTCCAGGTTTTCTTCTTTTGCCCTCTGCAAAGGTATGTACCTATCCTTGACAAAAGAAGGAGCTATGTCCCAGTTAATTATTAACAGTTTACATTTTCCAGCTACTTTCTAGCTGTGTGCCCTAGGGGAAGTTACTAAACCTCTGTAACTTCATTTTTTTTAAGTGAAACAAGAAATGACAGCAGTACCCATTCACGTGGGGTCACTGATGGAGTTAAATGAAATAAAGTAGAGGAAATTGGAGGTTTTTTGAAAAATATGTGCAATGGATGGTATATAAAAGTGTAACAGGATGATTTCTGTGTTATTTGACACATAGCTGAAGGTGTTGAAATTGTCTAGTCAAGAAAAGAGGGTACTTGAGGAACAGTCTTTAGCTGTTTTAAAAAGAAGGTCATGGTGATCAGCTACAAGAGATAGCATTCTTATTCCTTTTACTTTCAAATGTTTAAGGGCAAAAATTTAAGGAAGTGAAATTTTAGTTTTGTACTCAAAAGAACTTTTTGAAAATTAGAACTCTTCCAAAGGAGCATGGTCTACTTTATAATATGTGAACTAGTAGAACTTCAGCATCTAATAAGGATTCTTAGGATTCTTACAGAAGGTGTTTTGTATTAGCTTGAAGATCTGCTTAAATGACCTGAGAATCTCTAATTCTTTGATGCTACAGAAAATATTTTCGTTCATGTTTGTTAGGCACAATATCTGTGTAGTTAGGTAATGACTGGTTTCTATCTTAGTCTAGCATTCTCTGATTTAGGAGACATCTTACATTGATCTGAAACAAGAAACTTAACAGGAATAAATTCAAGTTTGGTTTTGACAAACATTGGTGCAGTTATTGAAGGAGAGAAACATCATATAATACTAGCAGGAGATTTGTTTACCAGTGTTGACTGAAGACCAAAAATTTGTTGGTCATTAATTCAGAACACTAACGGGGCTCCCCCCAAAATTTATTAGATGTTATGTGGTATTGAATGAATGAATAACCAGTTTTTAAATTATTTTCCCAATCAAAAGAGACAAGTGGAAATTGGTGCTTGATGTTGACCAGACCACATCAGAGTAGTAGGCACTTCAAAGGTACTTTTCTTAGATTCTTGAAAGAGACTAAAGAGAAAGAGAAGTGAGGGTAAATGGCTTTTAGTTAGCATGGACAAGTAGGTTCTTTCTGATACATGGCACTTGAGGATTGTAGGGGAGACATTGGTGAGCTGGTCCAGAATGGCCCTCATTCCAAGGAAGAATCGACCATTCCTCAGCTGCAGCTTCCTGTCATCAGTCCAGTGTTGCCAGAGCTACCATTTTTTCAAGCGAAGCCGAAAATCAGCTTCTTTATGAAATATTTAAAATACTGAGCAGGTAAGCCAGCCTTCAATGAAGGCTAGGTAATTTTTATCTAGGTATAAGTTTGTGGCCTCAGTGAGAATCTACTAGGCCCTTAGCCATAGGTAGGAATAAAGGAGAAGTCTTTGAGGGAACCAGATTGTTTGGCCAAGAGAGGGCATAGAGAGTTGCTTCATATACTTGCAGGTTATCAGGTGGAAGGCGAATTCAGATTGCTTTTATGTCCAGAAGGCAGAACATGGACTAGTGGATGAAAGCTGCAGAAAGGCAGATTTTACTCAAGGGAGCACTGGCAATTAAAATAGTCCTGAATTAGGTTGCTTGGTTGAAAATTCTTGTTTCTAGAAGGTGGTGTTCAAGCAGATGGTAGATGACAAGGTGGCAGGAGTGTTCAATGAAGGGTTTAAATCAGATGATATTTTACTTTCCTTCCTATCCTGAGATCCTTGAATCACCAAGATCCAGGCCTCTGTTTGTTGTTGTTGTTGTGTTTGCCATTGAGTCAGATCTAACTCATAGCAACCCCTCCTTGGGTGTCCGAGGTGATAACACTATGGAAGTAGATTGCCCAACCTTCTTTCCGAGGAGTGGCTAGCGGGTTTGAACCAGCCTTCAGGTTAGCAGTCAAGTGCCTTAGGGATTACGCCAGCGGAGCTACCAGGCCTCTGTTTAGATGTTCTCCAAATGCTCACCTTTATGTTCACAAGTGAGTTAACACCCTCCCATACCAGGCACAAACCAAAACCAAACTCACTGACATTGAGTCGATCCTGACTCATAGCGACCCCTCCTTGGGCTTCTGAGGTGGTATCTCAGTGGAAGTAGATTGCCCAGTCTTTCTTCTGAAGAGTGGCTGGTGGGCTTGAACTGCCAGCCTTCTGGTTAGTAGTCAGATGCCTTATGCACTACACTACCATAGCTCCTATACTAGACACATCAGTGCATTATTCCCAAAGGCTTGTTTTTTCCCTTTGTGTTTACTTCTAATACATGATAAAGGTTTATTGGTTTGCAGTTTTTGTTAAACTTGTCTCTTTATGTAATGAATCAGAGCATTCAAAGCCAGATTCTCAAGAAGAGGTTTAGAGTCTCTGAAGATAGATGAATCCTGCTGTTTCATTTTTGTTTATATATACATAACCTTTTGTTAAAGATAACATGTGATTGTCTTTCTGTTTCTACCATAACTCTTACTTTAATTGTTCACAATTGTTTATTTCTTACCAGGGTGACATTTAATATATTTCCAGCCTAGATAAGCACTCTTGATCTTCTTTTACTTACACCTACTTTTAATTACTTTATAACAGATTCATGGTACGATCTGTATAATGCTTGCATGACCAGTGTATTCATTTCCAAATCAGTTATTACAGTATGTACCAGCTGCTTAAACACATACTTTAAACTCAAACATGGGTAATTACATTTTTCAGAACTTATGAAGTATCTATTATGGTACTCATGAACATTATCAGTGAGAATATGGTCATAACTCACACACTCCTTGAATCTAAGGTAGGTAGAACGTAGGACCTTGTGCCACTTATCTATCACAAGAGTGAAGACCATTTCTTAGCAGCGGGATCACACCCCTTTCATGTTCCTCCAATTCACGATCCTTGTTGTTGTTGTTCGATGCTGTCAAGTCGGCTCCAACTCGTAGCGACCCTGTGAACAACAGAACAAAACTCTGCCGCGTCCTCCACCAGCCTCACAATCCTTGCTATACCTGAGCCCATTGTTATAACCACTGTGTCAGTCTATCTCGTTGAAGGCCTTCCCCTTTGTCACTGACCCTCCACTTTACCAAGTATGATATCCTTCTCCAGGGAATGGTCCCTTCTGATAACACGACCAAAATAGGTGAGATGAATTCCGGCTGTTCTCGCTTCCAAGGAGCGTTCCAGCTGCACTTCTTCCAGGACAGATTTGTTAGTTCCTTTGGCAGTCCATGGTATTTTCAGGCTCTTTTTGCCTGGCTTAGTTAGCTACTAAGTCTGCTACTTGACCTCTTGAATAGTAGGAGACACTACTGAGAATTTTGAGAGTGTGGAACATGAGTGGATAGTTAACGTTTAAGGATTTCCCTTCAAGTTTTCCTTCCCTGACTGATTAGGAAAGATGAGTAATGTTTGGTGATTTTATTTAATTCAGCGTTTATGCCTTTATTTATTCTGTCATTCTCTACAGAAAATACCAAATAGAGTAAGACATACATTTTTAAGAAGCATCTTTTCTATAGTAAACCAGATAAGCCTAAGAAATAAAGCAAAGGCTATTAACTTGTAGTATATTAATGAAAAGATAGCAAAGACTTGAAGTTATCATATTTATATACAAATGATTTCCTAACAATTAATCTGCTATGAGACACTAAAGAAACAGTCAGCTGGAATATCTTCTTTCCTAGCTGAAAGGAGGGCTATCCTCAGTGGAAAGCTAATAATAACTTTAACTGACTTCTCCAAACTCAACACCGTTGAGTGGGATCCGACTCATAGCGACCCCTCCTTGGGTTTCCGAGGTGGTATCACTACAGAAGTAGATTGCTCAAGCTTCCTTCCGAGGAGTGGTTGGTGGGTTTGAACCACCAGCCTTCTGATTACCAGTCAAGTGCCTTAGGCACTACGCCACTAAGGCTCCTTTAACTGAGTTAGTACCTTTGATTTTCTTGTATTTGCTGTAATTGGTACTGAATGTGATGGCTTTTTCTCCTAGTTTATAAGGGTAAAATGTAGAAAATCTAATGCTGCTGTTTAGATTAATGAGCACTCTTTTTACAGTCTTATGCAAAGTGTGCCATTAATAAAACTTCCTCTGCTGCAGGCAAAACATTTCATTTGAGAATGAAAAAGCAAATTGATCTAATGTATTGTGTAAGAGGTTCATAGTTAGTGTGGAAAATGGTGTTGGGTTGATCTCAGCTGGAGCTCAGGTACTCTAATGGTTAGGAGATGTTAAAATATTAGAGAAATTTAGGAAAATATGATGACTGTGAATTTTATAGTTGGAAAAGTAGAATTTATTTTCCCTTTCTATGATTTGATAAAGCTGTACTAAGCCAAATAATTTTTAAGTTGATATCAACTTTCTGTGTTTTCTTAGAAGCTTTCTAATAGTACCTTCAATTCTTATGGTAGTAATGATTGGATAATTAAAGTTAATACTACAGTCATTTCATTATTTTCTACTTTTACCATCTTTTTAACATTTTTGATTATGGAAAATGTCAATCATATACAAAGTAAGAGATTAGTATAATGCAGCCTGTTTTCCCATCACATTTATCAATACATTACCAATCTTGTTTTAACTATACTACTCAGCCAAACCCCTACCCTGGCCTCAGATTTTAAAGCCAATCCGAGGCGTCAAAGTAGTATTAAACAGAGCCACTTTTGAGTTGCAGGTAGGAAGTAAGGAGTGCTAGAGTCTTAACAGGTAATAATATTAATTAGATGTTCTGGTACCATAGTCCCTAAGGCACTTTACTGCTAACCAGAAGGCTAGTGGTTCTAACCCACCAGCCACTCCTCAGAAGGACGGTTGGGCAATCTACTTCTGTAGTGATATCACCTGAGAAACCCAAGGAGGGGCCGCTGTGAGTCGGGTCCGACTCAATGATGGCAGTGTGTTTGGTTTTGAGGTATTTGGACAAGTCATTTACCTTTCCACTCTCTTTGCTTTCTTCATTGAAAGAAGAGACTGAACTAAATTTTCTAAAATCCCATCTGTCTCCCAATAGGTAAGAAATAGCCAAAGGAGAGATGAAAAATAAATGAAGAATTTGCATAAAAAACAAATTAAACAATCAGCCTGTGGAAACATAATGATGAATTTGCATTGGGAGAGTCTCTCACTCATTTAGCAATTTAATTGTGCCATTTATAAAATGTGAAGTTTTTAATATTCTACTTTTGTTGTTGTTATGTGCTATTATGTAAGTGAAGAAATTTAGTTTTTAAAATTTACTTTCAGCAGTAGAGTGAGATGGACAAGTGGCCTCTTAGGAAAATTAATCTATTTGTTGCCTTTCTGGGAAATTGGAAGTTAGAGGTTGAAATGTAAAGGTTTTGAGATGGGTACATGAGATACAGGACAAAGGAAGACTTGACAAGCTTTGGTGTAAGAAACCACTTTGAGAGTTTGAACATAACTCAAAAGAGTGGTGGAACCACTGAAAGGACAAGGACAAATCAGGTGAGTTTTTTTGCCGAGGATTTGTGCGTCTAATATAATGAAAGTCTGTGGTGAGCTATGCCGAGTGGGCTGTTAAAAGATCCTGACCTAAAGATTTCTCCCAGGCAGGGCCAGAGAAACAGTAGGCTGCCTAGAAGAATGGTTGTCACTAATCAGCTTTCCAGCCTCTCACATATACTCCTGCATCTAGAATCTTCCCTTTATATCCTCTCAGGTACTGCCACTGGAATTGCATTGCTTCAAATTCTGTACCACTATGCCTTTACTTTTAATGTTTACTAGAGTTGTGATAATTTTTCCATAGTTTGCTATTCTCCTTTTTTTCTCTTAGTTATTGAAGAACTAGTTAACTAAAGTACTTTAACTTTGTTAACCCTTTACTAAGAACCTACTACATACACTATACTGCATACATACTATTTTTAATCCTTGCAACAGCACACTTCTTTTGCAGATGAGAAAAACAAAGCTAAAACAGGTTAAATTACTTACCCAAGGTCATGCATCTGTTAAATGGCTAAACTAGAATTCGAACTGAGGTCTGTCCCTGAAGGCCTTGTCTTACTTGGTTTCCACTAAGTATTTATTTATGTGACCGCCCCAGTATTGCTTAACCAGACTTAGCACTTGTTTCAAATCTTCAAAAAGACCTCTCATTAGGTACTGTTCTGCTTTTTGCACATTGTAAATAGCAGGTAGGAGTGATTGATTTGTTGAGAACAAAATATTCTGACATGTCCATTTTAGCTTTTTATTAAGAAAAAAATATTATTTGAATGTTTTAACTTTTATAGTCAGGTTTCATATTTTCACACCTGAGACATCAGATTCGTTTATTCTGTTTTAGTAAACAGTGTATGTTTTTTCTCCACATTATTGCTCATATTTTCCATTTCCTTCTCTCTGTCCCCACAAATGAATTACCATAAGAATAAATCTTTCTCGCTTGTGTAAGGCTAGAAAAGCAAATTTTGTCAATTAAAAAAACTAAAAAAATTTCTGAAAGATAATCTAATTTCTAATTTCTTTGGGGATGGAGGAAAAATATCCCTGAACATGCAGTTTCTGAATCATCCAGTAAGGTTTCTACCTGATTTCCAAGTGTTTCTGAGTTTCTAATGTATTAGTGAAGATTTTTTTCACTATAAGATTTAAATATATTTTCTAATCCCACTGGAGGAAGGATGTTTAATAGGACACTGAAATAAGTGATATTTCTACATGCTAATTAACTGTGTGTTTCCAGGAATTTTTGATGCATTGAAAAAGCAATCTAGCTTAATAAAATAAAAAACTGAATAACCAGACTATGCACTGTCCACTCTTTTACTGAATTAATGAAATACGAACAAAAATAATGACAGTGTTTTGTCTGGCTTTCTAGAAACTAGTGTTCTCACTGTTGTTGTTGCCACTCTCTCAATGAACAGCCAGAGAGTACATGTGTTAGGGGAGCTGATCAAGTTTTGAATCCACACTGATATTTGCATATAGCTCTTGTAAACCAATCTACTAAGAACTTGTTAGAGTCATGCCTCTGAATCTTGCTGAAGCTTTAAGAGTTAGTGCATATTCAATTTAGACAAAATAAAAACAGGTGCCATCAAGTCCACTCTGAGTCCTGGCAACTCATGTGTGTCAGAGTAGAACTTTGCTCCTAGGGTTTTTCCTCTTTTCCTTTCCTCAACCCTTTCCCAATCTTTCTCTCATTCTGTGTTGTTGTCAGGTATCTAAAGGGTAGGTAGGTAATGTGGATCTATAAAGGCAATGGGTGGGTGGGAACTGGAGAAAGGAGAAAGAATTTATTTTAAAACTGTTGTCTTTTACCTACAAAACCCTTTGTTCAAGTAAAAGTTGATCCCAAACTCCAGAACAGGAATACAAGACAAAGCCCCCTTCTGCTCTTGAGTAAAGTTGGAGGGGAGAGTGGAGGAGTAGGCTTTTAAATAAGGTCCGGGGGCACCATTTCAAAGTCATTGCTCTGCACTGAAAGTTTGGGTTTTGTTGTAGCATATAAGGTGAATCCATTGTAAGAGAAGATGGAGTTTTATTGTTTGTTCTGGTTACCTAGTGCCACTCAGGCGAGAATATACCGCAGATGGGATGGCCTTAACAAACAGGAGTTTATTCTTAAAATTTGGAGGCTTTATGTCTGAGTTCTAAGTGCCAAGCTCTAGGGGCTGGGTGAAAGTCCCTCAACCTTGGGCTTCAGCTCCACTTCCTGATCCCAGCCCGCTGAAGCTGGTGGCATTTCTTCACTCAAACAGCTACTGGCTGCTGAGGCTGCCAAACCCAAGGTTTACAAGTAAAAAGGCATAGTCCTGATGTTACCAAACCACACGGCAGGCCATTAATTCAAGTCCATTGTAAGTCCCCAGGTCAGCAGAGTACGGCAGGCTGCTGAACAACGACATGCAAGGTCCCAGCGTGTCATAAGCTAGAGACCATTCCCCAAGGCTTATGCTTATATACAGGAAGCACACCACATTCCCTAAGGCAGCTACTCAGCTACTCACAGTAGATTCCACTATGGAGTTCATTACCAGTCTCATCATGGGGAATACTATATCCAGCTGCCCAGCCATTCAACCAGGCCCAGCCAAGTTGACCCACAAACTGAACTACCACACTGTTTAAAAAGGATCAGTCTCCAAACATAAAATTATTGTTGCTGGTTGCTATTCCATTGATTCTGATGCATGGCAGCCCCATGTGTTCCAAGTACAACTGCTCCATAGGGATTTTCAAGGCTGTGTCCTTTGGAAGCAGATTACCAGGCCTATCTTCTGAAACACCTCTGGATGGTTTAGAACCACCAACCTTTAGGTTAGTAGTCAAATGCTTATCAATTTGTGCCATCTAGGGAACCTTGGAACACAATATATAATAATTAAGAGGAAATCAGTAAGTTGTTGGAGAGCTTAATGGGCATAAGACATCAAAAAGCATAACTTAATAAAATAAAATACTGAATAACCAGACTCTTTATTTTTCCATGTTTTCCTATTAAAATTGCTCCTTTTCTTAATGAGAGATGTAGCCTTCAATTTTTTTGCTTTGGGGAAATGGCATTAGTTTCCACCACTGCCACCAAGTCTATTCTGATCAGTGACCCTTTAGGACAGAATAGAACTGCCTCATAGGGGTTCCAAGGCTGTGAATCTTTATGGGGGTACACTGCCTCGTCTTTCTCCTGCATAGTGGCTGCGAGTTCAAGCCATGGACCTTTTGGTTAGAAGCCAAACACTTAGCCAGTGTTCCTCCAGGGCTCATTGGCATTTACTGTGAGTAAATTTTAGTCATTAAAAATCCACTGATACCTTTTGAGCTGTGATGTCTATCCATTGTTAATTTTTCTTGTCTTTTTCTTAGGTAGCACTATATTTAATATATCTATCTCCTAGGTTGTATAAGGAGTTTTGGTGGTGTAATGGTTAAGGCACTTGGCGGCTGCTAACTAAAAGGTTGGTGGTTTTGAATCCACCAGCAGCTCCACAAAAGAATGATGAGGCAATCTGTTTCTGTAAAGATTTACAGCCTTGGAAACATGATGGGGGTAACTGTAAGTCAGAATTGACTCAATGGCAGTGAGTTTGGTTTTTTGGTTATAGGTTGTATAATGAGGTTTACATCATTCTGATGTATCTTTGGATCTTCTATTGAGAAATAATTGATAGAGCTTCATAACAAAAATAAAATAATATAGACAGACTTTTAGTCTCTCAAAACCACTTTATTTGCATTAACTACTGTATATAGTAAAACCTCCCTATTCTCAGGTCATACCCTTTTAAATAACCAAGCATTGAAAGTTGGAAGTCAGGGGCTTGAGTTTGGTTATTTTGTTATCATAAATTTTATGATGCTTGTGGAAATGTGTTATGTGATATTAGTAAGAGTAAAACCTCAATATTAAGGAATGAATTAAAAGTAATTTGAGTAATAATGTAAACAAGTTAGCCCATATTTTGTAGTGCAAGTTGATGAACAATAATCAGAAGATTATGATATAAAATTACTAAATAAACTCTCACTACACATACAAAACAACTCATTGTGTAAAGCCACCTTTAAATCTAATAATGTAACAAGTAGCATGTGGGTAACCCATACTAATCAAGATTACATGGTAATGTACAAATAACAATCCAGAAGATTTATATAAATATTCTGTAGCTTTATCCAAAAATCAGCTTTCCAGTAATTTCTGAAATATCTCCTTTGTTTTATTGTTGTTGTTGTTATGTGCCGTTGAGTCAGCCTCAACTCATAGCGACCCCTCCTTGGGTTGCCGAGGCAGTATCACTACGGAAGTAGGATTGCCCAACCTTCCTTCCGAGGAGTGGCTGGTGGGTTTGAACCGCCAGCCTTCTGGTTAGATACAGTAATTATATCACAAGCAGTGTCAAATTTCAAAATGGTGTGTGTACAGAAGGAAAGCAGCAGACCCTTTGCCTTTGTTCATTCTGATTATTCTGATTTAGGATAGATGGTTCCCTTGGTGGTTCAGTGGTAGACTTCTCACCTTCTGTGTAGGAGGACCAATTTCTGTTCCCCATGTCCAGCCACCCCCCATCTGTCAGTGGAGCCTGGCATGTTGCTATGATCCTGAACAGGATTCAGCGGAGCTTCCAGCCTGAGATGGACTAGGAAGTCCTGGCAATCTACTTACGAAAATCAGCCTTTGGAAATCTCTATGGGTCACAGTTGTCTGATCCACATCTGATCATGAGGTTAGCAAAGGACCAAGCAGCATTTTGTTGTGTTGTGCATGGATTCACCATGAGTCAGGGGCTGACTGGATGGCTGACTCAAGGGACACTAATGATAACAGTCCCTTATTAATAAATTAGTGCTTTAAGATTGTGGACTGAAACGTGACATTAAATACAAGTTACTGTTTATTATGAACATTTTTTATGTTTTAAAAGGCGAAAAGCAAAATAAAAGGAAAAACAAGACAAAAAGTAACAAATAACAGCATTTAAAAGCAAATTTCTAAAAATGATTATTGCATTGGACTTTAAAATAATTTTCTTTATATTGTTGTTGGTGTTTGCCGTCGAGTCGGCCCTGACTCATAGTGACCCCTCCTTGGGTTTCTGAGGCAGTATCACTATGGAAGTAGGATTGCCCAACCTTCCTTCTGAGGAGTGGCTGGTGGGTTTGATCCGCCAGCCTTCTAGTGAGCAGTCAAGTGCCTTAGGCACTATGCTACCAGAGCTCCTTTCTTTATATTAGATGAGATGATTTATTTTTATATTGATATAAATAAATTCTATAAATCAATGTACCAATTATGTTTTTTTTGTATAAGTCTGTCCACAACTCTTAATATATATTTTTTCTCTTTACTCTCTTTTTCCCAAGTCTAGTACTTAAGAATATGCTTACTGTTATTCTCTTTCAATTTAGTTACATTTTTTCTCAATTTTTAATATTTCACTTTCAATTAAAGTTGATTTCAATGCTTTTTAAAGCCCCTGTCCCCTTTCAGCCCTTTAGATTTGGATTTACACGTGGTTGCATTTCTGATGACAGTAACAGAGATACTCCTTTTCTGTTACTGTTTTCTTGCATTTGATAATGAAAGTAGTAGACCTCATGTGTGTTTCCCTAAGAATTGGACATGGCTTTACATCTTGATGAAAAGATTCTTAATTACGCTACAACTAAAAATATGAAACACTAGACTTTCAACTTTGATGCCTTTAAGAGATACTCATATATGTGGTAAGATGTTAATGGAAGCAAAAAATGTGACCTTTATTTTGTGCAAGAGTTGTACCTATGTTTGTTCATTCAGTAAATAGCTATTGTGTGCCAGTTCCTATATGTCAGGCATTGTTCCAGACACTAGGATAATGCACTGGATGAACAAAGTCATTTCCCATGAGTGTATCTTTTCCCAAAGCTAAATTTCTATAATATCAAAGAACTAGACTAGCTTCATAGCAGTAAATAGGAACAAAAGGATTTTATACTTAGGAGAAAATAGCGCACCATAAAAATCAGCTGTTCAAATTTTATCCTGGGTGACATGTAAGTCCCGTTTTTTGTGCAGTTCTGTGTAAGTGGTGATAGAGTTCTTGGAGGATCTAATGAAATGTTTTAGCACAGATTAGTATTCAGGACTAGTTTCAACAGTAAATATATATATGGTGTTTTAGCCCAGTTTGGTACTATAATTTTTTTTTTTTAATGATCCAGCTTTATATGGGCTGATGGCATCATATTGGCTATAATTAACCAGAATATATACTATCTGAAATGTTGAAATTACCATGCAATATTTAGGAATCAAGAAAATGGCTTCCTTTTATGACTTTTGTTATTTCTTCTTCTTTTTAATATTGAACCGAGTTATGGGTTTGCTTAATACTCTCAAGCAGTTGTGCCCAAGGGAAGGACAGTTAACAGAGTCAGAGTAAAATAAAATCTGGCTCATCAGTGGTCTCCTTTTGTAAATTTACATCCCTTGAGAAAAGCTAATTAATAGAAGCATATCATGCCTTGCTTTTTTCCCCAGGATATAAATAATAGGAATACTAAGAACAGTCATTTTTTTTGTGAAGAAAAAGAGATATTCTTTTTTCTAATTTGTATTTAAGATAAATCCTCAATATTATGTGTAACTATTTGTAATATAGTGAAAAACCATTTTCTTTGAACACACGAATGTAATGATTTCCAATAGTCTGCAGCTAATATGCACTATCTGAAGCTAATAGATTGGACAGAATATCACTGCTGTTTGAGTAGAAGTTAATGCTTTGAGACCAGCTAATACACTTAAGTATAGTATTTGAACAGTGGGTGTTCTGCTTATTTTTATTATAAGCTTATCTGCTGTGCAATTTTCTTAGAACATGTTAACAGTAATCCTGTATAAGCTAGTACTTAAATATTTATTGAATGTGGTAGCAAAGGAGCTATGTTTAAAAGATACATTAAAGATTATGTCTCTATGTGGCATGCAGTTGCTTACTGAAGAACATGACCTGGGTTATGGTTTATCTCAGACTTTGTAGTAATAAATAAAATTTCAGTATTGAGATGAAATTCTAGAGAAAATAAAGTTTGTATCCTTAAAATAACTCAGTTGTGCATCACCTCTGCTAAACTAACCCAAATCCAGAGTAAAAAAATTCTTAGCACAAAAATGATACTTCAAAATGATCACCCCACCTGTGTCCAAAGGAATTTCTACTACATTGTGTCAGTCTCTCCCTCTCCTGTTTTTTAGTTCTAAAATTTCACTTTAATATGATTATATGTAGGATTACACTTTTGTGCAGTAGCGTAGTCCCTAAGGCACTTGACTGCTAACCAGAAGGCTGGTGGTTCAAACCCACCAGCCACTCCTCGGAAGGCAGGTTGGGCAATCTACTTCCGAAGTGATACTGCCTTGGAAACCCAAAGAAAGGTCGCTATGAGTCGGGTCAGACACAACGGCACGTAACAACAATAACATATGTTATTTCTCCAAGTACATAAACTTGTATAATTTAGGTAATTACATGAAAGTTGAAAGTCATGAGGGTATACAACTGAATTCAGTAAACATTGGAAAATTGGTACTTTGGGTATGTGTGTCTGTCCAAACAAATAGCAACAATTGAAATGTGATAAAGAAGAAAAACTGAAAAAAGAATGTTCCCCCAGGGTAGAGTGCTATTAGTTCCATTTTCCCTTCCCAGTCTGAAACATCTAATTTTAAAAGAAGGGTTTTTTTTTTTTTTTTTTTTAATTTAAAAGTTAAAGCAGTTGCATTCAGAATGTTAACTTATTAAAGGGCCATTTATTATTACAAATTTGTGCATTTTTGCATATGGATTATTACAGAATCAAAGACGGTCATTACCTTGAAATCAGTCTTGGTTTCATGTCTACTTTCATTACTTGCCCAAAATGCTTATAAATTTTCCTTGTCGTTGTTATTGTGGTGGTTGGAATGAAAATAAGTTACTATTTCTAATAAATAAGCTAGATTGCTTTTTAAACAGAATCTGGCAATTCTGTCACTTGTATCTCCACCTACAGCTTATAACTGAAAAAAGACTGTGGGGGTAGCATCTCTGACTTCCTCTAACTTCACAATGGGGATATAGAATCACCATCAGCCCAAGGCTGATTCCTGTGTTGCGGAGGCCCGGGATGCCACCACCCTCCAGCCTTTTCACCAATTCTGATACTAACCATCCCTCCTATGGCGCTTTGTTTCTCTGATGGGTTTGATAACTCATTGCAGTGGCCACACAACACTCACAATACTCAGGGTTACAGAGTTTAGTAGGGAAGCAATAGGTTACGGTCCAGTTTCAAGAATGCTTATTATACACATCTTTGCTCAGGCAGCCTCCCCTGGGTCATATCTGCAGGCATGCCTCTCTTTGGACCTCGACCTCAGCCTAGCCTGTGCTCTGCTCCAGCAAGTGTTACACAGCTCTTTTAGTTCTGCCAATAGGTGTGTCCCACTCCACCAGCAAGCCGTCTGCCCAGAGGCGCTGAGCTTTCTTGTTTTGTGGGCCAGCAAGCCTGCCACTCTGTGTCTCATGCCAGTGTCTTGTTCCTGCTGCCGTCTCTCTGCTTAGGAGGGTCCAATTCAGGGATTTCAGGTCAAAGGATGTACTCTGCTCCTGGTTCCTTCTTGGTAGTAGTGAATTTCCCCCTCTCCACGTCTAGGATGGCTCACTTTAAACCTAGTGATATAGCAGAACTGACCAATCCCCACTTCTGTGTGGTAGTACTGGGGCAGAGGGCAGGATGGGAATGGTATTAAGAGGAATCAACCATGAATTTCACACTGCACAATAATCTGCAGAGTCTCAAATTCACTGCTGTTGAGTCTGATCTGATTCATAGCGGCCCCTCCTTGGGTTTCCTAGGTGGTATCACTACAGGAGTAGATTGTCAGTCTTCCTGGTGGGCTTGAACTGCCAGCCTTCTGGTTAGCAGTCAAATGCCTTAAGCACTACACCACCAGAGCTCCTAATCTTGTTGTGTTGTTATGTACCCTAGAGTCTGACCGGACTTATAAAGACCCCTCCTTGGCTTGGGTTTATGGGGCAGTATCAAGCAATATCACTACGGAAGTAGATTGCTTCATCTTCCTTCCCAGGAGCGGCTGGTGGGTGTAAACTGCCATCCTTCTGGTTAGCAGTCAAGTGCCTTAGGCACTATGCTACTAGAGCTCCCAATCTGCAAGGTGGTTGTTGTTGTTGTTGTTATGTGCCATAGCGACCCTTCCTTGGATACTGTTAATTCTGTTTCTCAGAATAAAAAGCTTGGAGATTTGGAGATAAACGTTAAGTGACTTTGCCTGAGGCCTGCATCACACATACAGTAAGTATCTGTTTTGATCTCCTTTGGTGATGGAGCGGTGGAACACAGGCCAGTGAGTTGATGAGATTCATACAGTTTATGAATCACATATACTCATTGACTGGGGAAGGAGGACACCGCATGCCACACAGAATCACGAGGGGCTTGCAGTCTGGAACAGAATGACCAACCAAGGGCTGTGGGAGGCAGGCTATGTAGTTTCCAGAGGATGGAGTGCCTCCTGGTTCCCGCAGGAGAATGTGATTGCCTTGCTTGAATAATTCCAAGAGCTGGCAGGGAAATAAAATCTGCTACTTAAGGATAAGCAGGACCTGCTCTTGGCCTATGTGATAAGGAAGGTTGTTGGCTAAGGAACCTTCTCTGCTGGAGCAGAATGGCCATTTGAGTCCCTTCCAATTTTCCCAGATGTGAAGGCAGCACATAATATTAAACTTTAATTTTAGGTCTCACACCATAGTAGCTACACTGGGATTCTAATTCTGGACTCTGACTCCAGGGCTCATGCTCATTCCACTGTTCCATGTTATTTCTTCCACTTCATTCCACTGTTCCATGTTATTTCTTCCACTTGCTGGAAGTACTTTCCTTTCACTCGGCAATTCTTAGTCCTATTTCTTAAGAACTGATATACTGTTGCATCTATTATATTTTCATAACAAACTAGAGCACTCTCTTTTTGAAAAGAATTTAGAGACTTTTTTTTTTCTTTTCAAAGAAAATCTGGGTAGAATTCCTAATATTTTGATTCAGAATTTCCTTTCTCACCAAGGGAATTTCTTCTTTCAAAAATTCTGGCTTTCTTCACCAAAACAAAACATTATTTCCCTATAGCCTATGTTCTTTCAATTTCTTACTTCCTCTGCACATACTGAAACTGGCATACTGCAAGGATGAGATAGATGTCTCCTTGCCTTTCAAGTGCCATCTCCTACATCAGACTTTCTTTAACCCCTCTGCCCACAAAGAAACCACCTCATCCTTTATCTCAATTAGAAAATATTTCACATGTGCTGGGCTACGTGCTCCAAGAGATACAAAAATACATTAGAAATGGCTCTTGCCATTGGGACTCTTACTATAGAGAATGAGAAATACAGACTGTGTAACGTGAAGATAAATGATTACACACAGAACCCCTACTCCTCAGGTAGCCCCACAGGCCATCCATGATCTGGCCTCTGCCTTCTTTCTTCTGCAGCCTCTTCTGCTACTCTTTGTCCTGTTTGACTCTGACGACATTACCCTTCTGTCCACTTCTTAAATACAGCAGGCCTTTTCCCATTTCAGAGTCTTTCTCCTTGCTGTTTTCTTGGCCTGCAACTTTCTTCTTTATGTGTCTGGAACTTTCTCTTCTTTTGGGTCTCATCCCAAATGTTACTTATTTGGAGAGTCCTTCCTTGACCATGCTACCTAAAATTGACACTCTTGACTGTTCCATGCATAGTGATTCCCAAGTCAACCACTTAACTTCTACCTGTGTGATTTTTCCAGTATACTTACTCTCTCTGTGCCACAGTTTGCTAATCTGCAAAATGGGACTATGTTAATAGATTGGGTTATACTGAGTGTTGAATGCAGCAGTGCATGAAAGCACAAATTATAATGCCCCTGGCATAAAGTGAGTATCCAGTAAACAAAGTCAAGTCTCCAATCATCCTTATCCTTAAGGGTGAAAGTAGTGTAAACCAAATGCTGTAGGTGTCCAAAGGGAGAGATCCCTGAAGCTGTTAATTACTCCAGAAGCCTACCTTTTAAGGATGATATTGAGCATCACAATTGTATTTGTTATCTCCCACAAGCTCACCAGCTTCCTCCTTTGGATTTCCACAGCCGTTTTGGTTCTTCTCTATGAACTAACCTTGATTTAACTTGTGTCGCAGAATGCCTATATGTGCTCACAGAAAAGATGGTCCTTCATCTCTGCCTCCTGGAGCATCATGCCCTACACACTGGGCAAGTGATCACTTACTTGATCACTATAAGAAAAATTCACAGAATTGTTATAAAATCAACACATTTACAACATAAAACAGTATGGCAATGATTGCAGCATGTGCTCGATGGCTCCAAAGATAAGTTGGAAATGGTCCAGTTGGACTAGTTGGGGCAGAGTGTTCAGGAATCTTGAGCGTTGTTTTGTGCCAGTGTCAGAGCTAAGATTTTGGGAGCACAAACATGACCCGTTACAGCTACCCTTAAAGCATATTAAGTTGATTCAAAACCAAACCAAACCAAGCTCACTGCCATTGAGTCAATTCTGACTCATAGAGATTTCCCTTTGGGTTTTTGAGGTGGTAAATCTTTACGGAAGTAGATGCCCAGTCTTCCTTCCACAGAGTGGCTGATGGGTTTGAACTGCCAACTTTCTGGTTAGCAATCAGATGCCTTAGGCACTACTTAAATGAGTGGGGAGGAGCAAGAAAAATGTTTTAGGCAGGCTTCAGAAAGAGAACAACTGGAAGCACAGAAGAATTCAGTTTATCTAGAAAAAAGGTTCAGTCCTGCTAGAAAAGGGAAAAATGGTGCTTAAGCAGAGGGAGGCAGATTATTTTGGGTACCAGAACTAGAACATAGACTTTATTCTGTAAACATTGAAGCATATGCAAGGTTTTAACAGAAGTAGTAGCATAGTGCCTAAGGCACTTGACTGCTGACCAGAAGGCTGGTGGTTCAAGTCCACCAGCCACTCCTCAGAAGGAAGGTTGGGCAATCTACTTCCGTAGTGATACTGCCTCAGAAACCCAAGGAGGGGTCGCTATGAGTTGGGTCCGACT
>NW_006921590.1:11265601-11267214 GCF_000298275.1 Orycteropus afer afer | reverse complement strand
AGTGCCTAAGGCACTTGACTGCTAACCAGAAGGCTGGCGGGTCAAACCCCCCACCAGCCACTCCTCAGAAGGAAGGTTGGGCAATCTACTTCCGTAGTGATGCTGCCTGTGAAACCCAAGGAGGGGTTGCTATGAGTCGGTCTGACTCAGTGGCATATAACAACAACAACAACAAGAAGTAAATTTTACAGCATTGTGATAGGCAGTTGGTGGCAGTCAGCCATTCAGGTCTTAGTCAGTACTCTTTACTTCAGAAATGTTTAAAGTATTTAAGTGTTTCCTTTCGTTGTATTTTATGCATTATGTGCTTTATGTAGTCTTCAGATATTTAGTCAATTACATATAGCAGCTGTGGCCCATCTCATGCATAAATATAAAAGAGAAACTTAACGTAGTATATAAATTGAGCATTTGGTTTCGGCTGCACTCAAATTGAAACCATAAAAGAATCAGAATGACTATAGGTTTATGGTTGTCAAATTTACCACCATTGCTACAAATTTACCAACAGCCACATCAGAGTATTCAAAGACTGCAGCTTCTTAGCAAGCATTTTTGAACGCTCACCACATAATGCTTAATAATTGTTGTTTACATTTTAAGGAAGGCATGGCTATTATTAGGTTTGCCCCCCCCCCTCCAAATAACTGAGCGCTATTTGTTTTCTTTGGCAACCAAATATGAGTAGAGTAGAAGACTTGGAATAGAAACTCAATAATACTTATAAATAGGTTGACCAGAAGAAATATTTTTTATTTTATGACATCAAGTTTGTCATGTTTTGCTTTTTCACGTGTGATTTATACACATACACACACACGTGTATGTTTATGTATATATATATGCCTGTTATTTATATAAAGAACTTTTCTAGATTCTAAACACAAGACTCTGTCCCCTCATGCAGACTCCTCATACACACAGTATTAAGAAGCCAAGTGTCTGAATTCCATACTAATTGGTCATCACAGATTATTTGGCAGATGCCAGAAAGCCAAAGACATATGGGATGCAGAGTTTATGTATGTTATAGCACCTGTGCCAGATGCTTCCAAACTCACCGGTACCTCCCCCTCCAGATCTGAACCCTGGAACTGTTCTAGAGATTCTCATGGATAAGTGTTTTCATTAAGGCAGATCTGGGAAATAGAATTAGAGTTTTAAGTGACCCAGTGGTGGCTAGTTGCTCAAAACCTCTAAGATCCCAAGAGATTATGGGAGGGATCTTGGGAGATCTAGAGCAAGTTAGACATACTTAAAATGAACCCTCTCTGGCCTCCTGTATAGTAGCTGTTTCTACCCCACCCTCAAACAATTTAGAACTCCCATCATATATGAAATTAAATTTTGAAAATGGAAAGATAGATTTTGATGTGTTTTCATAGATTAATACCTTCGGCCAAAATGCATTGAATTTCCCACCCCATCCTCCAATCCAGATGTGTAACTAAAGGACCAGTGCTTTCTCAATGAGTTGTTGTTGTTATTATGTGCTGTTGAGTCATAGACCCGACTCATAATTTCTGAGGCGGTATCACTGTGGAAGTAGATTGCCCAACCTTCCTTCCGAGGAGTGGCTGGTGGGTTTGAACCACCAGCCTTCTGATTAGCAG
>NW_006921590.1:11263767-11265501 GCF_000298275.1 Orycteropus afer afer | reverse complement strand
TTGAACCACCAGCCTTCTGATTAGCAGTCAAGTACCTTAGGCACTACGCTACCAGAGCTCCCTGACGCCTTGGCTATCTGGTGGGGAGTGGCTGGTGGGTTTGAACTGCCAGCCTTGGGTGTGGCAGGTGACTGCCTGAGGCCTGAGGCCATCCCCTAGGGCCAGGCCATCCCCTAGGGCCTCTCAATGAGTAGCCCAGTTTATTTTGAACCTAAGAATGAAGGCCACATGATCACAGCAGGTTTTCTCAATTAGTTGCCAAGGAAGCCAGAGAAGCTATATTTATTAATTCTAAATATTCCTTTCATTCTATATAAAATAATGAACTGCATCATATCCATCTTAATATTTCCACCTCAGTTTCTAAACAGATCCAGGTTTATACTTTATGAATAAAAATATTTTCACATCAAAAGGAAAAATTGTGTTCTTGATAGAAAGGAAGTAGTTACAGATCTGTCACCCAAACAAATCTGTTAGAGCTCTGAAATGTAGAGCTGTTAGGTGAGATACTGAGATATAAGATAAAATAAGATCAGCCTAAATGTTGTAGCTTTGGTAGCATAGTGGCTAAGGCACTTGACTGCTAACCAGAAGGCTGGTGGTTCAAACTCCTCGGAAGGAAGGTTGGGCAATCCTACTTCTGTAGTGATACTGCCTCGGAAACCCAGGGAGGGGTGACTATGAGTCGAGGCTGGCATATAACAACAGTTAAGTTGATTTGTATACTACTTAGAAAATTTTCACTTTTAGGAGAACACTTTCCAGGTTTTAAATAAATGGAAAAAGTTTGAGTTATTGTTGGACTTGGGATTTTTTAAGGTGTCTTGAAGGCATTTTCTGTCATTTCATTCCTACAAGTTCCTGGTCTTCCTAGAACTGGCTCTTGTTGATTCTCAACCTTATATCTAGATATTTAAATCCTGTGAGACTTGCTTATTATCAGGCTGATCAGCAGTCTGTATAAACAAGCTCAAGAAATTTGAAACACCTAAAGATTTGGAAGGAAGGTTGGGCAATCTACTTCCATAGTGATACTGCCTCGGAAACCCAAGGAGGGGTCGCTATGAGTGGGGTCTGACTTGACGGCACATAACAACAACAACAACAACAAATACTATTTTTAAAGCCCCTTGCTGATGATGTTTTAGATAGAATTTGAACGAAAGAATGAGCGCTAGTATAAAAGTACTGGGGTTTTTTAGGTTGACTTTTAAGCCACTGAAGTCATTTGACCTGGTGCTGTGTTAGTTGGGGATTATGAAGCATGTTATAAAAACTAATATCTACTCTGGTGTTGGTAAACAGCTGTAGTGCCTGTCAGTGAATTTGAATTTTTGGAATACCATCCATCTACTTGAACATGGATTGGAGAAAGGGGAAAGAAGAGCTTGATATGTGTAGGATATGCCACCATCTCCAAAGACAATGGTTCTATTATTGCAAAGGAGCCTAGACTTCATTAGAGGAGCCCACTGACTTGGTTCTAATGCTCATGTGGTCTGAGCAGACCCCCAACATCACTGATGGGTATCACTGATCCTGTCTTAGTTTTAAGTATAGCTTTATGCCATTATTCATGAAAGGCAGTTCTTAATTGTACAACATTTGAGGTAGCATTATAAGTTAAAGATGTAAATATGTCATGTTTTTTAATTACCAAAAGCAATGAGAGAAAATGAAACTCTCCAGTTGCGTCTTTTGAAACACTTACGTTTACCATTGCTTTGACAT
>NW_006921590.1:11262397-11263432 GCF_000298275.1 Orycteropus afer afer | reverse complement strand
TAGTGATACTGCCTTGGAAACCCAAGGAGGGGTCACTATGAGTCGGGTCCGATTTGATGACACATAAGAACAACAATAATTATAATTCCAGAACAGGAAGAGACAGATAAAACCACCATGAAAATTGTTGAAAATTTTTTGGGAGACAATTTTCCTAATGTCATAAAAGATGAGAATATATCCATTCAAGAAGTTCCACGAACCTCAAACATAATAGACCCCAAAAGAAAATCACCAAGACATATCATCATCATACGCACCAAAACCAAAGACAAAGAAAGAATTCTGAAAGCAGCATGGATAAAAACGAAAAGTTACCTACTAAGGGCAACCAATAAGACTAAGCTTGAATTTCTTGGCAGAAACCATGAAGGTAGAAGGCAGTGGGATGATATATAAATAAAACCCTGAAAGAAAAAAAAACAAAACAAGAATTATATACCCAGCAAAATTGTCCTTCAAATATGAGGATGAAATTAGATTTCAAGGCAAGCAGAAATTAAGGGAATGTGTTAAAACCAGGCCAACCTTACAAAAGATGTTAAAGGAAGTCCTTAGGACAGAGAACCAACAACAGCAAACAACAATTGATGATAAACATGCATGATGACATAACTCAGAAACCTACCCACTTATGGAAGTACGTAAAGTAAAATAAGATTACAAAACTGTAAACAGAGAACCAGAGACATCAATTGGCAAATGAGGACAACTACAAACCAAAAGGAGGGAATAAATAGTATAGTTACAGAACATCTAAATGTTAGGAAGTGAAGACAATTGTAAGATAAAACAGACTGTTTCAAACTTAGGAAGAAAATAAATCACAGGGTAACCTCAAAGAAAAATAATAAACCTTCACCTTGATTAAAAAGAGAACAAGCACAAAGACTTAGCAAATACTAATACAATAGCAATAAAGGAGATGGTAACATGATTCATGAACAAAATTAATTCAGCACAGAAAATCATAAGAACAATGAAATCAGCAAGACTACAGAAAAACACGTAGCAAAATGAGATCAGTAAATACAT
>NW_006921590.1:11243787-11261598 GCF_000298275.1 Orycteropus afer afer | reverse complement strand
AAAACATTGAAATAACTGCAAAACATATTCTTAGATCACAATGCTATACAATTAGAAATCAACACTGGGAAGACCAACTGAAAAAGAGCAAACACATGGAAACTGAACAACACCCTCCTTAAGAATGCCTGGGTAATAGAAGAAATAAAAAAATGAACTTAAAAGTTCTTTGAATCAAACAAGAATGGAAGCATAACATACCAAAATCTTTGGGACATAAGAAAAGCAATGATCAGAGGCCAATTTATAGCAATAGATGGGCACATCAAAAAAGAAGAGTCAAGATCAACACCTTAACCCAACATCTCCAACAATTAAAAAAAGAGCAGGGAAAAAATAAAAAGCCTACAGTCACCAGAAGAAAAGAAATAATAAAGATTTGAATGGAAATAAATGAAACAGAAAATAGAAAGATTAGAAAAATCAACAAGACTAGAAGTTGGTTCTTTGAAAATGTTAATAAAATTGACAAATCACTAGCAGTCTTAACAAAGGAAAAGATGCAAATAACCCAAGTAAGAAATGAAAAGGGTAACATCACAATGGAACCAATATATCTAAAAAGAATAGTATCAGGATTGTCTGAAGAATTGTACTCCCACAAATCTGAAAACCTAGAAGAAAGTGATAGATTTCTAGAAACACACTATTTACCTGAACTAACACAGACTGAGGTAGAAAATTTGAGCAGACCCATATCAAAAGAAGAAATTGAACAGGTCATAAAAAAATTACCAACAAAGAAAAGTTCTGGCCTAGATGGTTTCACTGGCAAATTCTACCAGTCATTCAGAGAAAAGCTGACACCAGTCCTACTCAAACTATTCCAGAACATAGAAAATAGTGGAATCCTCCCAAATTCATTTTATGAAGCAAGCCTAGCCTGATAACAAAACCAGGCAAACACACTACTAGACAGGAAAACTAAAGACTGATATCTCTTATGAATATAGACACAAAAATCTTCAAAAAAATCCTAGCCAATAGATCCAACAACATATTGAAAAAATGATACATCATAACTAAGTGGGATTCATACCAGTTACACCAGGATGGTTCAACATGATAAAAGTAATCAAAGTAATACATCACATAATTAAAGGAAAAAAAAATCCCATGATTATAGCAATCGATGCAGAAGAGACATTAGATAAAATCCAACACGCATGCTTGAATAAAAAAAACCAACTCTCAGCAAAACAGGAGTAGAAGGGAAATCCCTCAGCATAATAAAGGTTATATATGCAAAGCCAATGGGCAACGTTATTCTCAGTTGTGAGAGACTGAAGTCATACCCCTTGCAAGTAAGGATGTGCTCTGTCTCCACTTCTATTTAACATTCTGTTGGAAATCCTAGCCAGAGCAGTAAGGCAAAAAAGGGAAATCAAAGGCATCCAAATTGGTAAGGAAGAAGTTAAATTACCCCTATTTGCAGATGGTCTGATCCTATACATGTTGGAGCTCTGGTGGCATAATGCCTAAGGCATTTGACTGCTAACCAGAAGGCTGGCAGTTCAGACCCACCAGCCACTCCTTGGAAGGAAGTTTGGGTGATCTACTTCCATAGAGATACCACCTTGGAAACCCAAGGAAGGGTTGCTATGAGTCAGGTCTGACTTGATGGCACATAACAACAACAATACAACATGATCCTATACATAGAAAATCCAAGAGACTCAGTGGAAAAACTGCTGGAATTTATTGAAATATTTAGTATAGTGGCAAGATACAACATCAAAATACAAAAATCAGTTGGATTCCTCTACATCAGCAAAGAGGTCTCTGAAGAGGCAATAAGGATATCAGTACCATTTACAATAACTACCAGAAATGTAAGCTACTTGGAAATAAATCTTACCAGGACACAAAAGACCTTTACAAAGAAAACTACAAAACACTACTTGAGGAAACTATAAGAGATCTGTATACGTGGAAGGAACATACCGTGCTTGTGAATAGGAAGATTGAACATAGTGAAAATGTCATTACTACACAAAGCAATCTATAAATTCAGTACAATCCCAATCCACATTCCGTCAGCATTGTTTAAGGATATGGAAAAAACAATAACTAATTTTATATGGAAAGGAAAGAGACCTTGGAAAAGCAAAGCAGTAGTGAAGAAGAACAACAATGTAGGAGGTCTCACATCCTGGATCTCAAAACCTACTATACAGCTATAGTTGTCAAAACAACCTGTTATTGGTAGAGTGAGAGACACGTAGACCAGTGGAATAGAATTGAGAACCCAGAAATAGATCCATCTAACTGTCCTCAGCCGATCTTTTGACAAAGGGCCGAAATCCATTAAATGGGAAAGAGATAGTCTCTTCCACAAATGGTGCTGGCAAAACTGGATGTCCATTTGCAGAAAAATGAAACAAGATCCATACCTCACACCATACACAAAAACAAACTCCAGATGCATCAAAGGCTTAAAGGTGAAACCTAAAAGTATAAAGTTCATCAAAGAAAAAATATGGGCAAACTTAGGGCCCCTATTTCATAGTATAAATAGATTATCAAGCACATCTGAAGATACACAAACAGCAGAAGATAAATTAGATGATTGGGACCTTCTCAAAATTAAACTTCCATGTACTTCAAAAGACTACTTCAAAAGAGTTAAAAGAGAACCTACAGATTGGGAAAAAAATACTTGGCAATGACATATTGAACAAAAGACTTACCTCTAAAATTTACAGAAAACTGTAATACCTCAACATCAAAAAGACAATTAACAAATGTGCAGAAGACATGTACAGACATTTCACCAAAGAAGATATTCAGACAGCCAACAAACACATGAAGAAACGTTCACAATCATTAGCCATCAGAGATGCAAATCAAAACAACCGTGAGATAACATCTCACTCTAGCATTAATAGCAGAGCTCAGCAAGACAGAACATATCAAATGCTGGCAAGGATGTGGAGAGATTGGGACTCTCATACACTGCTGGTGGGTCTGTAAAATGATATAACCACTATGGAAAACAGTATGGCAATTACTTAAAAAGTTGGAATTAGAAATACTACTTGATCTAGCAATCCCATTACTGAATATATATCCTAAAGAAGTGAGAGTCCAGACACGAACAGACATATGCACACACATGTTCATCGTAGCACTATTCACAATAGGAAGGAGATGGAAACAACCTAAGTTAAGTGCCCATCAACCAAGAAATGGACAAACAAACTATGGTACATACACTCAGTAGAATACTATGCAACACTAATGAATAATGTAAAATCTGCAAAACACCGCATAACGTGGATGAACTTGGAGGACATTTTGATGAGTGAAGAAGTCTATCACAGAAGGACAAATATTGTATTAGTCCACTATTGTAGAAAGTCAAGTGAAGGTTTATATGTGGAAGGAAACTTACTTTATTGGTTACTAGGGATTGGAGGGGAGGGGAGGGATAATTCCTAAATAGATTGAAAAAAAAAAAAAATATATATATATATATGCACACACACACACACACATATACATATTTATAGGTGTACATGAATATAAAAATATGTATATATATGTATCCATGTGTGTGTATATGTATACATATACATACATACACACACCCCAAAGATTATTAGTGGTTTCCAGGGGTAGAAGGGCGGGGGAAAGTGGATGGTTTTGTTTGTGGAACATTGAATTTATGGTAGTGGTGGTGTAAACTTTTGGAAATGGACAGCAACAATGATGGCACAATATGAAAAATGTCATCAATGTCCCTGAGCTGTAAATGTGGAAATTGTTATGTTGGTGAATGTCTTATTGTGTATGTTTTCACCACAATAAAAGTTTTTTTTAAAAAAAGACCTGTAGCGTTGTTCGACTCATGATGCATTTAATAACAATAAGAATGTTGAATATGTAAGACAGAAAACCAGGCAGAATTGAATTTTTTAACAGCAAACTAGGTGAAGTGACATGAAGTTTTAATTAAAGAATACCAAAACATTTCTAAATTAAAAAAAAAAAAAAAATTAAACCCTGTAACTCAGAGATACATAGAATTAATTTAATAATACAAAGAACTGTGTGGCTTCTTGTAACAGAGGGTGACATTATTTCATACCTTCTAGCCTGTGATAAATTCTAAATATTAAGGAAGATTTGGCTTGTGATCCTAAGTGCTCATAAAGACATATAAAACATTTTTATGAACTCTTATGTCTTCCTGTCTGTATGGAAGAAAATTTTGCTATGCAGTGTAGTTTTTAGTAGAGTAAACTAAAGTGCCATACTCAGGTTACTGAACTTTGTGTGTTTTTCCTACAGTATCTCATTATTCAAACTTGTTTTATGAGCGCTTTTGATGTCTAAGATTTTTTTAAAAACAAAACAAATCTTTGAAAGGTACAGTTTTCTAAATTAGTCAGTCAGCCAGATCATCCTCTCTTCAATCTGTATTGACTACCAGCATGCCCTCCATAGAGGCACAGAGAAGAGATTCTGGTTTTGGGGGACAGATTCTTCCACTCTTGCACGATTCGGCCTGCAGTTTCCCTTTGGAGAAATGTGTTTTGAGAAAACTTTTCTCCATCATGCTGTTATCTGCATATTATTTAGTTGTCTATAATAATGCTTCATATCAAATACCCTTAGCAGTTCTAATTCAATTTAGTGATTAAAAAGCTACAACTCATTAGCAGTGTATTTTTATGTGCCCTATCAGACTCCTCCATGATAAAAACAATGCTTTCCAGTTTTTCCACCCACTTCTTTGGCCATTATCCTCTTTCTTAGTTCTCTAGGGCTGCTATAACAGAAACACCACAAGTAGATGGCTTCAATAAATAGAAATTTATTCTTAAAGTTTAGGAGGAAAAAGGTCCGAATTCACAGGATAGCAGTCCGAATTCCCAGTGTCAGGTCTAGTGGAAGAGTAGGCTAGAGGTCTGGTTTCAGAGTGCTGGTTCTAGAGCCAGGATGGAGGCCCCTTGACCTTAGGCTTCAGCTATGCCTTCCACGCCCACTGGGGCAAGATAAAGTCTTCTCCTGACTCACACAGCTGGTTGCTGAGGCTGATGAATCCAAGATCACCAGGTAAAATGGCAGATTTTTGGCTCACAGGTTGCAAAGGCAACACAGCATGTCACTGGTTAAAGTCCAGCAACTGGAAATCAAGACTGAACCAAATGCAAGATCCTTTCTGTATGTACTGGAAGAAGGCCACACCCTGAAGACAAGTCTCCTTCAACAGATTAACTGCTTACAGCAGATTCTACCTTGGACGTGATTACATCACATCTAATCTGGTCATGGGGAATAACTAACTACATCCATCTTCCAAGCCACTCAGAATCAAGTCTCAGCCAAATTGACACACAGCCTTCACTACCACACCTCCTTGTGGCTATTAATTATCCAAGTGTTATACACCCTTTTCTTTCATTGTGCCTCTAAGAGATCTCATCTCTGCCTGAGGCTTCACTTACCATGTCCAAGCTCCAGAGGAGTATGATCCTTGTATTGTAAAAGCCCCATAGACTCTCAGGTCTGTCTTGCTTCATTTCTCCAGAAAGAAGAGCCTGAAGCAAAGGGATGTGTGCTGTTATTTTATTGGGGAATACCTCCCAGGAAGTACAGTGAAAGACTCCTTGAAAAAGAAGAGCCCACCTTGGAAGAAGGGACAAGTTTTTGAGCTGTCTGCCACTGCTTAGTTCTACAGGATCTTACCCTGAGATACCATGTAACCAGTGCCTTAAGACTGTTGGAGGAGAAAGGAGGAAAAATGTTTTCGATAGTTGCTGTCTCCTATTGGTGAAAGCAACACTCTTTAGGACATTTACTCCTTGGTGAGTTAGCTCGTGGGGTGATGTGCAAGTGGAAATCCAAACTGATAGCACAGATGTTATGTAGTGGGAGGGAAGTCATTTCCCTCAGGTGTGAGACAATGTGCTGTTATATCTATGTGGAGTTAGTATTAGTGGGACAGCTGGAATACGACACAGGTGAGGCCAAGAGGATCTGAAGTTGGTACATAGGAGGGGTCTAGTATGATATACCTCTCTTATACCAATCAGATGCACTTCTGCCCTACATTGTATCTAGCTTCCATACTATAATATGTGTCCTACATTTTTTTTTGTGTGTGTGAGAAGATCCTCTCACTCTTTCCCTGAGATCAGAACTTCAAGTTCAGTCAGCATCAGAGTCCCCTTCAAAGTGGAACTCCTACCATAATCTCCGAATGACTTAAAGCAAGAGAGTTAGTGAAAAAAGCTGCATTCCTACTGCTGTAGCTGTCCCTGAGACTGTAATTGATAGTCATCATCTTCTACTACTCATTTAAGATTTCCTTCCTCAGGGCTAATTTGGGTTTAATTGAATGATGTGGATTGTTTGTGTGTTGAGGTGACTGAGCCCTTAGTTGACTTGCTCTTATTGGACCATGTGTTATTGTTGTCAGGTGCCATTGAGTCAGCTCTGACTCATAGTGACCTTAGGTACAACAGAACAAAACGCTGCCCAGTCTTGTGCCATCCTTACAGTCCTTGCTATGTTTGAGCCCATTGATGCATCCACTGTGTCAATACATCTCGTTGAGGGTCTTCCCCTTTTTCGCTGACCCTCCACTTTACCACACATAATGTCCTTCTCCAGGGAATGGCCCTTTCTAACTACATGACCCATAAATAGTTGCTGAAATTTCTCTTTTACTGTTACTGCTGGCTATTGAAGTGCCAAGAGATAGCCCAGTGAATCTGTTAAGTTATGCACAAAGTTCTCCTTCCCCCATTGTGTAGCCACAGCCTTTGCTTCTTACGGTAATCAAAACTGAATCTACCCAACAGTAACCTGTCACCCCCCCCCCCCCCCCCCCCACCACCTTTATTTCCTCCACTGGTATTCTGGCATGAAAAGCCCAAAGAGATCAGATGGTAGTCAGAAGTTCAGATTTGATGGAACTCTTGAGTGTCCCTTCTAACCAGGACCTCTTACTCGGCAGAGATTAAAGTTGCACAGATGGGAAATAGAATTCTGCAAGCAAGCCGTTGGGAATGATGATGATGAGAGGCATTCTTGCTTTCATTCTGGCTTTTGATAACAGGACCATATATTGGCTGTTGCTTCATTATATACACCATATCTTGAACAGTGGTGCTCCAACTCCATTGGGAGTTGTCTTCAAGATGTCTCTTTTCGTTGACCCTTTAACAGGCCAATCTATGTACCTATTGGGCTAGCTATTCCTTTGAGAAGGGGTACATGGTAAGACCAATATACTGTGAGGTTATATGCCCATTGTCACACTTCCTTTTTGATGTACAAAACTTTTATTTTTATAAGGTACCATTTATCCATTTTGTCTTTTGCTGCTCAAACTTTTGTTGTCATACCTGATTCCATCAGGTTTTCAATGGCTGATTTTTGAGCAGTGGATTGCCAGGCCTTTCATCTGAGACATCTCTCAGTGGACTCGAACCTTCAGCCTTTGGGTTAGCAGCTGAGCAAGGAATCCTGCAACATACTAGGAGGTGTTTTTTAAACAGAAAATAGTTCTCTGGCACAGAACCCCAGGGATCTGCATTGCGAATTGTGTTTTGGGTATCTAGTGTCGCTCTAAAAGAAATATACCACAAATGGGATGGCTTGAACAAATAGGAGTTTATTCTCTTACAATTTGGAGGCTTTAAGTTCAAGTTCAAAGTGCCGGGCTCTACGGGCTGGGTGAAAGCCCCTTAACCTTGGGTTCTGCCTCCTGCTTCCGGCCCACTGGAGCTACAGGCTTTTCTTCACTAAGACAGCTGCTGACTGCTGAGGCTGACAAGCCCAAGGTTGACAAGTAAAAAGGCACAGTCCCAATGTTACCAAACCACATGGCAGGCCATTAATTCAAGTCCATTGAAAGTCCCAAGGTCGGCAGAGCATGGCAGGCTGCTGAACAATGACATGGCTACATGCAGGGTTCAAGGTGCCATAACCTAGAGACCGTTCCCCAAGGCTACTCCTTATATACAGGAAGCAGACCACATCCCTAAGGCAGCTACTCAGCTGCCAAAGTACATTCCACTATGGAGTTGATGGAAGCCATCCAGCTGCCCAGCCACTCAACCAGACGCAGCCAAGTTGACGCACAAACTGAACTACCACAACTTGTCTAGTTAGATTTCAGCCCCTCCACAGATGCCTTTGCCTAAGGCATTTGACTGCTAGAAGGTTGGTGATCCAAACCCACCAGCTGCTCCACCGAAGGAAGATGGGGCAATCTACTTTCTTAAATATTTACTGCCTTGGAAACCCAGCGTAGATTTTGCTGTAAGTCAGAATTGACTTGAAGGTATTGAGTTTTTTTGGTGACTTCTGCTTTACCACACCAAACTCACTCCTTGGGTTTCCAAGGCAGTATCACTATGGAAATAGATTGCCCAACCTTCCTTCTGAGGAGTGGCTGGTGGGTTTGAACAGCCAACCTTGTGGTTACTAGTTGAATGCCTTAGGCACTATGTTGTGCCTTTAGTGAGGGAGAAAACCTTCATTACTATCTGTGGTAGCTTAGCTATTCTTGAAGTAATGTAAGTTTTATAAAGAATTATCTTAGAATTTGGAACAGAGCATTATATATAGAAATGGACATTTTTTGTCCATTTGTTTGAATGGTATAATTTGGAAGAAAGGTTATAGGAAAATGTTGACTATACATCAAGTGCGTATCCAGTCAGTGTTAGGAGGAATACGTTTCTATTTTTTGAAATTTCTTTAACCTAAAACAGTTTTTTTGTTTGTTTGTTCGTTTTTGTTTTTAATGGATAAGCCAGTTGTAAAGAAATTTTTATTGCTGGGTGTCAGGGTGTTGCTGGGTAGACAGACGCTCTGGTGGCATAGTGCCTAAGGCATTTGACTGCTAACCAGAAGGTTGGCAGTTCAAACCCACCAGCCACTCCACGAAAGGAAGACTGGGCAATCTACTTCCATAAAGATTTACCACCATGGAAACCCAAAGGAGGTTGCTGTGAGTTGGAATCGACTTGATGACAGTGAGTTTGGTGTTTTAGGTTTTTTATTCAGGATGTTTCTGGGTATATAGGAAGTCTAGCAGAACTTAATTTTGACAGAATCTGCTTGGGTTAGTAACCTCATAATCTTTTCAGAATGAATCTCTTGCTGTGGAATATTTATTTCAGTTCCATACCTGGGAACTCTGGTCAGCTCCTGAAAGGTGTGCCTTCGGTTGATGTTTATTTTTATTTTTTTGTCTTTGGCAATGTTTTTGTTTGACTATATACTCTAGAACTATTTTTCACACTGATGTTGTCAAAAATTTAATTTTCACAATTTTACTTTGCCTAGCAGCAGCTAAGCCTAATTTATTCACTATAATTGAGATCCTAAATGCAATTAGTAATAATATACTAAATTATATTTTTTGTAATCAGCTAATCAGAAACGATATTAAATGTTGTGGGAAATATTAAAACTCATAATAACCTTAAATAATTGGGTTCTTGATAGTTCCAACTGTATGAAATTTCTGTTACAAATTGGAAGGTGATACCATTTATACAAAAACATATCATCTAATTTTGTGAAAATACCATTTACTGCTTAAGATGCCTTTCTCCACCCCCACCCCCACCCCCTACCCATCCATCACCATTGTAGTATATTTAGAGAAGTGCATTCTGTGGTAACCTGACCTCTAAATTGCTGTCTGGAAACACAGGTAATTACAAGAGATTAGAGGAAAAAGCTGCAACTGAAGAGATTAGAAGACTAAATCAAGCAGAACCAGGATCTGTGGTACCTGGTGGGAAAAATGATGTCTTAGGTTTTAGTGCACAGCTAGCTACCTTCTGTTTACTTTTTCCTACACGTCCTCTCTCAATGTTCACCACAAATTTAAATTTTCTAATCATTTCAGTGCTTTGTAAGTGTAATGTGTGAGGCTGTAGTCATCCAGAAGAATCCTGAAGGTTTTATAGAAGTAAGTCTTACCCAGAGTGCCCAAAAATATGCCACAAAGAGTTTAAACTGGGGGGGAGGGGTTAGAAACTATTAAGGAGTTCCAGAATGTCTTTAGAAGTACACCTGTCATTTTCCATTGTAAATGTGTTTGTTACAGCAGAAATTATATAAATGCTCATCCTGTACAACTGAAAGCATTCTGTGAATGAAAGGATTCATGGGGCATTTTTATTGTTAGCCACAATTTTAGATATAAACAAACTGCTTACGTGGATTTCTTAAAACTTGCTTAGAAAAAAAACAGCAGATTCTTATTTCTTTTGACTATTTCATCACCATTAGTGCCAAATCACAGATTGGTTGTAAGAAATAAGTGGATTGGATTCAAACATTGCTTCTCATTTTCAAAATTTTTTTTAGAAGTTTACATGGGATGAGAATGAGAAACTGTGAAACTTTGTCAGGCTTTTCTTATATTTGATTTTACTGTTTTTTTGTCACCACTCATTTCTGATAATTGCAAGACAATTATCCTTTTTTTGCATCTTAATTGGGAAAACCATAACCTGGTTCAATCTAATCATTTCAGTGTGGGACTAGACCTAAGATTCTGACCATGATTCCAACAGTGCTGCAGGTTGTTTCTCCTGGGGTCTGAGGGACAGATGGAATCAGCCATAGATCATAGACAATCAGTTCCAAGAGTCAGTCTCATAGAACCCTGCTTTGAATTCACCAAATAATCCAGTAAGCAGTATTTTTAATATCTCGAAGGGGGAAAGTTTCAAAGCTGGCTAACAATGAAATTTCCCATTTTTCACTGGCAGGAACCCCAGCCCCATAATGGGGAAGGTCCCACCAGTGTGAAGGCCCCACATTGGGACCCCTCCCCTAGTGAGGAAATGTACCCCTGAAGAGGAGTCCTCCTGGCCACTGGGCCCACAGCTACCCGCCACGTGAGTACACAGCATTGGCTTTGAGGACCTCAGCAATTTTTCTCCTTCTTGGTGGCCAGTTTTCTGATAGGAGATTGACCTGGCCCTCTTCCTTTTTTATCCTCGTATACATTTCAGAAAAGGATGCAAAAGTCTGCTTCTTTTCGCAAATTCCATAAAAGACTTTGTTTGGATAAGAGGTAGACTATTAGCTAAGGCTTCCGTTAAGAGTGATTAGTGAACCAGTCTGTTGGTTTCTGTGGCAGTACTGTTCAGTGAAACTTCTGTAGTGATGGGAATTTTCTTAATCTGTGCTGTCCAATACCATAACCAGTAACCAACCACGTTTGGCTACCTGAAACGTGGATGGTGTCACTGAGGAATATAATTTTTAATTTTATTTAGATTTCACATGTGACTTCTAAATTGGACAGTGATATTCTGCGTTTAAGGCTGTATGCCCAAGAAATCCAGCCTCTCTCAACGTATCTACAGATGTGCCTCTTTATCTCTATTTCTTTAACATCCTAGAAACACTTGCCTTGGATTATATTGATTGTGGTATTATACATATCATCCCATCATGGTAAGGAAATAACTAAATTAAGAATTCTCATTTCAAAATGCATTCACTCATATTGGCCTGATGTGGTTTTAATTATTTTACAGTATTAGGAAAATTTATTTGATCTTAAAATTATAAAGTAGTATCTATTTGAATATCCCAGCTTTATCTTCTATTTTATATGATTTATTTGCTACTTCAGTATATACGTGGAAGTAATTACACACGTTAAAATAACGTTTTCATTTTATTTTCCTTTTTAATGAGACTATAAAATATCATACATTAGTACAGTGTATGTAGAGCTTTTACCATACCATTAAGTTTAGCATTCGCTAACTGTAATAGGAGCCCTGATGATGCAGTGATTAAGCGCTCAGTTGCTAACAGAAAAGTTGGTGGTTCGAACCCACCCACAAGCTTCATGAGAGAAAAGGCCTGGTGACCTGGTCCTATAAAGATCATACCAAGAAAACCCTACGGGGCAGCTAGCTCTGCTCTCTTCTGTAGAGTCACTGTGAGTTCGAATCGATTTGATGGTACCCAACAACTTCTGAAACATGTTCCTTATAGGTTTCAAAATTTCATTCTGGTAGATGGACTAGTGAAATTGTAAATTAATTAAATTTATTGTTTTACTTATTAAGAACGCATGTGCTTTCACTATTGTGCTACCATTAGAAACTGCTTACAACAAATTCTGTTATGCTATCGTTCATTTAAACATCCGTATATAATAAGAGTGATCACCTCAACAACAGCTAACACTATGTAAGTCTCATTGCCTGACATCTTATGCTAAGAATTCTGTTAGTGTAATTTTACAGCTGAGAATGCTAAGACATGGAGTCACTTGCCCAGGACTGATTCACAGCTGGTCAGTGACAGAACCAAGATTTGAATCCAGGTAGCTTAGGTACTAAGTCAGTGCTTTTAACCACTACACTATATCCTCTTAAGGAATTTTGATTATGCAAAATAAGGTTTGGTCCAAGTATCTGCTGTCAAAGTAGTAAGTTTTTCTCTTTAAGGTATCCAAAATTAAATTAATACCCAGATAATAGTTTCACAACTTGAAAAATAGAGATGTTTTCTTTCTGCTATAGTAGTTCAGATTTTATTCTCATACAATAATTACTTATTTTTATGAGTAAGGAGTATATTTGTACTAATGTTAGTAGGGTTTTTGTGGGGTTTTTTTTTTAACAGTTGATTTATGCTTCATTAAGGTAATGGCCAAAAATGAATAAAATAGATGGTATAGTACTTAAACTACTCATAAAGACAATTATTTAAGGAACTTAGAGTAATAACTCAGAATACTATTTGTGTATGTGGAATTCTTACAGTATTGCCTCACCATGCCTGTTAGTGCTGTTCTTGAACCAAAACAAAACCCATGGCCATTGAGTTGATTCCAACTTACAGTGACCCCTTTGGGTTTCTGAGGCAGTAAATCCTTGTGGAAGTAGATTGCCTGGTCTTCCTTACACAGAGTGGCTGGTGGATTTGAACCAAGCTTCTGGTTAGCAGCCAGATGCCTTGGGCACTGCACCAAGTTACAGGTATTTGATTGTTAAAATTTAAATATGAGGAAAGTTGATGGTGAATTTCAAATATTGGGATTTTTTTTCTGGGGTTTAGAGAATATTTCTTTAGCTAAAAATGGGGGTGGGAGGAAGATGCAGTTAGTAGCTATCTTAGTTATCTAATGCTGATGTAATAGAAACACTGCAAGTGAGTGGTTTTAGCACAGAAATGTATTCTCTCACAGTTTAGGAGGCTAGAAGTCCGAATTCAGGGCACTAGCTGAAGGCTTTCTCTGTCTGTCACATCACAGTTTAAGAGGAAAGTCCATGTCTCCTTTCAGCATCAGTTGGCCTGGCATTCCTTGGAAATCTCCATGTATCTTACCATCAGTCTTTCCCTGGGTTTAGGAGGTTCTCATCACAGAGATTCTGGATCCAAAGGACATGCTTTACTCCCGACTCTTTTGGTGGCACTGAGGTCCTGCTACCTCTACTCATCTGTTTAATCTCTTTCTTATTTCAAAAGAGATTGACTTAAGATACATCCTAATTTTATAGATCGTATCTTGCCTTCTTAATATAACTGCATCTAATCCTGCCTCAGTAACATCATAGAGGCTAGGATTTATATAGCACATAGGATAATTACATCAGATCACAAAATGAAGGATAATCACATAATATTGAGACTTATGGCCTACTCAAATTGACATATTTTGGAGGGACACAGTTCAATCCCTAACAGTTATGTAGTTAAAAACCTGTTACATTTAAGGTATATTAGTCAGTCAGTGAAGGTTATATACCCATTGGTGATTAATACTTTTAACAGCATGATATATATAGCTACTGTATGAATTTAAGGTCATACATTTACTTGTCAGCAAAGAGACATAATGGGAGGTACTTTCTGGAAGCCTGAATTATAAACAGGTGCAGTTCTTAGAACCATTCCTTTTCTGTTGGTATGTGCGCTTTTGGACCAGCTGGCAATCTTCTATTGACTCTTGCAAATTAGTTTAATATAGAAGATGATGTTTTCTTGCTAGGAGTGGCTATTTTTAAATCATTAGAATTTGTGAAAATATGTAGAAAGTTCAGGCCAGAGGATATTGTTTGCAAAAAAGGGAATTTTAAATTCTAGTATACACTAACCAACTGAAATTTAGATTTAGATTGTTGATTTAGAGTGGCATCCTATCTTTATCTAGTTATAATCCTCATGAGGCATGGTGATAAATATAACCTAAGATGGTAAGGAGCTCTAGTGGAGCAATGGTCAAAGCATTTGACTGCTGGTCACAAAAAGTCAGTGGTTTGAACCCACCAGCCACTTTGTGGGAGAAAGATGTGGCCGTCTGCTTCTGTAGAAATTTACAGTCTTGGAAACCCTATAGAGCAGTTCTACTCTGCACTTAGGGTCACTGTGAGTTGGAATTGAGTTGACATTAGTGGATGTTGTTTTTTTTAAAAGATGGGTAAGTTGGCTATGCATGATTCTGTGTTGGGCAAAGGAATGAGATTTTATTATTCCTGATGGGAGAATGACATTTTAATGCTATCCTTTTTCAAAAGGCAGGATATGGTGAGAGTTTTGATGAGGACAGTAAAGAGGATAAAGTCTTAAAGGGACATAATTTATTCCAAAATACCTGTGATCTAACAGATAGCATTAAGATAGACACTTTCTTGTTGTGCCAGAGACCCTCTCATTGACTTCTGTTCCCCACAACACAGAGCACACTCTGTTGCCCAAATAAAATAATATGTCCTGGATTTTCCAGAACAAGTTAAATACCTGGTACTACATCATATTTTTCCCTTAACTACACTGGTACCAATTTTTAATAGCATATTTAGAAAAATGGCTATTATGTGAAATAAATGATAAGTAAATCACATTGGGAAGGTGACTGAAACATCTGTAAGGCAGGTATCCAAGGCTGTCTTTCTATAATTAGCAGGTGCTACTTGCATTATAGTAGAGTATCCTGGTTTAAAGTGTATCATATTAAGTGTGTGTTAGTTAAATTAACTTGGTTTTAGTATTTTCTACCTGTTATTAGAAGCACTGAATTTTTTTGTTAAAATGGACACTGATTATATTTTATTTCAGTCATTTCTATTGGAAACAGTATGTTCTCAAGCTTCAGTTTGCTTCTGCATTTCATGGTGAGCAAAAAAGGAAATACCTTGTCTCTTTAACCTGTTTTTTAAAAAAGGAAGATTGGTATGGAGGTATAATGTAAAGGAAATTAAACAGAATAATTACCTGAAATACTAACAAAAGAACAACCAAGACTAAAATTTTAGTACTTTCTCTTCCTACATACTAACTTCTCATTTTAAAATGGTATAAATATTATAAGACTAGAACTGAGGTATATAGAATTACAGTTTGGGACTTTCATAAATCCATTTGTATGCTTTTCTGAGTATGAAAGAGATTCTTTGAAGATCCTGATAAAGTATAAATCAAGATATTATATACACATGTATTCTACTTTATAAAGCAAACAGTGAGTAAATTTATCAGGATAGATTTACCTAATCCTGAGCCACCCATAGAACTTTCTTTTAGGGTAAAAAAATATTACAGGTTTCTTTTTAGGGTTTATTTGTACATTGACCCAGGAAGCATTTCTTAAGTGTTTAAAAAATGTTATTAATACCTTGAATAGGGAAGAACCCTTTTCCAAAGCTATTATAGAGGTACTGATCAACTTCTTAAAGAAGATAAGTATCTAAGAGTAAACAGCTAGAATGTCTGAAATAAACTTTCAAACTACAGTGTTCTGTACTTTTAAGTTTCACAGTAGAGAGCCAGCATTTCTGAGGTATTTACAAATTGTGTAAAATTTTAATGCCAAGCTGAGGTTCTAAACTTGTTGGAATCATAGGCTCCTAGAAGTTGAAGGGAAGAAAAAGACATGCATTAATTTCTTCATTTTTCTGTTTTCTGTTTATAAGCACATTAGGCTGGCGGTTCAAACCCACCAGCCACTCCTCGGAAGGAAGGTTGGGCAGTCCTATTTCCATAGTGATAACTGCCTCGGAAACCCAAGGAGGGGTCGCTAGGAGTTGGGGCCGACTCTATGGCAAATAACAACAACAAAAATAACTAAATAAATAATTAAATGAAGACTTAAAACTTGTTACCATCAAGTCAATTTTAACTCATCGCAGCCCCATGTGTTTCACAGTGGCACTGCTCCGTATAGTTTTCTTTGCTGTATTCTTTATGGAAGCAGGTCACCAGTCCTTTCCTCTGTGGCACCGTTGGGTAGGCCTTCATCTTCAACCTTTAGGTTAGTAGTCAAGCACAAACTGTTTGCATCACTCAGGCACATAAGGTGCTCAGTAAGTAACTGCTTTTAAATTTGATTTTATTTCAGTCCTTTGTAAACTGATTTAAAAAATGTTGATAGTGCTTAAATGTCATAGCCTACTTAACTCTTGTCATATGTTTGTTATTAATCTATAGTGTAGTCTCTATTAGAAAGAGATTATTTTAGAAGAACAAAGAGTTTTGAAAAAGAAAAGACCTGTCTCAAAAGCTGTGAACTGGGTCAAATCTTTAAGAGGGTCGCATATATGAGTGCTTCCCGTCTGCCTGCTGAGATCTGACATACATCTCGTGTTCTCCTTTAAATCTTCTTCAGTCTCATAGAGAACTATAAGACATGAAATTATGGAATAAATTGCCAGAAAGTCTAAAACAACAGTTGTAGGATAGAAAAAATTAACAAGCAGATGTGCTGAGAATGAAAATTCTTCACAGTGGCTTCACTTACACAGTACGACAAGACGTGTCACCTCACAAACCAGAAACACAGGCCGTACCCCAACCTGCTAACACTCTAGTCTGACAGCTCTCTTGCATGTATGGGTGATGTTTGGGTGTGCTTTTGTGAGAAATAATCCTGTATAAAGGCACCTAGAGTAACAGCTCTTTTAAAGATCTGTTTGAACTACGTGAAAGTCGTAAGATGCCAGACTATTTTTTAACAGCATACAAATCCAAATACTAAAATAAAACACTATTTCCCTGTAAGTCATTGCACAGTGTGCTTACTATTTTAGATGTTCTAAACTCAAATTCTGAACTTTCCACAGAAAATGTTAGGAACATTTTGTTTTTTTTTCCTGCTTGGCTTACACTTCACAGTGTACTTTGCTGTTTTCTGTTGGGTGTGTCAGAGCCTCTGAGATATCAAGGCTAAGTGTGAAGATGTGATTCCAAAGCAGTGAGAGAACTGACTAGAATTGTTATATCTTCCTGCTTAACTCAGACCAACGAGAGCTTAATGCAGAATTTGCCCTCTCATCTTTCTGAGATACCTGAAAAGTTTAAGTTTTCCAAAGATTATCCAGGGAGGGAAAAGCACTAAATAATAGACACATAATAACTTTGGTGAAGAGAGAGAAAATAAACGATATGATGAAAGTTAGCACAAAATGACAGAGGCAAAGGAAGACACTCAGAGGTATGCAAGAGTAATAGACAACACTGGTAAATACTATTGCTTATTTAATCCTGCAACAACAGAACAAATAGTAATTTATGAATGGATCAATAGGTAGATATGTAAGCTGAACAGATGTGGGATGGCAGAGGGGAGTGTGGTATAGTAAGTTACATGGTATGGCTTTTCTAGCCGTAGTCTTTGTAACTCCCCCTTTGCCATGAGTAGCTGATTATTAAAGTTATCCACCTGGTGTATTTCTGTTGGAGTGGCAGGAATTAGTCTTCTGAGAAGTTTACTCTCTCTTGTTGTTGTTTTGCCGTCGAGTCGGCCCTGACTCATAGTGACCCCTCCTTGGGTTTCCGAGGCAGTATCACTACGGAAGTAGGATT
>NW_006921590.1:11239620-11243587 GCF_000298275.1 Orycteropus afer afer | reverse complement strand
CTTCCTTCTGAGGAGTGGCTGGTGGGTTTGAACCGCCAGCCTTCTGGTTAGCAGTCAAGTGCCTTAGGCACTATGCTACCAGAGCTCCTTCTTAGGTGTATAGAATTCTGATATTGGGATTGGTTAGTTTTGCCATTCTGCCAGGCTCAAAATGAGCCCTCCTAGAGGCAGAAGAAATCTTTCACTAAAGACTGAGAGACATGCTTGCTGAGAGAGATGCGCTTGCTGAGAGAGAGACATGAGAGATACAGGCTGTTGAGAGAGACACGAGAGCTATGCACTGCTGAGAGAGAGATGTGCTACTGAGAGAGACAGCCAGCTTCTGAGTGAGATGGCCATCTATAAGAGACTGAGTGTGTTCCTGAACTTGAATTGTAGCCTGTTGCTTCCCTAATAATCCTCATAATCTGTGAGTTCTTTGTGGCCACTGCAGCGAGTTACTGAACCCAGCAGAGAGATGGTGGGTGCCACAGGAGGAATGGTTGGTGTCAGAATGATAAGAGGGCTGGAGGGTTGCAGCATGTCTGGCCTCATAGGAACAGGCCTTGAGCTTCTGTTAGCAATTCTGTATTCCTCTTGTGTAGTTAGAGGAGGTCAGAAGATGCCACCTCCTTACCTCTCTTTCAAGGAGTATACTCATGAAGATAGACAAGCTTGGCAGTATTTCTGCGTACATATCTGTATGTACTAAAGTCATATTTATGTGTTCCGTATAGTGCTCAAGAATCCTGTAAACTTCTCAGCCATAACCAAACACCTTGTAGGCTGAATAACTGGACTTGAGGTCTTAGTACCATGGCCTCAGGGGTCATCCGGGACAATTGGTATAACATAGTCCATAAAAAGACGATGTTCTGTATTCTGCCTTGGTGAATAGCAACTGGGGTCTCAAAAGCTTGTGAACAGCCATCTGAATTTGGTCTCTTCCCATCCGGAGCAAAGAAGAGTGAAAATAAAAAGACTCAAGAAAACAATTAGTCCAAAGGACTTGCAGACCACATGAACCACAGCTTTTACTAGTCTGAGACCAGAAGAGCTAGATGGTGCCCAGCTCCCTTTACTGGCACCACTCTGACCAGGATCACAATGATTGGTTCCAGACAGAGTGGGAGAAAAATGTAGAACAAAATTCAAATTAATAAATAAGACCTAACTTACCGGTCTCATAGAGCCTGTTGGAACTCCTGAGACTGTGGCCCTTCAAATTTGGAACTGAACTTACTCCCAGAGATCACATTATAGCCAAACAATAGACAGGCCTATAAATTAATGGTAACACTTGAGAGGAATATACACCTCAGAATAGTCTTCTGTATGATACCAAAAGGGCACCATTTGCCCAAAAGCAAAGTTCAGAAGGTAGGAACAACGAGCAAATGGAAACAGGGAACCAAGGGAGGAAGGAGGGAGAGTGCTGGTGTATTGGAAGGCATTGCAACCAGTGTCATAAAACAAGCTGTGTATAAACTGTTGAAGGGGAAACTAATTTGCTCTGTAAACTTTCACCTAAACAGCAATAAAATGTTATTTAAAAAAAAAAAAAGCTTCCCAGCATGTAAGGTAAATAGATGAAGCAAAACTATCAACAGAGCCATAATCAACTACTTAACAGGAAGTGTCCTTTGTATCCACCAAGCAAGTAAAGTACAAGTCAGTAAATCAGAAGGTAAGGTAATCATGAGTTGTGTATATTTTAAGTATGTTCTGAATTGGTAATTCACATTCCATCACCTTTTTGTCAGTTGAGGTTTGAAATAGATCTCTGTTTGGACTCAGTTTTCTGCCTTAGTTATTGATCTCTGTTATGTTTTCAAAGCCTGTCAAATAGCAGAGAAACCCCTGGAAAATTCTATAAGGACTGACCGTTAGCTCCTGAGAATATTGTTCTTGAAATTTATTTTTCACGGTTTAGTAATTTCATAGCTAATAGAACAAAATGAGTTTATTTCATAAGCATTCTGCTTGTTGACAAGGCATATGTGGCTGAGAGAGAAAAAATAATGACAACAAAACCTGTAACTGATACACATAGTTCAATTACACCCACAATTAGCTTAAAACCAGTTGTTGAATCGATGGTGACTCATGGTGACTCCATGCGTATTGGAGAAGAATTGTTCTCCATAGGGTTTTCAATAGCTAAGTTTTTGGAAGTAGAGCAACAGGCCTTCCAAGATGCCACTGGGTGGACTCAAATCTTCAACCTTTGAGTTAGCAGCTGAGCACATTAATAGCTTGCACCATCTAAGGTAAGGACTCTACAATTAGTTTAAAAAACCAAAACCAAACTCACTGCCGTGGAGTCAGATCTGACTCATAGTGAACCCTCCTTGAGTTTCCAAGGCAGTATCACTAGGGAAGTAGATTGCCCAACCTTCCTTCCGAGGAGTGGCTGGTGGGCAGTCATTAAAGTCTACCTAATTGATAACTTTTAACCCTTCCTCATTTCTGATCATGAAAAAATAAGTGAATGGTGGTGGTGGGGGGAAATAATAACATATTTACAGATGGAGACACTGTTATTTTGTTTTTAAAAAAAAAACTTAACAAAATAGAAGAAAAAAAAGCAAATGCTGTTTTACACTAGGATCTATATAAACACCCCCAGGATCTCTCCAATAACCCTTCTATGACTCTGCAGACTGCCCCACAAACTCAGCATGTAAGCAAGTTATTCTTGCCTCAGGCCGTATTCAGTTGTGAAAGAAATTTCTGGAGAAAGTCCACCAGCTGGTATACAGAGCTGTTTTGCATGTCTATTTTGCATATTCCTTAGGACCTCTGTGTGTTGTAAAAACCACAGGCCAGAAAGAGCCCCCCTTTTGTCAGCATACTTTCTGTGTAATGATTTCAAGTATTTGTTAGTTTTAAATGTAAAAAGGGGAAAGAAAAAAACTAACAATTTACTTACTGCCAGATTTCTTTGAATTACTGAAGGTATTTTTTCCCCTTAATTTCACATCCTATGAGTCTGAGTAGGGGTCAGGTGCTTATCTCCATTTTCCAGATGAAGAGTCCCTGACAGGGAGAGTAAATGGCTAAGCCAGCTGTCTACATGGATGCCAGTACTAGGCAGCAGCAACTCGGTGGAAAACACTTCATGAGTTATTTTTATTATTTGGACCAGATGTGACTGGTTGGCACTTTCAGCCATTGAGCTACCTGTCCAAGGTCCTGTTGCTCACAGTTGAAGTTTACTGTGAAATCCAGAGATACAAGATAAACTATTTTGGAAAACACTGGCGTTGCATTCAGAAGACCCAGACTGAGATCTCTGCTAAATCATGGCTACTTAATGACCTTGTAGAAATTGTATCTTTGTTGTCTACCTTGTTGCTGTGGTGGTTAGCTGCTGTTGAGTCTGTTCCAATTCATTGAGAGCCTTTGTATAACAGAAAGAAACACTGCCTAGTCCAGCACCATCCTCAAAAATCCTCAAAACCATTGCTATGTTTGAGCCCATTATTGTACACGCTGTGTCAGCCCATCTAATTGAGGATCTTCCTCTCTGTTGCTAACTTTCTCCTTTACTAAGCATGATGTCCTTCTCCAGGGACTGGTCACACTTATTACAGAAGTACCATAGCTTACTGTTGTTGTTGTTGTCGTTAGGTGCCGTTGAGTCAGCTCTGACTCATAGCAACCCCATGTACAACAGAATGAAACAATGCCCGGTTGTGCGCCATCCTCACAATCCTTTCTATACTTAAGCCCATGATTGAAGCCACTGTGTCATTCCATCTTGTTGAGGGTCTTCCCCTTTTTAGCTTACCCTATACTTTATAGCTCACTGCTGTCGAGTTAAACTCAACTCATAGCGACCCCTCCTTGGGTTTCCGAGGCAGTATCACTACGGAAATAGATTGCCCAACCTTCCTTCCAAGGAAGCATGATATCCTTCTGCAGGGAATGGTTCCTTCTGACAACATGACCAAAGTAGGTGAGAAGTAGGTGAGATGGTGTGTGG
>NW_006921590.1:11234496-11239025 GCF_000298275.1 Orycteropus afer afer | reverse complement strand
ATTGGTCCAGCTGTGAGGATTTTTGTTTTCTTTATGTTGAGGTGTAATCCATATTGAAGACTAGTCTTTTATCTTCATCAGTAAGTGCTTCAAGACATCTTCACTTTCAGCAAGCAAGGTTGTATCATCTGCATACTGAAGATTGTTAATGAGTTTTCCTGAAATCCTGATGCCTGTTCTTCCTCATATAGTCCAGCTTCTCGGATTATTTGCTCAGCATATGGATATAGCACTGAAACATACCCTTCCTGACTTTAAACCATGCAGTATCCTGTTGTTCTGTTCAAATGACAACTTCTTGGTCTGTGTACAGGTTCCTCATGAGCAAAGTGAAGTGTTCTGAAATTCCCATTCTTCATAATGTTATAAGGAATTTGTTACCATCCACACAGTATCTCTGCATAGTCAATAAACACAGGTAAACATCTTTCTGGTATTCTTTGCTTTCAGCCACGATCCATCTAACATCAGCAGTGATAGCCCTTGTTCCACATCCTCTTCTGAATCTGGATTGAATTTCTGGAAGTTCCCTGTCAATATACTGCTGTAACCATTTTTGAATTATCTATACCAAAGTTTTGCTTGCGTGTAATACTAATGATTGATAATTTCCATATTCTGTTGGATCACTTTTGTTTGGAATGGGCACAAATATGGATGTCTTCCAGACAGTTGGCCAAGTAGCTGTCTTCCAGATTTTGTGGCATAAACAAGTGCGTGCTTCCATTACAGCATCCTTTTGTTCAAACATCTCAATGGGTATTCCTTCAGTTCCTGCAGCCTTCTTTTTCACCACTTCCTTCATGCAGCTTGAACTTCCTTCAGTACTACTGGTTCTTGATCATATGCTATGTCCTGAAATAGTTGAACATCAACGAATTTTTTTTGGTACTATGACTGTGTGTTCCTTCTATCTTCTTTTGATGCTTCCTGCATCATTCAGTATCATCCTTTAATATTGCTATGTGAGACTTGAAGTTTTTCTTCAGTTCTTTCAGTTTGAGAAATGCCAAGCATGTTATTCCCTTTTGTTTTCTAACTCCAGATCTTAGCACATTTCATTATAATACTTTACTTTGTCTTCTTGAGCAGCCCTTGGATATCTTCTGTTTAGCTTTTTTTTTTTGTCATTTCTTCCATTTGCTTTGATGTTCTCCACTCAGGAATAAGATTCAGAGTCTGTGTTGACATCCCTTTTTTTTTGTCTTTTCTTCCTTTCCTGTCTTTTTAATGACCATTTGCTTTCTTTAATGACCATTTGCTTCTTCATGTATGATGTTCTTGATGTCATCCCACAACTCGTCTCTTCTTAAGTCATTGGTGTTCACTGTGTAAAATCTATTTTTCAGTTGGTCTCTGAATTCAAGTAGAATATCGTCTAGGTTGTGTTTTGGCTCTCATGGACTGGGTTTAATTTCCTTCAGCTTCAACTCCACCTGTGTTATGAGCAGTTGATGGTCTGTTCCACAATTGACCCCTGGCCTTGTTCTCTTCTGATGATACTGAGCTTCTCCATTGCCTCTTTCCACAGATGTCATTGTGTATTCCACCTGGCAAGGTCCATGTGTATAGCCCCTGCTTATTTTGTTGAAAAAAGACATTTGCAATCAATAAGTCGTTGGTCTTTGTAAAATTCTATCATGCAGCCTCTGGCATCATTTCTATCACCAAGGTCATGTTTTCCAACTACTCATATTCTTCTTCGTTTCCACCTTTCTCATTCCAATTACCAGTAGGAATCAAAACATCTTGATTGCATGTTTGATCAATTTCAGACTGCTGAAGTTGGTAGAAATCTTAAATTTCTTCATCTTTGTTTTTAGTGCTTGGTTCATGTGGTCGTTAAGTTTGTGTGTCAACTTGGCTGGGCATGGTTGAGTGGCTGGGCAGCTGGATGTAGTTGTTCCCCATGGTGAGAGTGGTAATTAACTCCATGGTGGTATCTATTGGAGCAGCTGAGTAGTTGCTTTAGGGATGTAGTCTGCTTCCCCTATATAAGAAACAGCTTTAGGAATGGTTTTTAGCTTATGGCACACTTGAACACTGCATGTAGCTGAGTCGTTCAGCAGCCTGCCATGCTCTGCTGATCTGAGAACTTTCAATGGACTTGAATCAGTGGCCTGCTATGTGGTTTGGTAATATGGAGACTATGCTTTTTTCACTTGTTGACCTTTGGTTTGTCAGCCTCAGCAGCTAGCAGCTGCTTGGGTGAAGAGATGGCTGTAGCTTCTTTGGGCCAGGAGCAAGAGAGAGTGCCAAAGCCCAAGGTTGAAGGGCTTTCACCCATCCCCTAGAGCCTGGCACTTTGAATTTGGACTTAAAGCTTCCAAAACTGTAAGAAATAAACTCCTGTTTGTTCAAGCCATCCCATTTGTGTTACATTACTGTCAGAGTGGCACTAGGTAACCAAAACAGTGTATAAAATTTGAATAATAGCAATATTAACTGGTCTTTCTTATAAGTTTATGTATATTATTCTATCAATGACAGCATTGTACTTCAGAATAGATCTTGAAACATTCTTTTTGACAATGAATGCAATGCTATTCCTCTTCAATTTGTCATTTACGGCATGGTAGACCATATGATTGATTCAGAATGGCCAAAAACAGTCCATTTCAGCTCACTAATGCCTAGGATATCAATCCTTATTCTTTCTCTTTCATTTTTGACAACTTCCAATTTTCCCAGATTCATACTTTGTACATTCCACATTCTGATCATTAATGGATATTTACAACTGTTTCTTCCCATTTTGAATCATAACCCATTAGCAAATGAAGGTCCTGAAAGTTTTACTCCATTGATGTCATTTAGGTTGAGTCTACTTTGAAGAGGCAGCCTTCCAACGTCAGAAGCTCATCTTTTGTCACTGTATCAGACAGTGTTTCATGACTAGTCATAAAGTTTTCCAGTAATTTATCAGTGTTGCACTGCTATTCATAAGGTTTTCACTGGCCAGATTTTTCAGAAATGGCTCTATCATTTTTCCCAGTCTGTCTTAGTCTAGAAGCTCTGCTTAAACCTGTCCACCATGGGTGACCCTACTGGTATTTGAAATACTGGTCTCATAGCCTCAAGTCTCAGAGCAGCATGCAAGCCACCATAGTACAACAAACTGACAGACAAATAGTGGTATAGCTTAATACTCAGGCTCAAATTCTGGCTTCATCTTCTCAGTTCTTAATTCCTCATCTGTAAAATGGTAATTGTACCAGCTTCATTAGTTATATGTAAGGGTCTTAGCATAATTTTTGGTGTATAATAAACCCTCTGTAGTTGAGAGAAGAGCTCTGGTGGTGTAGTGCCTAAAGTACTTGACTGCTAACCAGAAGGCTGGTGGTTCAAACCCACCAGCCACTCCTCCAAAGAAAGACTGGGCAACGTACTTCCATAGAGATACTGCCTTGGAAACCCAAGGAGGGGTTTCTGTGAGTCGGATCCGTCTCGACGACAGTGAGTTTGGTTTTTTTGGTTTGTGTATAAATAAACAGTTTTCATTATTCATGGTAATTATGTTTTGTAGAGTCTCCACAAACCTTGTATTAGTGAGTATTGAATACTGAACCAGCCTTTTTCAACCTGTGCTGGAAACATGTTTTAACTCTGTGCATGTCTGTACTTGACCATGAAAACAAGGAATATTGATTTTTGAGGTTACAAGTAAATGTTAGTGAATTTGTAGATACAGAATCTGGAAATATGAGGATCAACGATATAAAATCAAGCCAAAAATCAAACTCACTGCCACTGAGTCAATTCCAACTCGTGGAAACTCCCATTTGGTTTCCAAGGCTGTAACTTCTCACAGAAGCAGCCTGCCTTATCTTTCTTCCACTGAGCAGCTGGTGGGTTTGAATCACTGACCTTTTGGTTAGCAGCCAAATGCCTTAACCAGTACAGCACCAGAGCGCCTTTGTGTATAATCAGAGGAGATGAAATATGTAGATAAATACCTGTAACCAGTGACCAGTTGCTGGTTCTGACTTTTCATGACCCACAAAGAGCAGAGTAGAACTGCTCTCTATTGGGTTTTCAATGGCAGTGATCTTTCAGAAATAGATCTCTAGGCCTTTCAGTAGGCAAGCGCTTAACCGTTTGTGCCACCTGTTGTTGTTATGTGCCATCGAGTTGGCCTCATAGCGACCCCTCCTTGGGTTGCCGAGGCAGTATCATTACGGAAGTAGATTGCCCAGTCTTCCTTCTGAGGAGTGCCACCTAGGGACTCCTAAACACTTATCTATAAGATAACCACACTGGTTGCTGTCAAGTTAGTATTGACTCACGAGAACCCCATATGTGTCAGAGTAGAACTGTATCTCATTAGGTTTTTAATGGCTGATTTTTCAGAAGTAGGTCACTAAGCCTTTGTTCCAGGCACTTCTGTTTGGACCTGAACATCCAGCCTTTGGGAAAGCAGCTGAACACATTAACCATTTGCACCCCCTAGGATCCATAATACAATATGTTGCTGTTGTTGTTATGTGCCGTTGAGTCAGCCCTGACTCATAGCGACCCCTCCTTGGGTT
>NW_006921590.1:11226132-11234328 GCF_000298275.1 Orycteropus afer afer | reverse complement strand
GGTTCTTGGAGGTAGGTTTTTGAGTTTGGCCTTAAAGGATAGGAAAGATTTGGACATGTCATATCTGGAGGGATTGAAAGTTGTAAAGGATATGTTCAAGAAGAGCAAAAGCATGAAGAAAATTAAATGCTTTATTCCTGCGTTACTGTTGAATTTTTATTTATCTTTTGGCTATATATCTATGTCCACATGAACATAGCCTACTATTCTAGGTACTGGGAACTCTTAACAGTAGTTTGTAACTTATGAAGTGCTTTTGATGTCCACAGAAAACCAGTAAACTATGTTATTTCTATTTTATCGATACGGAAACTGAGGTTCTCAGAGCAGCGACTGATAAAGGGGGAAAACTAGTATAAGAGCTAAATTTCATGTATTTCCGCAACACTTGGCTGCCTCTATTAGTCCAAGAACAATCAATTTCAAAGCCATGAACTATACCCTTGACCCAAGGTTGCTCTCTTAAAATGTGTATCATAGTCAGAAGCATTCGAGAAATAGTTTAGAATCAGATATCTCCATGTGAAGCCAGCATCACCATTGTAAATGTAACCCCAGACTCACAAGTAGCTGGTAATACTACCTGGTGGGCAGCCACACAGCCAGTGTTTTTATTAACACCGTGTGTAATATTTGCTTCGTTTTGCCACAGGTAGCCAAAGTCTTATCTAGAGTTTGCTACATAGCTTTGTTTCAGACATTGTTGTCTTTACCTTATTAAATTTAAACTAACCAAAAGTGAATGTTAGGCATTAAAGCTGTGCTGTGGTATGATAAAGGAATGCTGTTCTTGCCTCTTGCCTCAAAGATGTTTGAAAAAATGAGAAACAAAGATTTTATTTATACTATAAATTTATAATAGTCAAATCATTAAAATAGGTACTTACTCATAATCTATACTTCTGAGAAATTTTTTATTTATTATAAACATGCTTTCCTTTTTAAGGGCTTTCTACTGTAGATAAAATAGTGTATTTGCATTTATGATATATTTTAGTTGACACAATAAGCCACAAAAGCTGTTTTCTTATCATGTCTTCTAGGCAGATACTTCAGGTATTAGAAGAAAACAGTCTATTTCCCATGATTATGCTATCACATATTTGTTACATTTTTAATATGAAGTTAACATATTTCTGCTTGAATTGTCTTGATTACATTGTATATTCTGAAAACTTAAACTATTCTAATAAAGCTGTTACTTCAAGGGTAATCTGACTATATGATGTGACATTTATATTAAGTATTATTTTCATCTGCTATATGAGATTTTCTGAAATGATAATTCCAGCCCATTCTGGTTGCGTTGCAAACTTGAGAGTGAGCTAAAGGGATTTGTCGTAAATATCCTACTATAGGATTCATTTGGAATATATTGTAACATTTTTTTCATTTTTAATAATAGAAGATTAGCATCATTCATATGAAATATTGTTATACGACATAATTCAAAAATTTCTCCCTGGTACTGTCACTGTTCTGTATTAATTTTAACTTGATGTCTTCATTGTCTGTACTGATATATGTTGCCTATTTTTAATATTATTAAGAATTGTGTGTGTGAATATATGCCTTTGTTACCAGTATACAGCTTACATCAAGAACATCTGTTCCCATTCTGGAAATGAAGTTGTTGTTGTTGTTGTTATGTGCCGTCGAGTCATACCTGACTCATAGCGACCCCTCCTTGGGTTTCCGAGGCAGTATCACTACGGAAGTAGGATTGCCCAACCTTCCTTCCGAGGAGTGGCTGGTGGGTTTGAACCGCCAGCCGTCTGGTTAGCAGGCAAGTGTCTTAGCCACTATGCTACCAGAGCTCCCGGAAATGAAGTAGCACCTTCAAATTGCCGGTTTGTGTAGAACACTTGGGAGCAGCTTTCAAAATCTAATTCTCATTGTGTGGTAACAGATTCCAGAAATTGTTAAATTTATTTTAACAAGCCCAATGCATCTCCACCCTGTCTTCCATTGATAGTGTTTATCAGTGTACACAGGTGTGTGATAATGTGGATTAAAAATACACAGCCTCTCCCACCTTTTTGTTTGCTGTATGTGACCATCCCTGAATCCTCAGTTTTTCCCTTCCTAGCTCCAGGAACTTTTACAGTCTTTTCCCTGCTACCCTTTGTTGGGTAGCACCAGATTCAGCAGGCAGGAGAAAGTGAGTTAGATTAGGGACAAGCCATGAGTTAAGTGGTACCTGCACACTTCTATAGGAGCTCTGGTGACATAGTGCCTAAGGCATTTGACTGCTAATCAGAGGGCTGGCGTTTCAAAGCCACCAGCCACTCCTCAAAAGGAAGGTTGGGCAGTCTACTTTCATAGTGATACTGCCTTGGAAACCCAAGGAGGGGTTGCTATGAGTCGGATCTGACTTGGCAGTCAGTTTGTTTTGGGTTTGGGCACTTCTGTGTTAAGGAGAGGACCAAACCAATTCTGGGACAGATTTCAAAGCAGTAAAAATGCTTTATATACCCTCCCCAACTTCATGTTTAGCATCTCCCATTATCTCTTATCCTCCTGCTTCTCTGTCTCTGTCTGATAAAAAAGCCCTTTTACCTCCTAGGGTAGCTGTTACCAGCTGGGACTCTGGAGCCATTTATCAGCATTGTGACCGTGGACATGATACTGAACCTCTGTGTGTCTCAGTTCCCTTGTCTGTAAAAGTCAGATGGTGTGTAATAGTAAACCATTCTAAATTGTGAGGAAGGGTTTGTAGTACTACTTAGCATATTATAGGCACTATAGTATCGATAGCAGCAGTAGTATCATAATAAAATATTCTATTACAAATTAGATAGTCAGGGCCACTTACGGAGAAGACCTCACGTACACAGCTAGTCAACTAGACCCATTGTCATTGAGTTGATTCTGATTCATGTGACCCCATGTGTTATAGAGTAGAACTTCTCAGTAGGGGTTTTTTTTGTCAGTAATCTTTACAGAAACAGATCACCAGGCTTTTGTTCACAGTGCCTCTGGATGGGTTTGAACTGTCTGCCTTTAGGTTAATAACTCATTGCCGTCCAGTTGGATTCAACTAACTCATGCCATCGAGTTGGATCCGACTCATAGTGACCCCTCCTTGGGTTTCCAAGGCAGTATTACTACAGAAGTAGATTGCCCCTCTTCCTTCTGAGCTTTAGGTTAGTAGATGAGCACAAACTGTGCCACCCAAGACCAGTGAAGGTTGCATTTACTGAATGCTACATTATTGAAAGACCTGCTTTTTCCTCCTAAGTGCCCCTTCCTCAAAATCACATTTCAGTCCTTTAACCTCTTGAAACATTAATTCCTGCAGTGTACATCCTACTAAGGGTGCTAAGAGAAAAGAGATTATAATCAACTAAACTAAACCACACTAAGACTGGAATGATGAGTGGCTCTATCATAGGAATGCTTTCTGTTTCAATCATATTAATTGGGGGAATTCTAGGCAACTTGGAATTAGGAAGAAGAATCTGAACCTATAACCTGAATGCCCAAATCAGTTTAACCTCTCACTTCAGAGAAAATAATGCCTTGGGAGGTCCAAGGCTCCGTGTCTACCATATATTAACTCCTAGTTGCAGAGAGAAGTAGACCTAGTGGTGCCAGTAGTTGAACAGCTCAGCTGCTAACTGAAGGTCAACAGTTAGTACCCCCTAGCCACTCCGTGGGAGAAAAGACCTGATGATTTGCTTCCCAGAAGATTTACAGCCTGGGAGACACTATGGGGCAGTTCTACTCTGTCCTGCAGGGTCACTGTGAGTTAGAATTGACTTGATGGTACCCAATAGCAGAACCATCACTGCAGGCCTTGTGGAACATTTAGACCGTGAGACCGTCTTTGCCAGTGATTTGAGATGGCCTGACTTCCTGGGTCCTCAGAGGTCAGAAATCTGCAGAGAGGGCCTTCAAGCAGCTTCTTGATCTGCTGAGGTGCTCTCTCCCCTCCCCATTGTTTCTCTAAAATGTTCCTTTGGCTATTTAAGAGTAGTACATAAATTCCTTCTTAATTACTATCCGGGGTAATGTAGTAACTAACTCTTGGCTATATCATTAAGTATGATTTAGATTGAACCCATTTTAAGTTTATGCCAATACAGCTTTAAACTCCATTCATGCTTAGTCATTGTCATTTATTATAACCTAGCATGGTCCTCTACTTACAACTCAAAAGAATTAGAAAAATTACTGCTGGCCATTTTCGTTGAGCCATTTAAATTAATATACTAAAGATCATAATGTTCTTGATAAATTAAAATTTACAGAGTGTACGAACTGTGTCACTAGCCTTTATTTTAAAATAGTATGTTTGCATATCACTGTGGTGGCTATTTTGCACCTCTAATAGTCATATAAACCCTGGTTTATCAGCAAAATTCAACCATTCTAGCCAAGGACCACTGCCTGGTAACAGCACATGTGACCATCATCTGTAATAGTAATGAGAATAGTGTAAATGGGAAGCTGGCCACTAAAGTCAGCAATAATTGTCGAAGTATTTTGTATCATTTATATTAGATTGACTGTTTAATCCATTCTTTAAAGGTACATGCTACTTTTTTCCAAGGAGATAATAAAACCAGCGTCTCATCTTTAGTTAAAACATCCTTCTTATACTGTAGTGTAACTAATTGCAGTGCTCTAGAGTAATTGCTCTAAATTAACTCCCCTCTAGAGTCATAAATTAGAAGCTCTGGTAGCATGGTGCCTAAGGCATTTGACTGTTAACCAGAAGGCTGGCGGTTCAATCCCACCAGCCACTCCTCAGAAAGAAAGCTTGGCAATCCACTTCCGTAGTGATACTGCCTGGGAAACCCAAGGAGGGGTTACTATGAGTCCAGGCCGACTCAACAGCAGTGGGTTTGGTTTTAGAGCCATAAATTAATCTAGAAAGGACATCTGTTTAGCATCTGAACAACATTATTAAATATTTAAATTTATTTTTAGGGCTTTCCAAACACAAGATACTATTCTGGAACTTAAAAAGGAATTTTTTTTTTTTTCCCTAAGTAGAACGCTATACTCAATTTATTTGGAAATTTTACTTATAAATTCTATGTGAATTATGGGAGATTTGGTGGCATAGTACCTAAAGCACTTGACTGCTAACCAGAAGATTGGTGGTTCAAACCCACCAGCTGCTCCTCATAAGGAAGATTGGGCAAATCTACTTCTGTAGTGATACCACCTCAGAAACCCAAGGAGGGGTCACTGTGAGTCAGAGACAACTCGACGGCACATAACAACAACATGAGTTACAAATTTATTGAAGCAAAATAAATTAGTAATAACCTTAAATCAAAATTTAATTTATTTAATACCCATTTATTTAATTTAAAATATGAAACAAATAGAAACTTGTGAGAAAGTTGGTATTGTACTTGTCCAGTTACTGTAATTGTGAGATAAATAAATAATAAACTTTATGAACTTGTAAAGCATTTGCTGCTAACCAAAACATTGGTGGTACAAACCCACCAGCTGCTCCATGGGAGAAAGATGAAGCAGTCTTGCTTCAGTGAAGATTTACAGCCTTGGAAACCCTATGGAGGCAGTTCTACTATGCCCTATAGGAGTTGCTATGAGCTGGAATCAACTTGATGGCAGTGGGTTTGGGTTTTGTTTTTTTCTTAAACTTCACTTTCCTCATCTACAAAATGTAAACAGTACTTGCATTGCTTGCTTCTTAGGGTTTTTGGTGGGAATCCAGTGAGTATATACAAGAAGACATTTCATTAATTACCAAATATTTTTCAAATGTATAATTTGTCTTAAATACAAATGATACCATTATCAAAGTGGACTCTAGACTAAGGGAACTCTGGTAGTGTAGTGCCTAAGGCACTTGACTGCTAACCAGAAGGCTGGTGGTTTTGACCCACCAGCCACTCTTCAGAAGGAAGGTCGGGCAATCTACTTCCGTAGTGATACTGCCTCGGAAATCCAAGGAGAGGTCGCTATGAGTCGGGTCTGACTCAACGGCACATAACAACAACAACAACTCTAAACTAAATAGCTACAAATTTGTATCCTGGAAGATCATTTATCTAACATCCTCTGAATGTAACCATGTTATGTCCTGAGCGTTTACTAGCACTTGAATTTTCATCTTGATTTTTATACCATTCTAAAGGATGCTGAGAAACTCTGGTGGTGCAGTGGCTGAGGCATTCAGCTGCTAAACAAAAACATCAGGGGTTCAAACCCACCAGCTGTTCCGTGAAAGAAAGATGAAACAGTCTGCTTCAGTGAAGATTTACAGCCTTGGAAACCCTGTGGGACAGTTGTTCTCTATAGGGTTGCTATGAGTCAAATTGATTTGATGGCGTAAGGTTTTTTGGTGGACAGAATCGACTGCATGATGACAGCTAACAGCACCAAGGTGTACTACAATGAGGCAATGGTAGGTCATTGGTAGAATTCTCACCTTTCGTATGGGAGACCTATGTTCCCTTCCTGGCCAGTGTACCTCATGCACAGTCAATGGGGGCTTGGGCTTTGCTGTGTTGCTGAACAGGTTCAGGTGGAGTGTTTAGACTATGACGAGGAAGAAAAGCCTGCTAATCTACTTCTAAAAATCATCCAGTGAGAACCCTACGTGTTACAGCAGTGTGATATAGAACGGACTGTGAGGATAGCACAGGACTGGGCAGTGTTTCCTTCCATTGTGCATAGGGTCCCCATGAGTCGGGCTGACTTGGCAGCCAACAGGTACACAGTATAGCTTGTCTCAATATTAAAACCCCTCAAAAGTCATAAATTTCTGAAAGACATATTGTTATGTTTTAGCACTGGTGGTATTACAACTCCACTGCAAAGAACTCCTTAGCTTTGCTAATTAAGGATACAAATTCATTGCCTGGTTTAAAATGAAAGTGGATGACTGGCTTTCCAGACACCACTAATGTTTTCACAGTGACCAAATTGGAAATTGCTGAGCCAGAACAAGAAATCTGAGCAGAGGGAAGCTGTTAATTCCTGTCTTAGTTTTTGCTGCTCTCCAGCTAGGCCTGCAGAAAATTCCCTCTCATCTGCATCTCCAGATCCCACTTACCCTTCAGAGGACCAGCTCGGGCACAGCCGGCTTTCATTCTTAAGTTATGAAAAAAAATCATGACATAGTTAAAGAATTACTGAAGGCATTTTAATTGAATGCCTATAAAACCTCTCCTGAACAGTAAATATCACAGGAAACATGTATTCATTTAACTGCATCTCAGAGTTAATATAGTATAAACTAAACTCATTGCCATTGAGTCGGAGCCAACTCGTAGGGACCCCGCCTTGGGTTTCCGAGGCGGTATCACTACGAAAGTAGATTGCCCAGTCTTCCTTCTGAGGATTGGCTGGTGGATTTGAATCACCAGCCTCCTGGTTAGCAGTCAAGTGCCTTACATTTTTACAAAATTTCTTTTTACTTAATTTCTAGCCTCACAGCAATGGTCTGTTTTCATAAATATACACATTCTTCAGAATTGGGTTGTTGTTGTTATGTGCCGTCGAGTTGGCCCCGACTCATAGCGACCCCTCCTTGGGTTTCCGAGGCAGTATCACTACGGAAGTAGGATTGCCCAACCTTCCTTCCGAGGAGTGGCAGAATTGGGTAAATTTCCATAATAATTAGCACACATATTGTAGTTGTTGTTGTTAGTTGCCATACAGTTGGCTTCAGCTCGGGGTGGCCTGTGTACAACAGAAAGAAACATTGCCCAGTTCTGCACCATCCTCACAGTCGTTGGTATTCCTGAGTTTATTGTTGCAGCCATTGTGTGTTTTGAGTGCCTTCCAACTTAAATGGTTCATCTTCTAGCATCGAACTGGACAATGTTCTGTTGTGATCCATAGGGTTTTAATTGGCTGGTTTTTAGAAATAGATTGCCAGCTCTTTTATCCTAGTCTGTCTTAGTCTGAAAGTTCCATTGAAACCTTTTCACCATGGGTGACCTTTTTGTATTTTAAATACTAGTGATGTAGCTTCAACCATAGCAGCCCTGGTGGTACAGTGGTAAAGTGCTTGGCTGCTAAGCAGGTCAGCAGTTCAAACCCACCAATCACTCTGCAGGAGAAAGATGTGGCAGTCTGCTTCCATAAAGATTTATAGCCTTGGAATCCCTATGGGGCAATTGTACTCTGTCCCATAGGGTCACTGTGAGTCGCAATCAACTCGACAGCAGTGGGTTTGGTATAGTTTCGTGTTTAGCTTCAACC
>NW_006921590.1:11221677-11223282 GCF_000298275.1 Orycteropus afer afer | reverse complement strand
GGGAACTGACTGATTCTGTGTGTGGCCTTGAGCAAGTCTTACCTCTCTCTTGATTTTCTTATCTCTGAATCAAGCCTGATGAAATCTATCTCATGGGACTGTTCGGATTACATTAGAATGTCTGTGTTGATGCTTGGTATACAGTGGGCACTTAATAAATGTTGTGCTCGTTTAATTAAACCTCTGTGGATCTGCATTGCCTTAGTTATAGAAGGAGGGACTTGAGCTAGACAATTATCAAAATCCCTTTGAGCTCTAACGTTTTGAGTCAGTCACCTCAGAGAGGAATAATAGGTATAGATGGATATTGTTACTACAGATTCCTAAAGTGGCCCTGGGTGATGTAAATAAGTGTTTGACTGGTGCCTCCAGGTTGATGGTTTGAATCCACTCAGAGGCACTTTGGAAGAAAGTCTTGGCAATCTGCTTCCATAAGGTCACAGCCTTGCAAACCCTACAAAGTACAGTTCTACTCTGCACACATAGAGTCACCATGAGTTAGAATTGACTCTGTGACAACTAGTAGGTTGTTGGTTGGTTAGAGATTCCTGAAACAATTTACCTGAAACAATTGCAAATGGGCAAATTTAAATTACATAAGCCTTTATTAAAACTTATTTATTATTCACATTATGATTTACCTTTACATTCGTACCAGTGGACATCTGAGGCCTTGTTCCCTGGGTTTTGACATTCCACACTGCCCAAGACCTTCTGTATATTTCACTCTAAGGATGATCAAACACTTCAGTAATAACTTAAAAGAAGAGTTGAACCTGTCAAGTTGACAGGCAGTTCAGTGGCAGAAGAAAAGCTATATTTTACGCTGCATAGGTCAGGTTTGACTTCTCCTTAATATTATACATGATTAAACAAGTTCCAAGAGAATATAACTCTGATTGATTCCATTTTTCAATGTAGATTCTGCCTATTGAAGAGAAAAATATAATCTGTTGGCAATTCAGGCTTTTGTACTTTGAAGTTCTCTGACTCTCAAAATCCTAGTTCATAAAATGAGTTTCCTTTTTTTTTTTTTCTTAACAACTTTTCTGTACACACACATACAAACGCCTTGAATGTGGTCTCTCTGGCAAGTTTGCATATTGCCCAGTCATTTAATAAGGGTTTTCCGTGCCTTATCTGGCATGCAACCATATTGGCAAATGTTACAAGGTTGAAGTAGTACTAGTCTGAATCTGCAGGCAGGTAAAAAGAAGGTGCTTATCTACCAGGCAGGTTGGAAAACCTAAGAACATTACTTAAGAAGAGGTTTCCTGGAAAGACAGTATTCACCAGTAAGCAAATCTGGAGGCTCAGGTTAGAATCCGTGGAGAGATCTTGAAATTGGGCCTTGCAAATTTCCAAAGCAGCATTGCTGCTGCACTCTATGCTTTTCCTTCCTGGTTTGCCAGGATTCCCACTATGGTACTGCCCTCCTTACTTCCTGAGCATCTCAGAGACTAGGGAAGTGAAAAGCTCTCTGCTCATAAAAAAGCTTTATAGATCCTGTCCTCTTTCGTCAAGAAGTTGACAGGTCTTTGAAATCTGAGACCATGATTATGGGATATACTAGAGTATATGCCAGAATATGTGACCTGCTTCTGT
>NW_006921590.1:11206967-11220667 GCF_000298275.1 Orycteropus afer afer | reverse complement strand
TGGCCCCTAGCTGCCCTTCAGGTCTGGAACTGAACCTACTCCTGTGGCTTCCAGCTAAACAAAAGGCTGGCATATGAGCTGAGCATGTGCCTGAGGTAGATACACTGCTTGCAGAGATCGATCATGGGAGAATAGAAGGGCTGTGTGTGCACAGGAGACCGCTTGAGGGGCAGGAGTGCATGGGAAGGAAGGACACAGGGAGGAGATGGCCATGAGGAGGAAGTGGGAGGAGAGCTGTTGCATTGTGGGAGATTACAGTCAATGTCATAAGACAGTGTATGTGGACTGCTGTATGGAAAGTGAATTTCCTTTGTAAACTTCCACACAAATCACAATAAAATTAAAAAAAAAAAAAAAACAGCTTTGTTTGTTCTAGCAGTCCATGGTATATGAATTATATATCATAATTCAAAGGCATCAATTCCTCTAAAGTGGAAAATCTAATTTGATTGGTCATTTCTGGGATTTCTTTAAGCCTATGTAACTTTAGGTTAAATTTTCACATTTTCTTCTAAGTAAATAGAAAATGTTACCACAGTTGATACTCTGACAGCTAATGGTAAAAGAGAGAAAACTGAAACTAGTTAAAACTGTTCTTGACAGAAAGGTAAAGAAATATGAGAGAAGTGTACTTTCTCTGTAAGACTTTGAAAAATGAGAGATTATTTTCATACAGAAATGTCCATGTCTTTTCTTCTTTTTGGCCCATCTCTCCCTTTCTAGTCCAATCAGCCTCTAGTGTCTCCTTCCCATAAGATTTCTTAGGGATAATTCTGTGATTATTACATTTTCCCTACTTCTTTCTCATTGCCTTACTTTATCATCAGGGGTGTATTTTCACCCTGCTCATCACTGCTTTGCTCAGAGCCCTGGTGCTTTTCAAGCCCCCTAGATATTTCTGTTACGGTAACAGAACAAACCTAACAGAATCTCCTCTAGAGTTTTCTGTTCTTGTTATCCTGCTGGTCTCGCTGTTGGCTACTTTCTGGAAGCAAGCAGATCACAGAGTTTCTGTCCTGAACCCATTTTTCTAACTCAGGTCCTTTAGCAACATTCCTAAAAAGAGTATTCCACACTCTTTTCGGTCCTTCTTCCTTTGATGTGTTCTCTTGGACTGTATTTATGTCTTCATTTATAATATATTTCATAGTTAAGTGGAATAAAATTAATTTATTAAATTCTAGTCCACCAAATGAAGATTATAGAAAAGAGGAATCCTGCTATGAGTTTGAGCTTCTCTTGGAGTTTGTATTTTAAGCATTATCGATCATAAGGGAAACAGGTCTCAATTGTTTTATACTGGATTTCTCAGTGAGACAGTCCCTTTGAAATCCTCGTTAGCCCAGTTTACAAACATATTAGCAGGTCTTTCTTTCCTGGCAGTGATGCTGTACTAAAAGACAAGAGCACATTGATATCTGCTAAGAAAAATTTAAGAATGATCCTGCATGTATCCATAAAGTGTCTATAACAAGTTTAGCCTTTTTAACCAAGGAAATAAAAATATGAATTGATCTCTCATCTGCCATCTGAATAAAATTGTAAATTTAATATTTGAGGAGTCACTTAATTTGAGGTTATATATCGAAGTTTAATTGTTACTACCAACCCAAGCATAGCAAAGAGTACCCAAAGATTCCCTTTCTTTCACTGTAAGTTATAATCTAGTTTATACTCTTTGAAACCTACAAGTCTCATCTTTTCCTTTTTATATTTTTTTCTCTATTGCCTAAGGGACCCAGCAAGCAAATTTGCTTTTGTAAAGTGGATTTTTGTTCCTTTTTACAACATCTTTTATCAATACTTGTTTGCTAACAAGTGGGATTAACACCTGTCTCTAAGGTTTTTCTTATTGCTCTTCTTTTGAAATTTAAGAAATAGCATTGGTATTTCTACAGCTTCAGTATTTTTTTAACTCTGATAATGCTTCTGTAGACATATATTGAATGTGATTATCATCTATCATGCTATATGCCCTTAAGATTTGTGAAGTCAGCAGTATAACACCAGTGAAAGATACTGATCCACAGTTTAAATCTCATAAACCTAAAATGGTTTGGTTTTCAACTTCACCATGTTTAGAGTTCAATTTTCAATATATTGTTCTTTGTTACTTCTGTTGTTTCTGTTATAAAGTCTGTCATGAGTTTCTGCTATCCACATCATCCATAAAGATACAGGAATAATCAAATTGGAATGTACCATTATTAACTCAATGACCTAGGTATCTTTGTATCTGCAGTGAGTCCCACAGCTTAGTATTTCCAGTTGTTGTGTTGATTTAACTCAGGAAGTTCCAGTTAAATTCTTTATTGTTTCGTTTATTAAAAATATTCTCTGACTTTATTTTAACATCTGAACTAAAAGAGATGTAATCATTAACAAAATTACCATTTTAAAAACTACATTGTAAATATTTAGTGTGCTCCAGTCATAAAGAGTAATTGTGCTTACCGCTAATAAGTTGTTATCCTAAAATAGAATTCTTGTATGAATTATGACAGAGTCTTCTTGATATTTTTTTCAAATCCTTAGCCAACTCTAAATATAGAACTAAATACTACACTTCATAGAGAAAGCAGTTTATCCTGTGCTAATATATTTTTTTATGAGCTTTAATATGATTAGTTTTCAGAACGGTAAAGAGTGATTTATGGAAGTAGATAAATTTCACAAAATAATACACATATGTGTTTTAGGTTGGTTGGTTTGTTAGTAATTTGGAATCACTACTTTCACCAACCCTGTTTTCTTGTTCACCATAATTTCTCATCATCTTTCATACTATATAGTTACTTGTTTATTTGCTTACTGGTTTTTTTTTTTTCATCGATTAGGCTATAAATTCCATAAAAATAAGGACTTTACACTTGTTCATTGCTAAATCTGCAGCACCTATATAACAGTGCTTAGAGGAGTTTAGGATACTTTTGTTGACTATATGAATAAATAAACATGTAAATTAATTTTGTTTTTTCATCTTTTTATATAATATATTTGTATGTTTCTTCATGTTCTTCTTTAAGATTGCCATGGTACACTAAAGCAGTAAGTTTCCATTTAAATGGGAATCAAATCTGATTAAGATGTTTCAGTAACTCCATGTTTGTTAAACGGAGATTATAAATGATCGTTTATAGATTCATATTCTGATTCATCACAGACTATTTTGGAACGATAAAGGACTAAAACTTTGTTGTTGTTAGTAGCCATCAAGTCAGCTCTGACTCATGGCATCCTTCGGGACGGCCGAACAAAACGTTGCCCAGTCCTGAGCCACCTTCATGATTGTTGGTATATTTGAGTTTATTATTGCAGCTACTGTGTCGATCCATCTCACTGAGGATTTCACTGACCCTCCACTTTACCAAACATGATACCCTTTTCTAGCACTTGGTCTTTCCTGATGATGTGTCCAAAGGAGTATTCTGTCTTTTCCTTCTAAGGCAGGATTTGTTCACTCTTTTGACATGCACAGTATATTCACTATTCTTCAGCATCTCAGTTCAGATGCATCAGGGTTTTTTTTTTTTTTTGTCTTTTTCATCATGCAACTTTTTCATGCATATAAGGCTTGAGTCAGAGACATCTTAGTCACAGAGCAAAATGTGTATGAATTTTTGAATGGAAAACCAATTTGCTCTGTAAGCTTTTAGCCAAATCACAATTAAAAAAAAAAAAAAAAGGTGTATCTTTGCTGTTTAAAAATTTGAGGAGGACTTTTGCAGCAGCTTTGCCAGTGCAATACATTGATTAATTTCTTGACTTCTATAATGTTGTTTGTTGATTCAAGTAAGATAAAATTCTTGACAGCTTCAATTTCTTCTTCATTTATCATGATGTTGTTTATTGATCCAGTTCTGAGGATTTTCATTTTCTTCACATTCAGGTGTAATCTATACTGAAGGGTGTAGTCTTTGACTTTGATTAGTAAGTGCTTCAAGTCATTATCATTTTTAGCAAGCCAAGATCGTGCGACCTGTTTATCTCAGGTTGTTGATGAGTCTTCTCCAATCCTCATGCCATATTCTTCTCATATAGTCTTGCTTCTCAGATTGTTTGTTCAGCATCCAGATGTTTCCCCACTTTTACTTACCAGCAGGTAGTTGGGATCAAAAGTGACTAACTCACTTGGGACAAAGTCCACTTTCATGGACTACTGTTAGGCAGCCAGGTTTCAGTATGCCTGAGAAATAGCATGATGTTCTTTCTCTTTTCATTATTATTTGAGCTAGCATTTACTAGCTATATTTATTAACTTTAAGAAACAGATATTCTTTCAGAAACTGATGTTCTCTACTTTAGGATCCTTTCAGTAAAGTTAGAATGCTACAGTTGGGATCCAATCTGCCAGCTTTTAATATGTAATAGTATTTGTAAATTTATTTTGTCATATTTTAATGATCCCAAACAGCTAACTTTCATTCTTATTTTGTTTCCTTTGTGTTTTCTTCTCTTTCCCTCTGCATTCTTCCCCTCTTCCTTTTTATTTTTCTGCCCTTTTTGTATGTGTGTATGCCTAAGAGTTAATGAGCAGATAAATAGTCAAATATACAGGAATGCAAAAAAACTTTTGTCCAAGCAGTCCACTTCTCTCTTTAGACCTTATCAGTCTTACCACAGTTTGTAACCTGCACTGACTTCCTTCTGTCTTCATGGCATACATTTGACCAGCATGTATAACAAGGATTATTATTAGTATTGCCAATTAAATTAAATTGCCAATTATTGGTATTGCCATATAAAGAAGTGGTGTGGTTTTAGCAGGGTTTCAAACTTGGTTCATTCTAGTTTGACACCTTGCAGAGAATTTGCCTTTCCAACACAAATGTACTGAACCAGAATCTATATTTTAACAAGATCCTTTGAGGATTCTTATATATAAATTATTATGTGTAGATAAGAATCACCTAGGGATCTGTAAGACTCACCTGGTCATCTTGTTAAAATGTAGAACTCGAAGGAACCCATTCAAAACCCTGGGTTTTAGTAGTTATCACCAATGTTACTGCCTTGTAGCTTACCTACACAAATTCACAGGAATAGATTATTTGGACAGTTTGAAATGTGGCATGGCCTACAAAACTGGTAAGTGACTAATGCTGACCAAATCTTAACTATTTCTAGGGTTTTATATCCTCTTGAGTATTTAATTTACATATTTGCTTCAAACAAAATCTTGAATGACATACTCCCTCCATAGTCTTTGCATAAAAACAGAGATGGATTTAGGAGCATATTTAGAGTTCAGCCAGTCTACGGAAGGAGGATGGTAATCTCCTTCCCTAAAGATTTACCGCCTCAGAAACCCAGTGGGGGCCACTGTGAGTTGGAATCGACTCGACAGCAGTGGGTTTAAAATGTCATGATATAATGTGTTAGAAGTAACCATTGGTTCTTCCAGCCTTTGACTAGAAGAATTAGTTGTTGCCCAACTACCTTAACCAACTGTTCTGACCAGGGATGCAATAAAAGGCCCCAGATAGAATGGGAGAAAAACACTGAACAAAATTCAAATTCCTAAAACAGGCCAGACCTACTGAACAATAAAGACTAGAGGAATCCCCACAACTATCACCCAAAGATAACCTTTGAGCTTAAGCAATATCACCAGTGAATATAGGCAGTTCCCAAGGTATGAAGGAGATCTATTCTTAACTGTGTCTTTAAAAATTTGTATGTAAGTCGGAACGGGGGCATGTGGGTTTTTTTTTAGCCTTACTTTAATGCATGAAAATGCTCAGAGCCTTTTCTTTAAAAGCTGCACATGCAGCAAATGATTGCAGTAAAGAATTTGTTGTGAATAGGAGTTGGTTCAACCATTTCAAAGTGCGGGCAAATTTAACGGACAAGTATGAGTTATCTGTAAGTCAGACGTTCATAACCTAAAGACTGCCTGAGTCTGCTCCCTTAAACAGTCAACTGTATGAGATCAAACAGTCAATATTTATCCAAGAGCAAAGATGAAAAGACAAAGAGAGGAAAGGAAGCTAGATTTTTGGAAGCAGAACAGATAGAATAGAAATAATGAGAATGGTGGCACATTGTGAAAATTGTAACCAATTTCACAGAATAATTTGTATGAAGTTGTTAAATGGGAACGTAAGTTTCTGTGTAAACGTTCACCTAAAACACAATAAAATATTTTAAAAAATAACCATTGGCATACATAAAGGTATGCATGTGCATGCTTGTGTATATATATATAAAAAATAAATCACATTGGGGGCGCAGGTACAGATAATTCTTAGATATAACCAAACACCTAGTAAGGTTGATTTTCTGGGTTTGAAGACTTAGGACCATTATCTCATGGGAAAACTCAGGTAATTGGCATAATTTAGTTCATAGAGTATAGGTTCTACATCCCAAAGTAGTAAATAGTTTCTCGGAGACAAAGCTTGCATATGGCCATCTGAGCTACAACTATTGGTCTCTATACTCATCTGGAACAAAAGAGAAAAAAGGAAACCAAAGACTCAGAGAAGGAAGTCTTCAGGACTGATAGTTGACACAAACCACATCTTCCTGAACCCTGAGACCAGAAAAAATAAATGGTGCCTGGCTACCACTACTGACCATTCTAATCAGGGCCATAGTAGATGGATCTTTATAGATTAGGAAAGAAATGTGGGCCACGGTTCAAATTCTTAAAAAGTCCATACTTACAGGGCTGGTTGTGACTAGAAAACTGTCAGCAAGACTATCTCCCAGAGGTATATTTTAAACCTTCAACCAGAATTATCCTTTGAGGTCCTTCTTAGCACAATAACAGACTGGCTCATAAAATGAAGAATATCACCCATAAGTGATGAGCTTCTTTAAAAAAAATCATCTATAGAAGACCAAATAGTCAAAAATCAGTCTTTAAGAAAAATCATCTATAGAAGACCAAGTAGTCAAAAATCAAAGCAAAGAAGAGAAGGTACGGGGACAGGGAAACTAGGGTACTGGAAATGGTACAACTAGAACATAATGAATGAGAATAATGACATATTGTGAACAGTATAACCAATATCACTGAATAATTTGTTTAGAAATTGTTCATTACAAACCTAATTTGCTGTGTAAACTTTCACCTTAAACACAATTATTATTTTTTTAAAAAAAGATCTTTTAACTTTATGTAATTCTAAATATAGGTATGTTTTTATGTAGTTATAATCAATATGTAAATTCTGTTCTCTGCCACATGTATCACCACTGGGAGGGGGAGGGTAGAAAGGGAAAGGAAGAAAGAAACCATAGACACCAGCTAACTTTTCTTCTGTTGTACATCCATTGTTGTTAACTTAATAAAATGTTACATAATATACCATGGAGGAGTCCAGTTGCTTGGAAGCAAAGGATCAAGCAAAGTGAATTTAAGCAGTTTAACTTAAGTATCTACCAGAAGAGATCCAGTTGAAATACATGTGTCCTCACCTCTCACCTGCCCCCCCAGAAAAATTTTAAATTTTAATGTTTCATTATTAATATTAGTGAGCTCTCTTATCATATTACTAATGTCATTAATTGAACTAGGATATAGCTAATGTAAAGTGTTTGACAATATTTTGGAACACTTCCATATGGAAATGAGATGAGAAAAAATCCACTGCCATTGTGTTGATTTCAATTCACAGCAACCTATAGGAAGGAGTAGAACTGCCTCATAGGGTTTCCAAGGTTGTAAATCTTTTGGAAAACAGACTGGCAGCATCTTTCTTCTGTGGAGTGGCTGGTGGGTTTGATCCACCAACCTTTAACCACTGCACCACCAGAGCTCCAAAGGTAAGATGAGTAATCATTTACTAAAAGAAACCCTTGTGGTGGAGTGTTAAGCTGTCTGTTGCTAACCAAAGGGTCAGAGATCCAAATCTACCAGCTACAGTATGGGAGAAAAATGAAGCAGTCGGCTTCCATAAAGATTACAGCCTTGAAAACCCTACAAGGGCAGTTCTACTCTACCCCGTAGAGTTACTATGAGTCAAAATTGACTTAATGGCAACAGGTTTTTTTTTTGAGGGGAACTCACATATTTTCATTCATTTAAACTTTAAACATAATGTTCAAGGTGAACATTTACATATGTGGCAGTTTTCTCTTAAGGAAACACAAGACATTGTTTTTGTCATTCTTAATATCAATTTTTTTAAATAAATGTTTTAGAATAATTTTAGATTTATAGAAAAGTTGCAAAGATTCTAGAGTTCATGCATAACCTTCAACCAGTTTCACCACTTAAATTAATTTTATTTTAGTACTTAAAAAAACCAAAGACCTCAGAACAACAGAAATAATGAGAAAGTTGACACATTATGAAGAATGGAACCAGTGAACAACTTGTGTAGAATTATTGAATGGGAACCTAAACTGCTATGTAAATCTTCACTGAAAACACAATAAATACTTAAAAAGAAAAAAAGCCCAACAGTACATAATTTAATGTAGAGTATGTGTCTGGTTTTCTTGTCAGGCTTTTGATTATAAAGACATGCACGTAGGAAATACTATTAGAACACCTCTCAGCTAACAGATTCTTAAAATGCTGTTTTGGTCATAATCTTAAGCTTCTTATTTTCTACTTGTAATTATCAGCTTTAAAAACTCAGCATAGTTTTTGTTCAATGAAAAGCTAATCATAAACTGTTTTAGTCAAGAGAAAGCCAGACCCACCAACCCACTGCCATCAAGTCTATTCCAACTGATAGCAACCCTTTAGGACTTAGTAGAACTGCCCTGTAGGGTTTCCAAGGCCATACATCTTTACGGAAGCAGATTGTCACATCTTTCTCTCAGAGTTGCTGATAGGATCGAATTGCTGACTTTCCAATTGGCAGCTGAGCACTTAACCACTGTGCCACCAGAGCCTCCTATGAGATGCTGAAGGAGACATGATTACCAAATATAATGTATCATCCTGGATGGGATCCTGGAACAGAAAAAGAACATTAGATTAAAAACTAAGGAAATCTCAGGGAGCTCTGGTAGCATAGTGGCTAAAGCACTTGACTGCTAACCAGAAGGCTGGCGGTTCAAACCCACCAGCCACTCCTCGGAAGGAAGGTTGGGCAATCCTACTTCCGTAGTGATACTGCCTCGGAAACCCAAGGAGGGGTCGCTATGAGTCGGGGCCGACTCGACGGCACATAACAACAACAACAAGGAAATCTCAATAAAGTATGAGATTTAGTTAATGAATCAGTATTGACATATTATTTTTAACTGTGACACATGAACTATATTAATGTAAGATGTTAATAATAAGGAAACCTGGTTGTAGAGTGTATGAAAACTCTCTGTACTACCTTTGTCATTTTTGTGTAAATCTAAAACTGTTTTAAACTCCCGCCCCACACAAAAAAAAGACGTTAATCACATATTTATGCAGTACCAACTCTGTTCAGTGCTTTGTAGTCTGGTTAGTTCTTTCTGAATTCATACAATGAATGAAAAATAGTTCTTTGAGTATACACTGTGTTCCAAGCACCATTGCAACTGCCTAAGATGGGAGGATGAATAAGACATAGTGCCTGCCTTCAAGGCTCTCCCACTTTAGTAAAGGCAAGAGATTATTAAACATAAGTTGGGGTAAGTGCTATAATGGAGATAGAAGTCCTGGCTTGAGAGAAACCAAGGGGAAGGACTGTTATTCTGGGGTGGGAGTGAAATCTTCTCTGACCCTCCAGTTTATCAAGCATGACATCCTTCTCTAGGGAATGGTCCCTTCTCTGACAACGTGACCAAAGTAGGTGAGATGAAGTCTGGCCATTCTCGCTTCCAAGGAGTATTCTGGCTGCATAACCAATGGAAATTTGAACAAATATCTGACAAATATTTTGAACAAATATCTGACAGCTGCAGGTGTGTTAGGTGCCATTGAGTCAATTTTGACTTAAAATAACCTCATGTGACAGTGGAACTGCCCCATAAAAGCATGGTGTGTTCAAAAGAAACAAGAGTCTTGAGAACATTATCCAATGTTGACTAATAACAAAAAGACAAAAAGATTAGCAGGTGTCAGTAGGGAGCAAATTCAGTATAAGTCACCAGTTAGTTTTCTTACATCAAGAACTCTGGTGGCATAGTGCCTAAGACATCTGACTCCTAACCAGAAGCCTGGAGGTTCAAACCCACCGGCCACTCCTTGGAAGGAAGATTGGGCAGTCTACTTCCATAGTGATACTGCCTCGGAAACCCAAGGAGGGGTCACTATGAGTTGGATCCAACTCGACATAACTGGGTTTAATGTGGAAAAGAGAAAATTAAGAATACGACTGCAAGAACAAAACTGTAGTATCTTCTGGGTAATAAGCTGGTCTTTACTAAAGGGGAAAGTTAGATTTTGTTCTCATTTGACCATCCTTTCACATGTTACGTGCATAGGATCATCTTTAAGTTAGATATACTAACAATTAGAGAAGACCTAAAGAAGCAAAAGAAACATAAAAATGGAAAATGAAAGTCATTTTAAAAGCCATATAATGGCTTCATATAGAAAAAAGATGTTTGCCTCTCTGACTTTTCTGTAACTAAAAAGGAGTGCTGACAGTGTTTTGGGGACAGAAGAAAGGGCCTTAAATTTAGCAAAATAAAGCTAAGCATGAGAAAAGACATCCTAGCGTAAGAAAAATGAAAAAAAAATACTTTGAAGGAAGGCGCTATATAAGGCATTCTGTACATAGAGTTTTGAAGTCAGTGGTGGGGGAAATAGCCCTCTTTGGTTTTGGGAGATGTCCTGATATTCCTTGGAATTCTAGAAACAGAGATAAATTACTGTTTCCAACTGTTCAATTAAATAAGATACTCTTTGATTTGAAACTGATATTAAATATTAACAATGTTTTAGCAAGCATATAAAATTATCATTGACTATTTTTTGACCTTAACAAATATAACAGTTGGATTTGGGTTTTGATCCTCCCAAAGGAAATTTAGATCTAAATCTTTAAACCTAAATCGGTTCTTTTCCAATTTGACCCCTGCTGAGAATTTGCATTTCCACTGCAAATACACTCAGTCAGAATCTACATGTTAACAAGATCTACAGGTGATTCTTATGTACACATAAATCTTGTTAACATGTAGATTCTAATTCAGTATCTCTGGGGTGGCACTTATTAGAAGCCATTGAGTTGGTTGTAACACAACAGAATGCAACGCTGCCTGGTACTCACAAACATTGCTTTGTTTGAATGTGTTATTGCAGCCATTGTGTCAGTCCATTTTCTTGAGGGTCTTTCTCTTTTTCATTGACTGTCCAGTTTACCAAGCATGATGTCTTTGTACAGGGACTAGTAACAGTCCAAAGTATGTGAGACAAAATCTTGCCATCCTTGCTTCTAAGGGAGCGTTTTGGCTGTACTTCTTCCAAGACAGATTTGTTCAATCTTCTGGGAGTCCATGTTATATTCAGTTTTGTTTGCCAGCACCCAAATTCAAATGCATCAATTCTTTGGTTTTCCTTATTCCTTGTGTAGCTTTTCCAATCATATAAGGCAATTGAAAATACCATAACTTGAGAACTCTGGTGGCGTAGTGTCTAAGGCATTTGACTGCTAACCAGAAGGCTGGTGGTTCACACCCACCAGCCACTCCTTGGAAGGAAGATTGGGCAATCTCCTTACATAGAGATACCACCCTGGAACCCAAGGAGGGGTTGCTGTGAGTCAGAAATGACTCGACAGCAGTGAGTTTGCTTTTGGTTTTGGTCAGGAGCAACTTAGTCTTGCAAGTGACATCTTTGCTTTCTAGACTTTAAAGAGCACTTTTGCAGCAGATTTGCCCAGTGCAATAATACATCATTGTATGTTTTCTTGGCTGCTTTTTCCATTGATGTTACTCGTGTATCCGAGTAAAATGAAATCCTTGACAGGTTCAGTGTTTTCTCTGTTTCTCATGATGTTGCTAACTGTCCAGTTGTGAGGAGTTTGTTTTCATTATGTTGAGGTGTGATTCATACTGAAGGTTGTAGTCTGCAGTCTTCACCAGTAAGTACAGTTTCAGCAAGCAAGTTTGTGTCTTCTGCATATCGCAGGTTTTTAATGAGTCTTCCTCCAATCCTGATTCTGTGTTCTTCTTCATACAGTCCAACTTCTCACCATTCAGTTGGAATATATATCTAGGGTGGAAATGCAAATTCTCAGCAGAGAGTCCAGCTGGAATAAACCGGTTTGAAGCCCTGATCTTAATCCATCAAAGCAAAGAACAAGTCCAGCTGGTACAAGTACTTGACAGAATCACAGAAGATAAGGTTTTCCTGTAATACATTCAGTTCTCAGCCTTTTGTTTCAGTGTTAACACTTCTACCCCTTCAAATGGTACTCCAGGCGGTACACATGCATCAAGTGAATAATAGCTTTTTGTAAGTAGTGGCATTTTTTTCTGTGTGTAGACAATAAGAGTGGCCATCTTTAAAAGTAATTATTTTTTCTTTAGAATCAGGTCACTCTTACTTTTTTCTTGTGAACTAATTACTGGGTGATTTCAGAGCTTTGCTTTTCATATATTACATATACTGTAGTCACACTATGTCCTTAGCATTTGTTTTGGTTTATAAAGAGTATAATTATCCTTTTGAGTGCGTAGTTCAGTCACAATTAAAGCTCTAACGGTTAGGGATTGGTCTTTCCAAGGCCGAGAAGGTGTTTTTAATTATTCCTTCCTTGGTTTGGTTCTTACAGCAACCTCAGCTGTGCATTATTATTCAAAGGTTAAAGCAAACTGAGAAGTGGGCAAATTAAATCTGCTTGGCAGCCAACAACCTGACGTATTAGCAGACACTATAAGATGAGGATAGGCAGTGTAAGCCATTTCCACCACTGCAGCACTTCCAAAAGCAAAAACCACTAACTCCCTCAAAGATAGTCCATGTTGACAGGAATTAGTAAGGGATTTTTCAAATTTGTGGTTCTTAAATAGTAGATCTTCTGTAAAGTCTGCATGTGTTTTGTGTACAAAGAGAGGCACAGTGGCTGAAATCCAAAAGGCAATAATATCTGCTGTGGAAAATTGATATAGGTACCATGACTAATGAACTTTGCATAATATCAAATCACTAAGTTGAGCGCTGAAAGTCATTTCTATAAATTTCTTACATGGGCATACAGCAAAATCTCACATGAAAGCTGGGGCATAATGGGCTGTCGTCAGAGAACTAACAGGTGAATCATGCATTATGGTATAATGTGAAAGTTCTGTCATCATTCTACCCCATGTGTTTTGAAGAACAAACCATATCTAGCTCCTTTTGTTCGCCTCCCTCTTGAAAATGTGTATTTTTTACAGCTAGCTGTGGAATTGGGAATTGCGTAGACTCTTAAAAGGACCTGATAAAAATACTGAAACTAAAATGATGGGATGGGGGGTGGACTACCTTTAACTCGGAAAATACATTTTGTAAGTGACACCAAAAGCCAAAAAGTAACTTTTCTGTCTTCTGTGTTTGGTTAATCATTGTCTTTTCTCCACCAGGATGCTCTGTGTGGCTGGTTTCTTAAAACCTGGCTTTCAGCTGGGGCAGCCCACAGAGCTCAGTCAGGTACATGACGTCCCTTCTCTGTGGAGTAGAGCACACAGACTAACTAACCTATGCCATGCTGCTTGCTTTGCTCTTGTCCTTGTTCCCGATGACCAAAAACTCATCTTATCTACTGCCCTTTGTTGATGGGCTGAAAGGGAAGAAAGAAAGATAGTAGATGAAATCTGTGTTTGTCATT
>NW_006921590.1:11199547-11206767 GCF_000298275.1 Orycteropus afer afer | reverse complement strand
TGAAGGTTAAAGAAGGTGGTGTGTGTGAAAGTGCTCTCTCAACTCAACGAACTTATCAAGAGAGTAAATATTGTTACTGCTGTCCTATATTTGACTAAATTACAGAGTGTTTAGAGATGCTGGAGCATACGTATGCGCCTTCAGTCCCAAATAGAAATGTGGGCCGCTCATGCTGGAACAACGTAGTTTTGTTATCAGCGCTACCGTCGTTGTCTCCTGTTTCTTCTGCTTCCAGACCTTGGTGTCAGACAGTGTTGTGTGGGGAAGAAAGTGAGACAGTCCTGGCTTTGACACTCAGTTCCTTCACTGACTTTTCACCTTTGTCAAGCCATTGACCTTCTTCGAGTTTCAGTTCCACATAACACTTACATTTACAGAGTGGCAGTAATTTAAAGGAATGTTTGTTAATGGTAATAGTTAGCATTTTTAAAGCACCCATTCTTTGCTAGATACAAGCATACCTCAGAGATATTGCAGCTTCGGTTCCAGACCTCTGCAGTAAAGCAAATATCACAATAAAATCAGTCATATGATTTTTTTGTTTATTTCCCATTGCACATAAAAGTTATGTTTACACTATACTGTAGTCTATTAAGGAGCTCTGGTGGAGTAGTGCCTAAGGCATTTGACTGCTAACCAGAAGGCTGGTGGGTTTGAACCCACTCCTTGAAAGGCAGGTTGAGCAATCTACATCTGTAGAGATACTGCCCCAGAAACCCAAGGAGGGGTCGTTCTGAGTTGTATGAAACTTGGCAGTGAGTTTGGGGTTTTTTTTTTTTTTGGGTAGTCTATTAAGTGTGTAAGAGTATCAAAATGTGTCACACAGACACAAAGTGAGTACATGCTATTGGAAAAAATGGTGCTGACAAGACTTAACTGATGCAGGGTTACCACAAATCTTCAAAAAAAAATATTTTCTTATTTGGGAAAAAACAAAAAAATGCAATAAAGTGAGACCTGTACTACACTTGACATTTATTCTTACAACACCGTAACCCACTGCCATCGAGTTGATGCCACATCTTCCCACCAATACAGATTTCTGGTTCAGTAGGTCTGCCCACAAGTGCAGCTCTTTGGATCACACTTTGAGGCCTTCAGGTACTCCATACTCAGAGTGGTTCTCAACCACGGTGCATATTGGGTTCTAACTTAATTACTCTGGGAAGGGACCCAGGTTTTTGTTGTCGCTGTTTAAAGTTCTAGAACTGATTCATTTTTTTTTAAGTAGTGGACTACTCTTACTCAAAAAATATTCAAAGATAGCATGTCCCGTAGACTAATAAGTAAAACAAAGTGGAGTTTCTCTAGTTAAATCTCAGGTGAGAAGAAAACGAGATCTTAATGATCCCAAAAGACCTTGGGGGAGCCGTACAACTACTTTAAAAACTGCAGTTCTCCGCCAGTACATTTCCAGTTTCTTATTATGGCGTAGTGCCTAAGGCACTGCTAACCAGAGACTGGCAGTGACTACCAGCCACTCCTTGGAAAGAAGGTTGGGCAATCTACTTTCGTAGTGATACTGCTTCGGAAACCCAAGGAAGGTTTGCGAGGAGTCAGATTTGACTCGACAGCAGTGAGTTTATTATGGCATTTAAGGCCCTATCCATCAACCTCAGCCACTGTGGAGTATTTGCTGTTTTCTTCCTCCCTGCTGCTTTTTCTCACACAGGACCTTTAACATATTATGCCTCACCCTCCTCTACTTGTTGAAATCCATCTGACCTTTCAGGCCCAGCTTAATTGCAACCCATTGTATGAAGCCTTTCCCTAGAGAAGATGCAGTTCATGTCATAGCCACCTTTGGGACTTGTTCAAATCACATTCTTACCCTGAGATTTTCAAATGTTTCTTCTTTCTCAGGTCACTGCTGAAAGGTGAGGTATCACAGCTGTGGTGTAAAAAAGGAAGGAGAAGCCCATCCATCCACCAGGAAATGAAATCACTCCTTTTGCAGGGCTCCCATTGCACCTTGATTATGAATCCTGTGGAACACATACATCTTGCCTTCGCTCATGTTGTGCAGACAAGAATCCCCTTGGGGATCAGGATTGTTCTTTATGTTGTCAGATCAGAGTACAGTTCTCTACACATAATACGTAATGAGGAAAAGGTGGTTATCGTTGGCTCTTGACTGCTGAAAATAAGTCTTAGTACAGTATGGCAAATAGTTTGGTCCTGTGTGTTGGTCTGGATCCCCTGAAGTAATCAATAGGAAACTTCAGAATTAAGTCTGCTAGACATTCACTCCTCTTGTTAGCAATCAATGTCTTTTAGTGCCAAATTGTTATTTATAAAGTCTATTTTAGCCACTTAGCACCTTTCTTCCCCTTCATAATTGACTTTCTTCTCCTGAACTTGGAGGGAAAAATATATATGGAGTCTTGGTTTGTATTTTATAATTTCTTTCTGTTGAAATGGTAATGTGTGTGTATCATGGAAGTGAGAGGACTAATTTTAGAGCCACTGTTACATAACATGGGGACTTTGGCTTGGTGCAGTCTCAGATGTTATAAGATGGGAGGCAAGAAACTGAAGCTATTTTGTTACTGGATTATAAACCAAGAAATATGTGCCTTATCATTCATTTGTAATTTTCTTTCTTGAGCTCCATATTTAATGGGAATAGAAAGAAACATTACCATGTAAGGTATTATACAGCAGATAACAGAAAAGGGAAATTAGAGCCCCTACAGAGAATCTCTTCCTGTTTTCATGTCTGGAGCCCCGCGGTAAAGGGAGGGGTGAACTTATACTGCAGGACTCCCATGCAACCCTACTAGTTTCTCACTTAGCCTGATAATAATAATAGCATAACTTGATATAATCCCTAACTATGGGCCAGCCACTATTTTAAGCACTTCACATATATTACCTCATTTAGTCCTCTCATCAACACTAAAAGATAGGCATTCTTTTAGAGATGAGAGGACTGAGACATTGAAAGTTTAAATAATTAGTTCTAAGTCATACAGTAAGTGGCTAAGCCAGGATTCAGACCCTGACTTCCAGGCTTTTAATCATTATCCTATATGAATAGACTAGTATTTATTATTATTATTATTATTCTAAACAAACATTTATTAAATATCTGTGTGTAATTTGCTATTAGTCATCTCATATTATCAGAAGGAGAAGACCATCATGCTTGGTGTAAAGTAAAGGGTCAGCAAAAAAGAGGAAGATCTTCCACGAGATGGATTGACACAGTGGCTGCCACAATGAGCTCAAACAGCAACGATTGTAAGGGTGGCACAAGAGTGGGCCTTGCTCCATTCTGTTGTACATGGGGTCACTGTGAGTCAGAACTGACTAGATGGTACCTAACAACAACAACAACATTAGTCTTCTGCTTGATTTGTTGTTGCCTTCCTCTTCTGTGCTGACCTTGTCCTCCACCTGGTGGAAGAGAATGTTGATGATGGCTCTTGGAGCTAGCTGACAGTGCCAGGAATCAAAGATATGTCGTGTAGGTGGTAGGATATTGCACCTAACCTTTTTTGGAATGTATTAGGCAGCCATATGAATAAATTGTTGTTTACCATTTTCCTATCCAAGAAACAACAGATGTTTTCAGTTAGTGAAAAGTACATTCAGTATATTGGGAGTGTTTGACTTATATGGGAAATAAATTGCCTAGATAGGAACTCTGCATACAAATAACAGATGACTGTTAACCATCCTCCCTAAGATCTGCCCCGTCTTACCTTTTAAATGGAATTTTTACTCTGATGCACTGTAAGTGTTAGAAAGAGTAAAGCTGCAGTCGGAATGCCACTGAGAAACTTTACATTTTATCCTCTTACAGAGACTTCTTTTGTGAGTTACGAATTTTGACACAGGCTTCGGCTCCCTGAATACTGTGTAGGGGCAGCAGGGCTTGTACTCTTGTCAAAAGCTTGTTTACCTTGCAGATAAGATCAGCAGACACATTAAAAACCTACATCCTTTGATGTCTAGCACATGTGTGGGAAAAATTTAAATAATAAAGAAGCTTTACTTGTTACATTGGCAAGCTCACATGCCAAAATTGTTCTTACAGTACAGATAAGAGAGGCTAATTCTGGAAGCCATGAGCATTTAGAGGCTTTTTATTTCTCACACAGAAGAGAGAAAAAGCACAAGATTTGAGGGTGGGAAATGAACAACAAAAGCAGTGTTGCGGGAAGCAGTGGGTTTAATAAAGAAATGAAGGGACTAATCAAAGATAGCCATTGAGTTTCTAATTTGAAAAGGTAAAAAAAAAGTGGCTAAAATAGAAATGACTATTTTACCAGTAGTCGAAACATGCCCAGCATGAAAAAGAAAAATCTAGATACTCGTCTTCTGTCTTGAGCAGGGTAGTCTATCATCACAGTAACCATATAGGTTTTTTAGTTGAATCTTGACATGTCTAAATTGGCAGCTGTGTGACAGAATAAGAGCCTCCACTTTGCACAGAAGGCTCAAGTTTTCTTCTACATATATGTCCTCAGGCAAAGCACTTCACCATACTGACCCTTAGTTTTATCACGTTTGAAGTGAAAGCTTTAGATACAAGTGATTCTCAACAAGAGAGGAGCATTTTCACTTTTTACTTTTCAAATAACTCCTTCCTCCCACCCCCAATGCCCAGGCTGGGTCAGTGGTCTTAGAAAGAAAAAAAAGGCTGAGAATGACTTGATTAGCTCATTTCTTATGTCCTTTCAGCAAACTGAAAGATTAAAAGTTACATAATTCTGTATTTTAAGTAATTGTATTTGATGTTATACCAAATTGTCCAGCTCATTAGAATTCCAGTCCGGTTCTAATGCTAACTCTGTTACAAAAGCTGAACTAAATGCTTTTCAAAGCCTTAGTAATAGAAACTTTATTTCTGATAGCCCGTGTTGTAAAAAAGTGGTGTGGCGGCAGCATCAGACCACCTCCCGTAACCTTACAAGGGAGGGAGAGAATCACCATCAATATCAGCCCAAGGCTAATTTCCGTGAAGCAGTGGTCAGACATACCTCCACTCAACGACCTTTTTACCTCCTCTCCATGACCTTTTTTACCAACTCTGACACTAGGTGTCCCTCCCTCGGCCCTCTCTACTTTTCTTCTGGGTTAGATATTTCTTTGCAATGACCATACAGACCTCACAGACAAGACTCAGGATTATGGGATTTATTAGGGAAGCAACAGGTTATAATGCAGGATCAGAAACAGCTCAAGATACAGTTCTTCGATCAGGACAGCCTCTTCTCAGCCGTGCCCACACACAGGCCTCTCTCTGGCCTCTCAGCACCTTGGCCTGGCCTCTACCCTGCTGGGACAAGTGTTATAAAATTCTTTTAACTCCAGCCCTAAGTGCCCAGGCACCCCATTCCACCAGTAAGCCTTGGCCTGAAGACACCCAACTCTCTTCCTCCTTGGTTTGGCAAGCCAACTCCGCCTACAAGTGCTCAGAGGCACCCCACTCCACCAGAAGGAAGCCTCCTGCATGAAGGCGCTTAGCTTTCTCATTCCACTGGCCAAGATGCCTACTGTTAACCTCCTGCTGGTCTTCTGATTCTACTGCCTCTGCTACCACCATGTCTCTGTCACTGCTTCTTGCCTTCTCTGGTATTACAGCTCACACGTACATGCACTTGTACACATATCCCACTCCCCGTCTGTCTATCTATGTCACAGTCTCCTGGGTGTGGGAGGTTCTCAGCACAACAATCGTGAGTCCAAAAGATACACCCCACTCCTGGCTCTTTCTTGGTGGTAGTTAGGTCCCCTCATTCTTATCACTTCTGTCTTATATCTCTTGTACAAGGAAGGATGGTGATGGGTAAATGTGGTGACTTGAGTCACACCCAGTAAGGCAGTGACTCAAGATACATCCCACTTTAGTTTACTTCATTAACATAATAGATAAATCACTCCCAAATAGGACCATAACATAGGCATAGAGGCTAGGATTTACAACACATCACAAAATGGAAGGTAATTACATCAGACCACAAAATGAGGCTGACTATATAATTACATAACTGCCAAACCACTGAAAATCAAACCCAGCTAAGTTGACACATAATCTTAGTCACCACAGGTTCCAGACACCTTATTTGCATTAGTAGCAAGCTGTCTGTTCCCCTTGGTGGTCCACGAGCATCTTATTTGCCTAAACCAAAAAAAGAAGAAAACCAAAATCACTGCAATTGAGTCACTTCAACTCATAGTGACCCCTCCTTGGGTTTCTGAAGCAACATCTCTACAGAAGTGGATGGCCCACTCTTCCTTCCGAGCAGTGGCTGGTCTGTTTGAACTGCCAGCCTTCTGGCTAGCAGTCAGATGCCTTATGCTCTGTGCTACCAGAGCTCATTGTGTGGGACTATGCAAATAAGGGCCATATTAAGTAAAGCACAACACTGCCTTTACCTAGAAGTGATGTTGTAACTAACCAAAAGGAACCTATTATTTACTCTACTTTTCAGCTCTTCCTTCTAATAAACTTTATCTATTCATATTGATTCTAATTATAGTTCAGGGCATACCCATGTGTATTATTTATTTGAGTGAGTTTGTCTGGCAACAAGGGACTGTTGTTGCCTGAGCTTTACTGTTATCTGGCATGAATGCATTCTGTCTGTGCTGCACTGCCAATTTCAGGAGGGGTAGGAAAGGGGGGAGCGTAGGGCAGGAATGCTCTACTCTAGTCCTTGCACCACTGTTTCTCATTATATCTCAGCACCTTGCAGTAAGCTTGACCAACATTGATTTTGTTTTGTTGTTCAACTTCATCTTTTTTTACATGGGAGAAGTCATACACTAGAGATAAAATAGAATTCTTCTTCATTCCTCATCTACAGATCTGTTTCATCCTGTCTTCCCACACTACATCTCTTCTGCTCCTCATACAGCCTATCATGAATCTAGGCATCTGTCTTTAGAGACGTTTACATTGATATGCATCTGTAGACAATACAAAGTATTGTTTATGTGCTGCCATGAGCATTCTTATACATATCTCTTGGTGCACATGCACAAGAATTTCTCTGGGGTATGTACCTAGGAGTGCAAGTGCGTACTAAGAGTACAGTGGAAGGGTAGAAATATATTAAACCCACATGCTTACCCAAAATGATTGTTACAGTGTATACTCTTACCAGCAGCATGTATAGGAGTTCTGATCTTTCCACATTATGATCAACACAGTTAGTTTCATCAGGCTTTTATTTCTGCCTGTAGATTTTGTAAAGTAATAATTGAAT
>NW_006921590.1:11163815-11198726 GCF_000298275.1 Orycteropus afer afer | reverse complement strand
TTGAGCTTGATGTCTCCTGCGTCTATGGTCCCAAGCCCGCTGGTTCAACTACTCAGTCCCTCTGAGTAGCTAGCTGGCTGTGACCAAGCAGTGACCACAACCTTGCCCCTTGTCAGCTCTACTATACACCTGGGTGCTAGTCTTTTTTTGATTCATAGGAATTTCTATGTTCTGGATACTAATCCTTTGTCAGTTACATTCATGATGCAAATACCTTCTCTCAGTTTGTGGCTTGCCTTAACATTCTTTAGACAACTCTGAAATTTTTTGCTTTTGCTTTTAAGCTATCTTCAGCTAAGATTTGTATATTTATTGAGATAGAAATCCACTATCTGTTTTCCAAATACAAAAACAAGTTTCCTCAGCCCCATCAGTTCTGACATATATTAGATTTCCATATGTGTGTGGGAAAGTTGGAGGAGTTTCTTTGATCTTCCATATAAATTTTAGACTCAGTTTGTCAAATTTCAGTTAAAAACAAAAACTTGGAATTTTGATTGGAATTGCATTGGGTTAATTTGAAGGAAATTGACATCTGCAGGATGTTGGCTCTACTTTTCCATAAGTAGGAGTTCTGGTGGTGGTAGTGGTTAAGGCATTTGGCTGCTTACCAGAAGGTTGGCAGTGCTAATCCACCAGCTGATCCATGGAAAAGATTGGGCAATCTGCTTCTATAAAGATTTACAGCTTTGGAAACCCAATTGGGGTTACTATCAGAATAGACTCGATGGCAGTGAATTTGGTTTGGTTTGGTTGTCCATAAGAATCTCTTTCCATTTATTTAACTCTCTTGTGTGTATTTCAAAAAAGTTTTATAATTTTCTCCACAAAGATCTTACGTATCTGATGTGTTATTTATTCATAGTTTCCTTATATTTTTAATTATAACTAGTGTTTTAAAATACATTTTCTCGGGATATTGAAATGCAATTGATTTTTTTTTTTTATATTCATCTTATTTATAATCACTTTGCCTAAACTCTTTTATTAGTTGAATGAATTCTATATATATTTGGGTGGTAGGTTCTATATACATAAATTCTGCAAATGCTAGCAGTTTTATGTCTTCCATTTCAATCCATATACATTTATTTCTGTTTGCCTTGTGTTACGCATACTTTGATGAATATGATCTATAGTATAATAGTAATTAGAAGTGGAGAGAGCAAGCATCCTTTTCTTGTTCCTCCGTTTAACGGGAGTGTTTTCAGTATTTACCATTTTATATAATAATTGCTGTGAGATTTTTGGTAGACACTGTAAATCAGGTTAAAGAAATTTCCTTCCATCCCTCTTTTATTAAGAGTTTTTATCATGAGTGGCTAATGATGCCTATTGGATGTTTTTATTTTGGGCATCTATTGAGGTTATAATTTTTTCTCCTTTAATTTGTTAGTGAAGTGAATTATATTAATAAGTTTTCTATTTAAACTATCTTTTCACTACTGTAATAATTCCAGCTTTTCATGATGCATGCTTTTTCACATCTATTCAACAATGATTTGTTAGTAGATATAAATTGATTTCAGAATAAGAGGAGGAAGAAGTAAAATCATTGTTGACAAAATCTTTCACAAACACCTTTTATTGGTGTGAGGAGAATTTCTCGTCATTAGATACAGGTAACATCTTAGTGTAGTAAAACGTACACTAGAGGGCTAAATTGTACTCTTGTTTTGCCCTTTAGTTTACAGTTCAGTTGGTTTGCGTGTACATTATTTTCCTCGGTGAGTATCTCTGAGATTTAGTTGCCAAAGCTTCACTTGCTTTGCTCTTAATCCATCATCATTCGACAAACATTTACTTACTAGATACTAAAACCCACTGCACTGAGTCAATTCCAACTCACAGTTACCCTATAGGACAGAGTAGAACTGCCTTATAGGGTTTCCAAGGCTATAAATCTTTATAGAAGCATTCTGCTTTATCTTCCTCCCACTGAATGGCTGGTAGGTTCAAACCTCTGACCTTTTGGCAGGTGAATGCTTTGACCACTGTGCCACCAGAGCACCTTTACTAGACACTAAGAACAGGGTAAAATCTATTCCTCAGGGAACTTCTAATGAGGGACAGAAGAAAGAAATAGTTATGAAACAGAGTTATAAAGCAAAGTGACACATTTTATCCACGAATCACAATGATCATAATGTATGAGGGTTGGCTGGGTGCCCTTGGAATGAGGAAAGAGGAAGGAAGATCAGATGGGATATGATACTGGAACCGAGTGGTAGGGATGATAAATATTAACTGATCTCCATGGACTTCATTTGTGTTCCTGTTTGTTAGCACCAGATTAGACTAGTTGTTTTCCAGTGGCTTTGAAATTTTGTCTCCTTGACTGTGATTGTGTAACCCTTTCAAGACTTTATAAATAATTTTATGCTTCATTAAACATTTGTGTTCCTACCTCTGGGCTGGCTATGGTCCTTGGATCTTTTGTTCCATAGGCTTAGAGATGTCAATGACATAAGGAAACTTTTCTTAGTTTTATTTTATTAAGTAGTGCCAACATAGTTAATTTCTACAATACTGGTAATACTGACATTTGAATTGTTACATAGAATTAATTTATTAACTTTGTTGTGTTCTTATGTAATTGCTCTATTTATCGTTACCATTAAGTAGATTTTTAAAATTCCAGGCTCTATGTAATTTCTAAGCACATTTCATTTGTATGTCTTATTTTAGTGCTGGACCCAAAGGAGACAACATTTATGAATGGAGGTCAACTATATTGGGACCCCCAGGATCTGTCTATGAAGGAGGGGTGTTCTTTCTTGACATTACCTTTTCACCAGACTATCCGTTTAAACCCCCTAAGGTCAGTATGAAGTATTCATCCATTTTTAGCAATAAGTATTATTGTATATGTACATACATATACATATTCTTAAATATACATATCTAGAAATGCATGTCTCTTTTATTAACATTGACAACTTCCCAGGGCTGTTTGTTTGTAACAGGGAAACAGAGTAATAAAAACTTACAAGTTTACTCCCACCCCAGCTCTTTATTTACACTTTTTTTCATCTGCTCTCCACATATTTCTATGACATATGTGTTAAGGTAACTTAAGACAGACAGCATGGGATGAGGGTGGAAATGGGGGAGTGAGGCCAGGCCAACCCTAGAGCCCAGAGGGGAACCAGACACAGCCTGGAGCCGGCGCTGTAGGAACCAGACTAAAGGCAGAAGACTCACGAGGCAAGGTTTATGGCACCAGCTATGGAGCTTTGGGTTTTAATGCCTCCAGAGTTCAGCTCCCCGCAAGAAGTGCGTACACATCACTGTAGGAAGCGTGATTCGCAGAGACTTAATAACATACAGAGAAAGTTCATTAAAGAAGTATTTATTAATAGTCCATCACTAAAACAGATTAACTAATGCATTGTGGGTACATTTTTAGGAGTACGGTCTCCAGAACTCTGAACCAATCACACTGTATCTGGGGTGCCTCATTCACTTACAAACTCCACATTTTAAGGACAGACAGGAATGAGCCAAGGGAGAGAGTCTTTAGCATTTCTTGAGTATTGTGCATTGGGTCAAGCACAGGGCATCACTGTGCTGTCTCACGGATGAGGAGACTTAGATGAGGCTTAGAGAGGTTTTCCAAGAATATACAGATAGGAATCTATTCAACTCTGAGTCCAGGGGCCATGTACTTTCCTCTGAATTAGACACAGCTGCCCTGGAGATGTTTACCAGTAAAAAGAGGACATGGGAGGAATGTGATATCTGTCCTCAGATGTTTCAGAGTCTGATATGGGTGGGGGTTAGACTTTATTCTGGATGGCTGGATGGAACAGAAATAGAAACAGGAGGATATCAGTTACAGGGAACTAGATTTCAGTTCTGTGTGAGGAGGATCTGATCCACAATTAGACACTTCTGCTTTTGGGTAGCTTCACTTCTGAGGCACTGTGCTTTCCTTCACTGTGAGTGTTTGTATTGACTGCTTGTAAAGAATATTACTAGAAAAAAATCAGTCCCTGCATTGAGTGAATTTGACAAGACAACTTTGGTAACTAAACCAAAACCAAACTCACTGCCATCGAGTCAGATCCACCTCACAGCGACCCCTCCTTGGGTTTCCAAGGCAGTACCGCTATGGAAGTAGATTGCCCAGTCTTCCTTCTGAGGAGTGGCTGGTGGGTTTGAATTGCCAGCCTTCTGGTTAGCAGTCAGGTGCCTTAGGCACTATGCCATCAGCGCTCCCTTGGTAACTAGAATTACATTTTAAATGAACATTTAATACTAGCTTATATGACATTTTTTTCAAAGCAAATTATTACTTCCTAATTTATCTGTTCAGGAGCTCTGGTGGTATAGAGGTTAAGGCATTTGGCTGCTAACCAAAATGTCAGTGGTTCAGACCCATGAGCCACTCTATGGAAGAAAGATAAGGCAGTCTGCTTCCGTAAAGATTTACAGCCTTGGAAACCCAATGGGGGTCACGATGAGTAGTAATTGACTCAATGGCAGTGAGTAATTTATCTGTTTAGGAGTTCTGGTAGCATTAAATCATTCGGCTGCTAACCGAAAAGGTCGGTGCTTCAAACCCACCAGCTGCTCCATGGGAGAAGGATGAGGCAGTCTTCTATGTCTATATAGATTTGCAGTCTTGGAAACCCTATGGGGCAGTTCTACTCTGCCCTATAGCATCACTGCGAGTCAGAATAGACTCAGTGACAGTGGGTTTTATCACTTTTAGAAATCAATTTTATAGATCAGTATATTATTCTAGGGGGAAAATGGTGGTGGTTATTCTTCTGAAGGCTGTTAACTAGAACAGTCGAAAAGATTTTTATTACTGATAGTTTAGAAGCCTAATGCCTGTGCTTTTCTAGACTCCTGTTACTCCAAGTGGTATATATTTGGGATTATCCTCAAATCTTGATTTTTTTTTCTTTTACTCTGCTGCCTTCATCCTTTGCTCTTTTTTCACAATCTTGTCTACTAATTTTCCCAGTACTCTGAAGAACAAGCCAGAAAAGCAGTAGATATCAAAGGAGAATTGGTGGTAAAAGGTTTTCAGTGGCCAGTTCTTTGAGAAGTGGATGGCCCCTTCTTTCTTCCTGGTCTGTCTTAGTCTGGAAGCTCCACTGAATCCTGTCCACCATGGGTGACCCTGCTGGTGTTTGAAATACCAGTGGCATAGCCTCCAACCTCACAGTAACACACAAGCCACCACAATACGACAAACTGACAGACAAGTGGTGGGGTAGTGAAAACAGAGACTCAAAAATAAATCTATTTGGGTATTATCTATTGGTTGTGTCAATATATATACTACAAAATTAGTGTATAACATAATTGGAATCAAGAGATGACTTTTTCAAACTTGTGTACTTGGTACCCTTAGAAGACTTTTTAGGCACCATAGTGCTGTAATAGCGTTTTTAGATCAGTGCAGTGATTTGGAATGCTGCTTCTTGGCACAGGAGCTTTTTGGGAATAGAACTTTATCAGTTTGACCACTCACACATCAGTACTTAATTTTTCAAAATCAAAGATGAGCTATTCCAGTCATTTCTTCTAGAATTCAACTAAATTCTAATAGGGCAAGCAAAACTATTTTTAATTAAGTATTTAATGTTTATTAAACTCAGTATTAAGGTGTTCTGGTGGCCCAGTGGTTAAGCGCTAGGATGCTAACTGAAAAATCAGTGGATCAAACCCATCAGCCACTCTGCGAGAGAAAGATGTGGCAATCTGCTTCCGGGAAGATTACCGATTGCCCTCCAGTCAAATCCTACTCTTCGCAATCCTGTCAGACAGGTAGAACTGCCAGGTAGCATCGACAAGGCTATAATCTTTAAAGAAGCAGACTGCCATATCTTTCTTCCACAAAGCAGCTGGTGGGTTTGAAACACTGACCTTACAGTTAGCAGATGGGCACTACCGTGCCATCAGGGCTCTTTTTGTAAAGATTATCATCTTGAAACTGTGGGGCAATTCTGCTCTATCCTATAGGGAGGCTGTGAGTCAAAATCAATTTGACAGCACACAGCAAACTTAGTATGTTGTTGTTGCGTGCCATGGAGTCAGACCGACTCATAGCGACCCCTCCTTGAGTTTGCGAGGCAGTATCACTACAGAAGTAGATTGCCCCATCTTTCTTCTGAGGAGTGGCTGGTGGGTTTGAACTGCCAGCCTTTTGGTTAGCAGTCAAGTATACTAGTTTTAAATAGATTGAGTACTAGTTGTACTTTTCAAATGCTTTTTTTCATACAATTTTAAAATATTTAATCTCTTGTTTAATCAATGTGCTTATGCCTCTTACTGATAAAAGGCAAAGATAAAAACAAAAATCCTCACAACTGGACCAATACGCAACGTGTAGTGATGAACGGAGAAAATATTAAAATTGTCAAGGATTTCATTTTATCTGGATCCACAGTCAACATCCATGGAAGCAGCAGTCAAGAAATGAAATGAAATGATGTATTGGGCAAATCTGCTGCAAAAAAGCTCTTTAAAGAGTTAAAAAGCAGAGATGTCACCTTGAGGACTAAGGTGTGCCTCACCCAAACTGTGGCGTTTTCAGTGGTCTCACATGCATATGAAAGCTGGACCATGACTAAGGAGGACCAAAGAAGAATTGATGTCTTTGAATTATGGTGTTGGTGAAGAATACTAAATGGACTGCCTAAAGAATGAACAAATCTGTCTTGGAAGAAATAAAGCCTAGAAGCAAAGATGATGAGATTTCATTGCACATACTTTAAACATGTTATCATAAAGGATCAGTCCCTACAGAAGGACAGCACGCTTGGTAAAGTGGAGGGTCAGCAAAAAAGAAAAAGGATTCTCAGTGAGATGAATTGACACAGTGACTGCAACAGTGAGCTCAAGCATAGCAGTGATTTTTGAGGATGATGCAGGACTGGGCAGTTTGTTCTGTTGTGTATGGGATTGCTGTGGTCAGAACTGACTTGGTGGCACCTAACAACATTCTCATCTCTCTCTTGTTAAATCTATAGCATAATTTTCCTATTTCAAAATATTAAAAAGATTTTACATTGTTATGATATTGTTAGTTGTATCTGATGTATCTGATGCCAAGTCCTTAACTATCAGTGATAATATTATTTCTCTGGGAAAAATACATGTTTCTTGGAGCATTATCTAAGAATAATACACTGTGGCCAAAAAAGAAAAGTATAATAAACTGCCAGTATGTCACAAAGTTTTTTAATACTGTGTTTTTTTCCAGGGTAGGTCTTTATTTTAAAGTTATAATTCACATACTTAAAGTAGAAATTGCTTTATATCTTGTGCAAGATTACGGGAGCCTGGTGGTACATGTAAGGAGCTGTGGTGGCACAGTGGTTTAAAGCATTCAGCTCAAAAGGTCGGTGGTTTAAACTTACTGGCTGATCTTTGGGAGAAAGATAAGGCAGTCTGCTTCCGCAGATTTACAGCCTTGAAAACACTATAGGGTCGCTATGAGTTGGAATTGACTTGATGGGGGTGCATTTGTTTTTTGGTTGGTGATACATGTGGTTTACAGTCAACTACTAACCTGAAGGTTGGCAGTTCGAACTTAACGCAGCAGCTCCACAGAAGAAAGGGCACATGAACTATTTCCTTAAAGATTACAGCCAAGATTACCCCATGGAGAAGTCCTACTCTGTGACAACACAAGGGGTCACCAAGAGTCAGGCCAACTCAACGGCAGCTAACAAAACATTTATATGATGGATCATTACTCCTGGGCTCAAAACTTGTCCCTTTTTTATTTAAAAAATGTGATATTAAACATGTAAGTGTTTTTAATTTTACAAAGTCTACATGCTTGTTACAGAATAAAAAGCAATTGCAATGAAACAAAATTTTGATTCTGTATTATCTATCACAGAAGCGAATTAATATCATTCTTGGGATATCTCTTCTGAGATTTTTTTTTTCCCTGTATAGGTATGTATATACAATAAATATGTGTGCATACAAACATATACACATATGTATTAATTGACCTTTTAGGAAAATCTGACTATACTCTTCATGGTTTTATAATTACATTTTTAACTTAACATTATGTTTTAACCTATTAGTACGAGTTTCTGTTGAGTCACTTCCAACTCATGGCAACCCCATGTATGTCAGAGTAGAGCTGTGCTCCATGGGGTTTTCAATGGCTGATTTTTTGGAAGTAGATTGCCAGACTTTTCTTCCGAGGCACCTCTAGATAGGCTTGAACTTAATTTTTTTGGTTAGCAGCCAAATATATTAACCATTAGTACTACTGAGAGACTCTTGTTTTCATCTAACACTACATATAATTCTAGTAAGCATATAGCTGCATTACAATAATAAAAACTACGTAGTGTTCCATTGTATAAATATACCAAAGTCTAAACAGTGTCCTGTGGTTAGACATTTAGGCTGTTCCCAGTATTTGTGTTAAAATCAGCGATTTTCCAAAAAGGAATGATAAAATTTGAGCCCAAGGTGTTTTTTTTGTTTGTTTGTTTCTTTTTAAAAACAAAAAAAAAAGCTACATATTTAACAGAAATATCTATGAAAGGGGGAAGAAAGCTTTTTCGTATTATTGTTGTTAATTTTTAAAAGCTTGTTAATGTAGTTCTTTTATTACAAATTTTATCTATTTTAAAGTAAATCTTAATTTAGAGATCAATTCAGAGCCAGAAGGAGAGAGTGCGTGAGCAAGAGAGTGAGCCCTGATGGTGCAATGGTTATGCATTTGGATGCTAACCAAAAGGACAATGATTGAAACCCATCAGCTACTCTGCTAGAGAAACACGTGGCAGTATGCTTCTGTTAGGATTTACAGCCTTGGAAACCTTACGGGCCAGTTCTACTCTGTCCTCTATGATGGCTGTGAATCTGAATGGACTCAATGGCAGTGGCCCCATTTATAAATATATATAATTTTTTTAAAATGAAATCTAACTATAAACTGCTCCCTAATGAAATGTCAGTGTATCTTAACTGCCTTCAGACAGTGGAATGGACCGTTTGGGTCCTCAGGTTTTCAAAATCTTCATTTTATTTTCCTCATTAGATTTTAACCTTAATTTGACATATCAAGGGGAGTCTTGAATGAAGTAGCTACTTAGATATTAGGGGCAGTGATATTCCACATTGGAAATCGGAGAGATCTGTAACTGAAGCTTCACAGCAAGTTCTACAACTTTATGCTAACTAGTATTACGTACTTGTTTTTATTGTTGCTGCTCAAAGAAGAAAGTTGAATTGTTTCTTCCACGATTGTCAGAAAGAGTGGTAATTTACACGTGTAAACCCCTGACTGCCCACTCATTTATTCTGAATCCATAGAGAGGAAACAGCATGGATTACTGTAAATCAGCTTATTTTTAAACTGAGTTTATACGTTCAGATAAAATTCAGTATGTATCAAATGCTTTCATAACTATTGAATTACCTACTTGACACCTTCACTTGAACATCTAATAATCATCTCAAACCTAACGGGTCCAAAACCAAAAATTGATTACACAGCTGTGCCCCATTTCAGCCAAACTAGCTCCTCCACATCAATAAGTGGCAGCTGTGTTTTCCCAGTTGCTAAAGCTAAACGCCTAGCAGGCATCCTTGACTCCTTTTACACCACGAAGCCTAGCCAGACCTAATACCGCTGGCTCCATTTTCAAAATAATTCCAGAATATAACCAATTCTCTTCACCTGACTCCAGTAACACTTAGGGTGAAATTACTATCAACCACTCCCTTCCCCCAGATTATTGTAGACGTCTCCTATTTGGTCTCCTTGCTTCTGCCCTTATCCCTCCCTCCTTCCTGCTTTGTATTTCCCTATCCTGGGTGATCATTTTATAATATCCATCAGGACGTGTCAATCCTTTGCTTAAAACTAGGAACTCTGATGAAGCTAAGGAGCTCTGGTGGCGTAGTGCCTAAAACATTTGACTGCTAATCAGAAGGTTGGTGGTTCAAACCCACCAGACACTCCGCAGAAGGAAAACTGGGCAGTCTACTTCCATAAAGATTTACCACATCAGAAACCCAAAGCAGGTCGCTATGAGTCAGAATTGAATCTATGGCAGTGGGTTTGGTTTTGGTTTGGTCTGATGATGCTGTGGCTAAAGCATTGCACTGCTAACTAAAAGGTCAGCAGTTTGAAAATACAAGACACTTAGTGGGAGAAAGATGAGGCTGTCTTGTTCTGTGAAGACTTACAGCCTTGCTAACTGTATGGGGCAGTTATACTCTGTCATATAGGGGTGCTATGTGTCAGAATCAACTTGTTGGCAGGGGGTCTGGGTGGTTTCTGTTTGTTTGTTGCTTAAAATTATTCATTGATTACAAGCTCAGAGTAAAAGTCCAAAAGGATCCCTATAGGATCCCCTTGTCCACAATAGACTTTTTAAGGACAGTAACTATCACTTTTGACTCAAATACTCTAAGCGTGCTCCTTCACAATGCTTTTTACATTTGCTCTGCCTTCTGTCTGCATTTGTCTTCCCTCAGAAATCCATAAAGCTCACCCAGTTTCTTTGTCCAGGTCTCTGCTTAGTTGTCATGTTTTCAGAAGGCTCTTCCATGACAACTCCCAATAACCCCATACTGTGCCTTTATAAACGTCACCACCATCACTACCGTACTTGGTTTTTCACCATAGTATTTTTCCCTCCTGCCATTATGTATGTCTTTGTTTATTATTATTATTAGCATGTAACCTCCATGAACACAGGGATTTTGTCATGGCTAGATTCCTAGTACTTAAAAAACTGCTTGGCAATCCAGTAGACATTCAGTAAAAATATGCTGAATTAACCTAATCTGTACAACTCTGCCATAAAGAAAATGTTTAATACCCTCCATTTCATGTATCAGAAAACTGAGGTCCTTGGCGGTCAAGTAGCACACAGTCACACAGAAAGCAGGTAAACAAGTTAGAACTCAAACCCAGTTCTAAACTGAAACTTTAATTTCCCAATTGATAGAGAATATTTAAATTGCTTATATCCCTATCCCTTGGTTCGAGAGCTCTGGTAGCATAGTGCCTAAGGCATTTGACTGCTAACCAGAAGGCTGGCAGTTCAAACCTACCAGCCACTCCTCAGAAGGAAGATGGGGCAATCTACTTCCATAGTGATACTGCCTTGGAAACCCAAGGAGGGGTTGCTATGAGTCGGGTCCGACTGTATGGCACATAACAACAACAACAACAACAACATATCCCTATTCCTAGAAAGAAGCTGTGGTGGCACAGTGCCTAAGGCATTTGACTATTAGCCAGAAGGTTAGCAGTTCAAAGCCACCAGCCACTCCTTGGGAAATACATGAGGCAATCTACTTCCATAAAGATTTATAACCCTGGAAACCCAGTTGGGGTCACTTTGAGTCGGAATCAACTTGATGGCAGTGGGTTTGGTTTTTTGGTTTATATTCCAAGAAAAGGAATATATGTTCTTATTTCATGCTCTGGTATAAATTCATTCTATCAGCATTCTTCAGAACAAGTTTTTTGTTTCAGAGAGGAAAGAGGTGAGAAAAGCAGGTAAAAATATTCTTGTATTTTGAGTGCCTGTCTTTCAATTTTGCAAGGGCCTGGTTTCCAGAGGCACTTGGGTTTATCTCCAATATGTTCCTAATTCACAGAACTTAGGTATTCTGTGTTAATAAAAACTGATTTGGGGTTTTTGTAGCCATAAGGTACGGGGATCATTTCACATGTTACAGGTCTTCTTACTTAACTAATGTCAAACAGCACTGTACCTTCAGTATTATGACTTGGCTACATAACACAAGTCAATAATTTTTCTTTTTAGTCCATGGTCATTTTTTATAAACATTTAAAAATTTCATGCTATCAATTAACACAGTCCTTCTCGGATTCTTGCAAAAAATAGAAGAGAATACTTCCTAACTTGTTCTGAGGCCAACATTATCCAGATACCAAAGCCAGATCAACACACCAGTAGAAAAGAAAACTACAGATCAGTTTCCTTTATGAATATAGATGCAAAAAGCCTCAAAAAAGTGCCAGTGAACAGAATCCAAGAACATATTAAAAGTGTTATACACCATAACCAGGTGAGATTTATCCCAGGTATGCAAGAGTCGTTCAACATAAGAAAATCCGTCAATAAACCTACTACAGTACTATATTTTTGTGCAAATAATGTATGCATCCTACATTTTTACCACTTGAGCCCTTGCCCCACAAAGTATTTTCATAAGTGAACCATGGCAATTTTTTTTAACAGGTTGCTGCAAGAAAATTAGCATACTACACTTACAGAAATATCTCACAGGGAGAGGGCATGGTTGGCAAAAGGAAACATAGGATGCACATGTTATTTGCATCAAAATATAGTAATAGAGCAAAGGAAAAGAACCACACAGTCATCTCAGTTGATACAGAAAGCATTTGACAAGATTGATACCCTTTTATGATAAATAAACTCAGCAAACTAGATCTAGAAGGGGAATTCATCTACATAGGGACATTTATATAAAACACACAGCTAACATCATACTCAGTGGAGAAAGTTTTATTTCTAAGATCAGGAACAAGACAAGGATACCCGCTTTCACTACTGCTATTCAACATTGCACTCGAAGTTCTTGCCAGAGCAGTTAGGCAATAAAGAAATAAATTAATGGCATCCACACTGGAAAAGAGGAAGTAAAACTGTATTTGCTGGTGATGTGATTCTGTATTTAGAAAATCCCAAAGGATCTACAAGAAAGCTATGAGAGCTAGTAAATGAATTCAACCAAGTGGCAGAATACAAGGTCAAAACAAAAAACAATAGGTTGTTTCTATTCAGCAAAGAACAAACTGTAATGGAAAATAAGAAAACAATTCTATTTACAGTAACATTTGAAAGAATAAAATATCTAGGAATAAATTTAACCAGAGCTTAAAGATTTATACACTGAAAACTATGAAACGTTGCTGAAGGAAATTAAAGAAGATCTTTATCAGGAATGACAATCCATAATCATGGATTAGAAGGCTTAATATTGTTAAGCTGTCAGTACTACCCAAAGTGATCTGCACACTCAGCACAGTCCCTATCAAAATTCCCACAGCGTCCTTTACAAAAATAGGAAACTAGATCCTCAAATTCGTATGAAATTGCAAGGGGCAATTTCATATGAAGAATCAACCTTAAAAAAAAAGAACAAAGTAAGAGGACTCACACATCCTGGTTTGAACATACTGTAAAGTACATAGTACTCAAAACTATGTGTTATTACTATAAGGTAGAAATATAGACCAATAAAATAGAAACTAGAATCCAAAAACAAACCCATACATCTGCAGCCAACTGACTTTTGATAGGAGTGCCAGGTCCATCTAATGGGCAAAGAATAGTCTCTTCAAGAAATGGTACAGAGACAACGATTTCCATGTACAAAAGAAAAATGGTGTATCCATACCTCACACTGTATATGAAAATTCACTTAAAAAACTCCTAGGAGAATCCACAGGAGTAAAGCTTCAAGACTTTATTTTTGATGATGGGTTCTTAGGTATAACAAGCAAAAAGAGGGAAAAAAAAATGGGTATTGTGGCCATCATCAAAATTAAAAACTTTTATTCATTGAAGGCTTACCAAAATGAAGAGACAACTTGCAGAATGGAAACAATATTTAGGAGCCATATATCTAATAAGGATTTAATGTCCAGAATATATAAAGATCGCCTATCACTCAACAACTCAAAGATAACACGGTTGAAAAGTGTGCAGAGGGCTTGAATAAACATTTCTCCAAAGAAGATATACAAACGATCAACAAGCATATGAAAAAATGCTTAATGTTCTTAGCTATTAGAGAAATGCGAAGCAAAACCTCAGTGAGATACCATTTACCACCCTCTAGGATGGCTGTTCTCAGAAAAATGGACATCAGGAAGTGTTGATGAGGATGCAAGAAATTGGAACCCTTATGTATTGCTAGTGGGATTGTAAAATGGTGCAACCACCAAGAAACAGTTTTTCAAAGTTAAATATAGAATTACTAAATGCCCAAGCAATTCTATTCCTAAGTATATGCCCCAAAGGCTTGAAAGCAGGGATTCAACCAAATACTTTCTATATACCATCTTTCATTGTAGCATTATTCACAATAACCAAAAGATGGAAACAACCCAAATATCCATCAACAGATGAATGGATTAACAAAATATGCTGTACACATACCATGGAATAGTACTCAGCCACAAAAAAAATGAAGTCCTCACACATGCCACAACATGCATGAATTTTGGAAATATACTAAGTAAGATAATTTAATGCAGAATGACAAATAACTTATGATCCCATTTAAATGAAATATGTAGGACAGGCAAATATAAAGACTAAAGTTTATTAGTAATTATCAGGGGCTAGGGGATGAGCAAATGGGGAGTAACTGCTATTATTGTTGATGCCATTGACTTGGCTTCAACACAGAGTGACCCTATGTACAACAGAACAAAACACTGCCCAGTCCCGCCTTCTCATAATCCTTGCTATCCCTCAGCCCATCCTTGCAGCCACCAATCCATCTCATTTTGAGTCTTCCTCTTTTTTGCTGACCCTCCACTTTAGCAAGCATGATATCCTTTTCCAAGGAATGGTACCATCTGACAACATGACCAATGTATATGAGAAGAAGTCTGGCTATTCTAGCTTCCAATGAGCATTCCAGCTACACTTCTTCCAGGACAGATTTGTTGATTCTTCTTGCAGTCCTTGATACTTTTGGTATTCTTCACCAGCACCACAACTCAAAATTGTCAACTCTTCTTTGGTCTTCATTATTCATTGTCCAGCTTTCACATGCACATAAGGCTACTGAAATACCATGGCTTGGGTTAGGCACATCTTAGTCTTCAAAGAGTCATTTTTACTCCTCAGCACTATAAAGTGTCTTTCGCAGTAGATTTGCCCAGGGCAATATAATGTCTAATTTCTTGACTGCTGCTTCCATGTTTGTTGATTGTGGGTCCAAGTAATATGAAATCTTGGACAACTTCAATCTTTTGTCCATTTATTGTGATGCTGCTTATTGGTCCAGTTGAGAGGGGTTTTTTGTTTTGTTTTGTTTTGTTTTTTGAGATGTAATCCAGACTGCAGACTGTAGTCTTTAATCGTCATCAGTAAGGGCTTCAATTCATCTTTGCTTTCAGTAAGCAAGGTTGTGTCATCTGCACATTGTTAATGAGTCTTCCTCCAATCCTGATGCCATATTCTTCTTCATATAGTCCAGCTTCTCAGATTATTTGCTCAGTGTACAGATTGAACAAGTGTGGTGAAAGAATACAACCCTGACACACTCCCTTCCTGATTTTAAACCATGCAGTATCCCCTTGTTCTGTTTGAACAACAGCCCCTGATCATGTACAGATTCCTCATGAGTACAATTATGTGTTCTAGAATTCCCATTCTTCTCAACATTATCCGTAATTTGTTATGATCCACACAGTGCAATGCTTTTGCATGATCAGTAAAACACAAGTAAACATCTTTCTGGTATTAATTTACTTTCAGCCAAGATCCATCTGACATCAGCAATGATATCCCTCATTCCACATCCTCTTCTGAATCCAGCTTGCATTTCTGGAAATTCCCTGTCAATATACTGCTGCAACCGTCTTTGAATTATCTTCAGCAAGATTTTTCTTATGTGTGCTATTAATTATATTGTTCAATAATTTCCACATTCTGTAGGATCACCTTTCTTTGGAATAGGTACAAATACAGATCTCTTCCAGTCAGTTGGCCAGGTAGCTGTCTTGCAAATTTCTTCGGATGGCCAAGTAAGTGCCTCCAGCGCAGCATCCATTTGTTGAAACATCTCGGTGAGTATTCCATCAATTCCTGGAGCCTTACTTTTCACCAATTCCTTCAGTGCAGCTTCTACTTCTTCCTTCATTACCATTAGTTCTTGATCATATGCCACCTCATTAAATGGATGAACATCGATCAATTCTTTTTGATACAGTGGCTCTGTGTATTCCTTCCATCTTTTGATTCTCATTTCAAACTTTTCATTCAATATTTTGCCCACAGAATCTTTCAGTATAGCCACTTGAGGCTTTAATTTTTTTTCTCGGTTCTTTCAACTTAAGAAATGCCGAACATGTTCTTCCCTTTTGGTTTTCTAACTCCAGGTTGTTGCACACTTCTTTATAATTAACTTTGTGTTCTCGAGCTGCTCTTTGAAATCTTCTGTTCATCTCTTTCATCTTGCCATTTCTTCCATTTGCTTTAGCTACTCTCCATTCAAGGGCAAGTTTCAGAGACTTCTGACATCCCATTTTGGTCTTTTCTTCCTTTCCTTTTTTATGTCTTTTTAGTGATCATTTGCTTTCTTCACCTATGATGTCCTTGATGTCATCCCACAATTCCTCTGGCTTTTGGTCATCACTGTGTTCAGTGTGTCAAATCTGTTCTTCAGATATGGTCTCTAAATTCAGGTGGGGTATAATTAAGGTTATATTTTGGCTTTTGTGGACTTGTTTTAATCATCTTCAGCTTCAACTTGAACTTGCATATGAGCAATTAATGGTCTGTTCCACAGTCAGCTCCTGGCCTTGTTTTGGCTGAAGATATTGAGCTTCTCCATTGCCTCTTTCCACAAATGTAGTCAGTCTGATTCCTGTGTATTCCATCTGGTGAGGTCTATGTGTATTGTAAAGCTGTCATTTATGTTGTTGAAAAAATGTATTTGCAATGAATGAGTCACTGGTCTTGCAAAATTCAAAACTTTTGGAAATAAATGGAGTCATCCTCTTGGTAAGCATGGTTTCAAACACAATGAATGTATTTAATGTTACTGGATTGTATGTTTAAAAATGGTTAAAATGGCAAAATTTTTGTTACGTATTTACTTACCGCAATAAGATAACTGATGTCTTTAGTTATTAGGGAAATCCTTTAATATTGTGTGGGGTTTCAAGATGAATGTGATGATTCAAAACACTGGTAATTGTCTTCATGCTTTTTAAGACAATACACATTGCCTCTATGTGTGTCCCCTTGCTACCTCCAACTAAAAATGAGTTGCCACAAATCGATTCTGAGTCATGGCAATCCCGTGTGTGTGTCAGAACTGTGCTCCATAGGGTTTTCAGGGGCTGATTTTTCAGAACTAGATTGCCAGGCGTTCCTTCCCAGACATGTGTGGGTTGACTGAGACTGCAGCCTTTTCATTACCAGCCAAGAGCATTACCCATTTGCACCATACATGGACTCCTCCATTCCCAGTTACTACCAATTTAAGAATTACTAAGAAATAGGTTTGAGTGTTGTTTGTTTTCAAAGCAAGGAATACCAACTCTGTTTTCCTTAACCAAATTACATCTGCTTGTATGCTAATCAGAAAATAGCCATTTAGTTGATAGGAAGTTCAATTTAGTCTTATTTTAGGAGAATCTTTCTCTCACTAGTTCTCTACAATCTAACATAATTCACTATTTTGAAGAAGGTGTCTCTAGTCTTTAATTTATCATCCTCTCCTCTGAGATGCTTATAAGCAACTTATTCTACTCAACGTGGATTAGCTCATCCACCCACATGTTTGTTGAAGATCTGATGGCAGTGATATGTAATCAGCCCCTCTGATACCTACTCACACACACTGCCAGAGCTTTGCTGTGAGATAGTGGTTTCAAGTAAGTATTTTGCTGAATCTCTCTGGATATAATGTGGAGCAGCTCCTCTACATTCTGTAGTTTTTTCTCCCTAGAATGTGATCTCACTCTAAATGGGAGTTGGCATTTGTTGGTTTTACTGTCAGCATAACTGGCAGCAGTATACTGCCCTGAAAGCATGATGTTTTGTAGAGAGGTGATATGAACAAAAAGACTGGAGTGAGATGTGCAGGTGTTTTGAAAATGAGGTGCTTGTTTGCAGTCACGGTTAGGGAAATGGGGCAGCTCACTTATCAGAGGGAAGTGACTTTTCCAAGGAAAGGTTCCTGTCTTCCCACGTCATGATTAATCCTCACATGGTTTTCTGAAGGAGAAGCATGAGGTAACATTTTTAGGTGAAGCCCTCAGTATTCCAGACATCAAAGGGAAGAGATCTACTAGTCTCAGAAAAGTGTGAACACCAGGAATTCTAAGAAAAGCACCATGAATCATGCAAAATTCAGGGACAATAAGGGAGTTTGAAAGAAGAGTCTTAGGAAGAGGGAAATCTTTATAGCACTGAACATCGAAGAAGCTTCAATTTGGCTTTTTCTTAACTGTGTAGGAAAAGGTCCCTGGTGGTACCACATCAAGACATGGAACAGACATCCCGTGTTGGTTATCTGTCTGTAAACTTAAGAACAAATCATATTTTTCATCCACTTGAAGAATGGGATGGAAAAATGGTATACAGGCAGTTCCTGGGTTAAGAACAAGTTCCCTTCCTGTCTGTCTTTAAGTTGAATTTGTATGTAAGTTGGAACTGTTAGGTACAGTTCATATTTAACATCATTTAGTCACATGTTTGTCTTAGTATATAGTATATCGTGTACCTTTCTATCATAAAAAGCATTAAAGAAACACTTTTAGGTACAGTAAAATATCTTCAATATAATAATACAGTAATAATGTTTTGATACACGTTGCAAAGTAACTCCCATTTGTTACTGTTGTTATTGTTATGTGCCCTCGTATCAGACCCGACTCATAGCAACCCCTCCTTGGGTTTCCAAGGTCGTATCACTATGGAAGTAGATTGCCCAACCTTCCTTCCAAGGAGTGGCTGATGGGTTTGAACCACCAGCCCTCTGGTTAGCAGTCAAGTGCCTTAGGCACTACGCTACCAGAGCTCCTCCATTTGTTACTATGAACCATTATATATATGTCAGGTTTTTAATATAATAGGTTATGGGTTGTGTTTTGTTTTGTTTTGTTTTGTTTTTAATATAATAGGCTGTGGGTTGTACAATAGCAAATAAGTCAGATGTATGTAACCCAAGGACTGCATGTACTACATATTAGGGAGAAAAAAAATTGTAATATTTACCACATTATTTAAATGTGCTACTTGGTTAGATGGCCTGACATTCTTTATATGTAGTAGTATTTTGTTCAAGCTTGCAGAGAGTAACCATGTCTAAATTAATTCGTAAGACTGCCCACAAAGTAGCAGCCCGTTTATGCCAAGTGACCAAGTTTCCTTGGGCTTTTTTATTGTTTTGTTTTTATTTTTTTGCTAAAGTTGGAGCTATAGCTCTTGATAAGGTAGCAGCCTCTTAGAGACCTGCTCAAACAGGTCCAAAGAAAATGAGGCAAAGAGAAAGGAATGTTCTCAGTTTCCAGCTGGCCAAGATCAGAGTCCGTATATAAGGTGGATTGTCTTAAAATTAAAGAAAAGATGTGATCAGCTGGCTTTCCAAGTACTGTGTAGTTCTTGCCCTGTGGAAAATAGGAGAAAAAAAGTCACACAGGAGCAAAAGTTGTAAATAAAATGATAGACAGCTGCACTGATTTATCCGAGTGTAGCTATGCTCAGCAATTAGGTACCTTTTTCTTATGATATCAGAATGTTAGTAGAGACCTGCCAAAAAATTTTTGTTGGTTGTTTTTATGAAAATCTATTTTAAATCTGATTTATAATGCAGAGATCTATTGAACTCCTACTACTTTCCAAACCCTTAATATGTAAAAATGATTAAGATACAGCCTTAGGGAGGGCTAGAAAAGAAGTAATTGTGAACTGTAGGAATAAAGACAAGGAGACCAATATGTGATTTTTTTTTTTTTCCTTTCCTTTCTACAATAAATAAGTATGTATATGCCATGCACTGGTTCTGGTACTGAACATACAGAGATGAGCAACACAGTTGCCCTTCTGGCATAGAGTGTACATTCAAGATATGTTAGAACAAGGTTTCTCAACTTTGGCATGGTTGACATTTTGAGCCAGATAATTCTTTGTGGTAAGGGGCTATCCTTCGCATTGCAGGTTACATAGCAGCATCCCTGGCCTCTGCCTACTAGATGGCAATAGCACCTTTACATCACTTGTGACATAAATGTCTCCAGATATCACCATATGCCCCCTGGAAAAGCAAGACTGTCCCTCATTGAGAACCACTGTGTTAGAAGTAGCATCCATATCCACTAGTGACTGATTTGAGATATTCATGAAGATTCTCTGATTTCTGATCTGAATGACCCTATGGGGACATATCTGTGAGGAATCTATGGGACATCTGGATAGGAAATGTTCAGTAGGCACATTTACAGATCTAGAGTTCAGGTGAGAGGTGAGTTAGGGGATACACCTTTGGGAGTTAGCAGTATATGAAAACCAGGCTCATAGCAGCCTGTTAGGATAGGGTAGAACTGCCCACATAGTGTTTCCAAGGCTGTAAATCTTTATGGAAGCAGACTGCTATGTCTTTCTCCTGCAGAGCAGCTGGTAGATTTGAACCACCGACCTTTTGGTTAGCAGCTGAGCGCTTTAACCACTGTACCACCGGGACTCCTTTAATGGTATATATAAGTGGTAGTTAAAACCCTAGAATAAATTACTTCAGTTTTCAGCCTGAGCTGAACCTTTGGGACTATAAATTTCCAGAACGGGTTTTACAAAGGAAAGACTCATCATTTAAAAAGGTTTTTAAAAATCACCTTTCCTCATTTGCTTATGCTCTCACTGTTCTGGGAATGGGAATTTATTTTCCATGTAGAGTATTATTGTTGGAAATTTGCACAAGACTACCTCACAAAATATCATGTTCTTATTAAAAGAAAAACAGGATTCATTTGTTATTAATAAATCACAAAAGCATAAACAGTTAAACCAGTCAAATAAATTTAATTTTCCACAAGTTGCCTACAGCATAGGGAGAGGAGGAGAGATCAAGCCTAAAGTAATGACCTGTAGTTGACGTGCACTCCTATAGGGGAATGCCCTGAATGGCCTCTTTCAAAACTTCCCATGAGTCTTTGGTTTCAGTTTCAGATTCTGTTGGTATTATTTTAGTTACGTAGAAATGTATATTAGACATTATACTGTGTATTTTTATATCCATTATCTTACTTTGAGAAGCAGGTTTCATTATCATGTTGTTATGTGCCATTGAGTCCGAGCTGACTCACACTGAACCCTCCTTGGGTTTCCAAGACACTATCACTACGGAAGTAGATTGCCCCATCTTCCTTCCGAGGAGTGGCTGGTGAGTTTGAACCGCCAACCTTCTAGTTAGCAGTCAGGTGCCTTAGGCGCTATGCTACCAGTTTTGTTATTGTTATGTGCCATCGAGTGGGACCAACTCATAGAGACCCCTCCTTGGGTTTCCGAGGCAGTATCACTACAGAAGTAGATTGCCCCATCTTCTTCCGAGGAGTGGCTGGTGGGTTTGAACCACCAGCCTTCTGGTTAGCAGTCAAGTGCCTTAGGCACTATGCTACCAGAGCTCCCTTCATTATCATAGGAAACTGAAAATCACAGATATTAAGTAATGTGATTATGATCACATAGCTAACAAATGCCCAGGCTAGGATTAGAACTCTTAGCTTCCTAATTTCCAGTTCAGCACCTCCACTCTGGCATCTGAAGTAGCTGAGCTGTGAGGTGATTTTGCCAACCACATAGTAGTTCAGTTTATTGCCAACAGCTATACTTTCAATCACTCTTTCCGTTGTTTTGTGTAGTAGTGGCAGAAGTCCCTTTTGCCTGTACTTTTGTAGAGAATTAAGGTTAAATAAGATTTTTTGTTTGGGCATTTAACAACTTACAAATATGTGTATTCACAGTATATTGTATATTTATGTTACTCCTGTCCTTGGCTATTACTCATTTTAAGCTCTATCTTTATAGATAATATAAAACAATTATTTGTGTAACAAGGAAAATCATACATAAAAGAGTATGTGTAATTTCAAGTTATTTTCTTTGTTTTTACCATTTTTTTCTTTCCTTTCTCCCTTTAAAACATCATTGTTCTTTTAGTAGTTTGCTTTTTACACAAGAATATTTCATTTTCTAAAATAGGTTTGAATAGGTAATAATATATGCACAGTAAAAAAAAAAAGTACAAAAGGTTTACAAAAAACCAAGCCTGTATTTATGCATTTGCTTATTTCATTTAACATCTTAAAGATTGCCCTGTATTTCTATACATAAATGACCTCAGTTTCTTTTATGATTACATAATACTCCATTGAATAAATGTGCCATAATTTATTTAATTCATTCCCTTTGATGGGTACATCGGTTATTTCCAATCTTTTCTCGTGATAAAAATGTTACACTGAGGTTCTTTATACATCATTTCTTTATGAACTTGTGCAGATACATCTGTAGGATTAATTCCTAGGACTGGAATTGTAAGAGCAAAGGATGTATGCATGTTCAATTTTAATAGATGTTGCCCAGATAGCTTTCCAAAGAAGTTGTACCAGACTGTACTCTGAGTTTAGATGAGCTATTTCCTGGTATCGTCACCAGTGCTATGTGGCATCAAATGTTTGATCTTTACCAATTTAATGGGAAAGAATGTTTCATTATAATTGCATTTCTGTGGTTATGGGTAGAAATACCATTCCATGTGTGAGAATGTACCTGGATGGCACAAAACAGTTCAGCACTAGACTACTAACCAAAAGGTTGGTGATTTCAACTCCTACAGACGTGCCTAGGAAGAAAGTCCTGGCTATCTGCTTTGAACAAGTTACACCTATGAAAGCCCTATGAGTACAGTTCTCATCTGAATTGCATGGGATCTCCATGAATACGAATTGACTCAACAGCAACTGGTTGGCTTCATGTGTCTGAAAATTGGCCTTTTTCTTATTGAAAAGGGAGAAAAGAAACCTATGTTGTATATTCTCTACCAGAAGTGTCTTTGACACTTTTCAATCATGTAACATTTGATGACACTAAACTCTCTGGGACTTAGTATTTCCATCTACAGAGAGAAGAAAGTTTAATAATCTCAATTCTTTTCATCTTTTACTCTCAGTGATTCTATTATTGATTCTCCTGTTAAGCAGAGAGAGTAATCTTTTCAAAACAGATCAGATAATGTCACTCCTCAGCTAAAACTCTTCAGTGGCTTCCCATTGCACTTAGATTACAATCCAGCCTTCTCACCTTGGCCCACAAGGCTCTATGTCTGTCCATCTGCTTCATCACACTCCAGCCTTCCTCTGCCCCCTTTTTGTTTTCCAGAACCTTAGAATTTGCTGATCCCTTTGCCTAGAACACCTTTTAATCCAGGTCTTCAGTCTCATGTTCATTGTCATCTTAAGACAGCTGTATTTCCTGCCCACCTTAAATGAATAGCCTCACGATGGTTATTTTCTTCCACATCAACATGATAAAGTCCTGTGATGAAACCCTTCACAATCTGACATTTTTATTTTGGTTGGTTGGTTTTATTTTCTGCCTACCCACACCAGACTATAAGTTCCATGAGAACAAAGACCTTACCTGTCTTGTAGTACTCTTGGCAATGAGTAGGTTTGATGAATAATGTAAATAAATAATTATTTGCTTGCCATATCCATAACACTTTGAAATCTGATTTTGTCAATTCCAACACATAGCAACCCTAGAGGACAGGGTGGAACTGCCCTCTTGTATTCCAAAAGCTGTAATATTTAACAGAAGCAAACTGCCACATCTTTCTTCCGTGGAATGGCTGTTGGGTTCGAACTGCCAGCTTTTCAGTTAATAGCTGAGCACTTAGCCACTGCCCCACCAGGAGCTCCATAATTCCTCATTTACATATAATACCTCAAAAATGTGAGAATTAAATGAGAGATTTATAAGCATATTTTGGCACATTAAAAAAAATGATCACAATGGTATTTGCTATTTTTAGAATCAACGTGATGGGGTCACTGATTGGATGCTGGAATGAGAGTGAGGGTGAAAACTCTGGACTGAACCTGGAGACTTGGATGTTACATAACAAACACTGACAATACACACAAAATTGTTGGCAACATGAGAAAAAGTCCAAGGTTGTGAACATTTAGAGTATGGACACAAGAAGAGAGCTTCACAGAATAGACTTGAACATGTATAACAGATCAGCAGAGAGTCACAGAAACCAGGGAGAAGGGGTCGGGAGAGCAGCACTATGTCAAAAAGCTGAAGATAATTCATAGAACGTACAGACTGAAAGTTGTTCAGAATATAACCACCAAGAGAAGTAAGACACAAGAATAGGTACTGCATGATTCCATTTGCGTAAAGTTCAAAAACAGGAATATGTTTGCTGACCTATAGGAACCAGAATAGTGGTTCCATTGTGGGGAATGGTAATGGCTGGTTCCCAAAAAATAAGTGTTGTTAATACTAACCACTAAAAAGATTTTGTTTGCAGGGCATTCAGTTTATGCTAATGGTGGTGGAATATTTTGGAAAAGGATAGTAATAATGGTGGCACAACATGAAAAATGTCATCAATGTCCCTGACCTGTAAATGTGGAAATTGTTCTGTTGGTGAATGCTCTGTTGGGTACGTTTAAAAGAAAAAATCCTAACCTCTGTGCCTATGGTTGAAGTCCAATTTGGGAATAGGTTGTTTTAGCTATGTTAGTGAGACAGGATTAATATATAATGAGATATAAAAGAGATTAAACATAAGTTATCAAGCAGAGATGGGGGACAAGATACACCAACCTACATGAAGATCACCCAGCTTAAAGAGGCAAAGAGAGTTTGGTTTGGTTTTTGGTTTGGAGCATCTTGGAATATAGCAGAACTGTGGAAAGGAGCATGGGAAGCAGGGCCTTCTCAATTTCAAACGGTGGGGCCACAGTCTCCTGGATCTCAAAGGTAGGCTACAATCTCCTGTCTTTCTCCTAGGTTTGAAAGATTTGGATCTTTACCAACTCAGTTGTAGAGTGTAAGGTTGCTAAGTTGTGCCATGGAGATGAGCCCATTCCCCAAAGCTGAGGGGACACAGCTGCCATGCTCAAGGAGCAGAAGAATAGGCCTGCCAGGATCTAGAGGGTGGGATCACCACCACTTAGATAGACTAGGAGAATGAGCTGCCCAAAGCAAAGGGAGCAAAGCTGGCATCCTAGTGGGCATGGAAGGCAAAGCTGAAGTCCAGAGCTAAGGGGCCTCCACCCAGAGTCTGGAGGGTGAGAGCATTTGCTCAGATGGTCTCAGAGAACAGAATTAATTTAAAGCCTTGAGAGCTAATGTAATGCATTTTGCTGGGTTTTGGATTTGCTGCCCATTATTCTCTTTTCCTTCAATTTCTCTCATTTGTAATGGAAATGTTGTATCTTCTACCTGTTCCACCATTGTGTTTTGGAAACAGATAACTTATAGTCTAAATTTCACAGGTTTGCATATGAAGAAGAGTTTTGTCCTAGAATGGAATATGCCTAAAGTCTCACCCACATTTGATTTAGATGATTCAGAAGATGAGATTTTAGACTTGGAGTTGATTTGACTTTAGGGATGATGTATGTGATGGGGTGAATGTATTTTGCATGTAAAAAGGGCATGAATTTTGGAGGCCATGGTGTAGAATGTTATGGATTGAACTATGTCCCAAAAAAATACATGTTGTAATTCCTAACCTCTTTGCCTGCGGCTATAATCCTTTTTGGGGATGGAAATTGGAAGCAGCACAAGGGAAGTTTCTGAATTGTTGGCAATAGTCTGTATTTTGTTCTGGGTGGTGATTACTCTGGTGTGTTCATTTTGTAAAAATTCATCAAGCTGTACACTTAAGTATTTATTTGCAGTGTAGTAAGTTACCTGATATGGCTTTTCTAGTCATAAGTCTTTGTAAACTCCATTGTGGAATTTTCTGTGAGAAACTGAGTAGCTCCTGATTGTTAAAATCATCCACCTGGGGTATTTCTGTTGGGCGCAGTACAAAGCAATCTTCCTGGAAGTTTGCTGTATGTCAGGTGCTTAGAATTCTGATGTTATGATTGGCTAGTTTGGCAACTCTGCCAGGCTCCAAAGGAGGCCTCCTAGAGGCAGAAGTCTCTCTGACTGCTGGCTGGGAAGGATGTGCTGCTGAAAGAGACATGCGCTCCTGAGAGACACACACTGCTGGGAAAGAGATGCAAGAGACACACATTGCTTAGTGAAACATGAAAGGGATAGAGACTGTGAAAGACTATTGGCTGAGAGACGGCAGGTTTTCTCCTAAACTTGAATTGTAGCATGGTGCTTCTCTAATAAACACCATAATCTGTGAGTTCTGTGTGGCCACTGCAGTGAATTATCAAACCCAGCAAAAAGGTGGTGAGTGCTGTAGGAGGAACGGTTGGTGTCAGGGTTGGTGAAAGGGCTGGAGGGTGGGATCACAACTTAGATGGACTAGGAGAATGAGCTGTCCAAAGCAGAGGGAGCAAAGCTGGCATCCCAGTGGGCATGGAAGGTGAAGTAAAAGCCTAGATTGCCTTGAGGATACTATTGGTAAAATTATGGATGCCAAAGGCAATTCTAATGAGGGCTCGGAAGTGAGGAGAGCTATGGAGAAAAGCATGTCTGGCCTGGCCAGAATAGGCCTTGGGCTACTGACGGTGATTCTGTCTTCCTCTTGTGGGGTTAGAGGAGGTCAGGGGGCCTCCTTGCCCCTTTGTCAGTGTTATATTTTAATTTCTTAGTATTTTATTTTAACAGCTCTAAAAAGCTACAATTAGGCCAGGTCTCCATTTTATAAAAATTAATTGCTTTGAATGTCAATGTACATCATTTTTCCTTCCGTTAAATGTGTATTGTTTGTTTGAACCCATAATTTGACGTGTTTAGATCTTTTAATTTTCCATTTTTGACCAATATGTTAACTGTCTAACCAGTTTTGTGCTAACCATAGATTTGATAACCATGATTTTTACATCTTCATTCAAGTCATTGGTAAAATGACTTGAAATAGACAGGCCCAATCTCACATCATCACACTAGAGATTTGCTTTGTGCTTACTTTATTTATTTGATTATTCAGGCAGATTTGCTAAAATGTTCTTATTGAGCCTGGTCCACATCTTCCAAATTGAGGTTTGTAACAGCCCAATTTGCTTTTGGACCTTAACATATACCATCTCTCTGGTCATAAATAATACCTCCTCCTGTACATAAACCTTGAATTTGTGACAGCCAGGCTGCTACATTATATGGTTTGGCACTAGGCCAGTGCTATTGATGGTAATGAAGAAAGAAGACTTTTAATTGTGTATATAACTGATTAGAATAGGAAGAAGTTATTAATGGGTGCAAACAAAGAGTGAGATGATCATCTCAGAGTATAACTGGTTGGCACAATAACAGCATTCAGGAAGAACCTGTGTGTGTCCCTCAACCTATGTCATGACTTAGTCTTTAGAAAGACTTTTAAAAGATGTCATCAAAAACCTTGCTGAATGAAGTTTAAATGGACTATGTCTGCTTAATTCCCCTAATGTATAATTTTAATAACCATATTGAAGGGAATTGGAGACACCCATGGCTCAATTTGTTCTTGGTATGCCTATGCTTGGGTGTTTTGATTGCCACATCATTTTCTACGAACTAACAAATCATCTGCTTAATAATCCTTTCTAGGACTTTGCAGAATTTAAAGGAAATTAAAAGGTGAAAGTGGGAAACAATACTTACCCTGGAATTAAAAAGATCCAGCCTTATCCCTCATGTACCTTATAGACTAGTGGAGAGAGAGACTGCCAATGATTTTGTTATAGATTGAATTGTATCCCCAGAAAAGATGTATTAAAATCCTAACCCCTGTACCTGTGAATGTGACTGTTTGGAAATAAGGGTCTTTGAAGATGTTATTAACTACATTAATAGGAGGTTATACTGGAATAGATGGAGCTCCGGTAGCATAGTGCCTAAGGCACTTGACTGCTAACCAGAAGGCTGGCGGTTCAAACCCAGCAGCCACTCCTCAGAAGGAAGGTTAGGCAATCTACTTCCATAGTGATACTGCCTCAGAAAACCCAAGGAGTGGTTGCTATGAATCAGGGCCGACTAGATGGCAAATAATAACAACAACCACAACATACTGGGATAGAGTTAGGACCTAATCGTGGATGACTCGTATCTTTACAAAGGGAAAGAAAATACAGAGACATACAGGGAACCTATTTGAGTGTTCACCACTGAAGCATTATAGGGTAGGATAGAGTGGAGGCAGGACCAAAGAAAAGTAGAGAGTCATGAAGGAGGCTGTTGTAATAATCTCATCAGGAGGTGATGAATGTCTAAATTAGAGTAGTGGCAAGGAGAATGAAGAGGAAGATAGAAAAACTGGGAAGGTGGCATTTACTCCTGGCATCGCTCTCATGTCATTGCCTTGTATTATTTATTTTATCTTTTTTTTTAATGTTTCATGCATTACATTTGTTGTTGTGTGTCATCAAGTCAGACCAACTCACAGCAACCCCTCCTTGGGTTGCCGAGGTGCTATCACCACTTCCGAGGAGTGGCTGGTGGGTTTGGACCATCAGCCTTCTGGTTAGCAGTCAAGTGCCTTAGGCACTATGCTACCAGAGCTCCAAATATGCGTTATATTACTGCATATTTTTTCTGAAGATATAGATTTTGGGGGGCACAGTCATTGCTATGTAATTGAGAGCATGTGAAGCCAATACTGCAGGCCAGTATGATATTAAATAGAATTTTTTTATGTAGACCTATTTGAAGTTGTCAATCTTCCTCTTGGTCAGCAATTTAGAAAATAAAGGATTAAAAAATCATCCAGCAACCCTTCCTTAACCCAATTCTTCAAAGTTGAGTTTTTACCTACCTTTTCTTTGATATTTCTGGGATTCTTCCCAGCTAGCTGTCATTTCTTCTGATCTGAACTCTAGAGCCCTGTACCCTCTCACCCAGTACTTTATAGTAGTTATTTGTATGATTGTCTTGTCTCTCTGATAGATGGTCAAGCATCTAAGGGCCAGGACCTTACTTATTCATCTTTGCTTTTTTCTGTCACCTATCATCTCAACATTCCTCAATTCAGCACAATGCTTTGAATGTAGAACAGAGTCAAAAGATGTTTGTTGAATAAATGAAAAGCTATCCTTTATGTCCCTGTGGTAGTTAAATTTGTATGTCAACTTGGGTGGGCCTGGTTGAGTGGCTGTTCCAAAACAAAGTCTTATTTTTACAGTTTGCAGCCAACCTTCCTCAGAGCCAGACAGAATTTTGTACTTCTTTTGTATCTTCTCTGAATCACATCAATGCTAGTGAGTGAGTTTTATATCTTCCCTAGAACCTAAGATAGGTCCATATAGATTATAGGCTTCAATAAATACTTTCTTGGTTTGTTAATAGATTAATCAGCTACTTTGAGTTTCTTGGGAATAAGGACTAAGGAGAAAGGAATAAAGTTTGTGACCTGTATTCACTGAGACATCTTCTAAGAAAAGGATTCAATTCTCTAAGTTGCACTTATTAAAATGCCAACAAGGTGGTTGACTTATATCTGAGCAAGTATTTGGGGCCTTGGGTGGGGGAGGGGGTTGTCAACTAACTGGATTAGGTAACTAACTGATATGATAAATGACTATGTGGTCATGGCAGCATATACCCAAGATTGAACATCCTAAAATATCTACATTAAGTTAAAATTTAAATACATACCAAATTGAAATATATTCAGGAAAAAACTCTTTTTCTTTTCTCCACCCCCAGTTCTACCCCAGTTGAGGGCTTAGGGGAAACACAAATATTTGATAAAGATTTCATATAAAGAATTATTTATTCAGTCAATAAATATGTATCAAAGTCAAAATTAGATATGTGGCAATGTTTGGTGCCATGGAAATTGCAAAGAAATATGCATGTCTCATCCTTAGATAGCCTTTATTCTAGGTAAGAAGAAAGAATTATATACACACACACAAGAGTAAGCTAAATTGTAATAGAATTTCAGAAGAGAGATTGAATGTTGTGATCTGAACATGGCAGGGGAAAGCTTCATGAAAGAAGTATCTGCAGAGGATGGATAACATTTCAGTAGGCAAAAGAAAATACTGGGTTATCACGATGCAGAAAGGTAGAACTTTGAATTGTGGAAAAAGCAAGTTTGTTCTACTGGCTGTTCCCTAAGCATGCTAGAAGATCTGCTGAACTATTGCATACATAGAACTTGAACTCAGAGAGACATCACATCTAGAGCAGTATAGTGAGAGGTCATTTGAAGGTTGCAAATAGAAAAACTCTCAGCACATGGAGAGGGTAAAGGATCAGGTCAGGCCGCCTGACCACATGAGAAATGACAGGTGCAGGGAGCCCCAGCAGAAGATGGAGAAGGAGCAATCAAAGAAGTGATTAAAAAACCACATCCTGATGAGATGTATTGAAGCGAAATTTCTTAGGAAGTTTGGTCAAAGGACTGGTCATTGAAAAAACCAAGGGGATTAAAAATTGAGGACAGGATATTGGTGAATTTCAAGAATATAATTAAAGTATAAAAGTAAGGATTGGATTTAAGGAAGTAAAGCAATAGATTTTAAGTAAGGATACACTGAAATTTGTCTTCAGCATCAGTAGTGGGCCAAAATCTCTTAAGATTGACTTTGGTCTTACTCTTTGAAACACCAAATAGCAGAATCTCTGATTCTGGCATCTCTAAACTTGGCAAGATCAGTGATTGTGTGATTTATACTAAGGAAGAATCAACCTTCACAGTTTCTGCAATGTACTCTCAAATAGTCCATCTATAAAAAGAGAGAATTGAGGCAGATTTGACTAACAGTTGGTGAGTCTGTTTATTGTAGGTTTTAATTTTATCGAAATAAAAGGTTGCCAAGAAAAAAAAAAAGTAAAATGAGCTAGGCAATATTTCTTCATACAGATGTACACACAAACATACATACACAGCCTTGTGGACACTGGCTATTGGACAAACTGGAGAGGCAAGAGAAGGCCTTGCCTCCTCCTTCTTGAAGAAGAAAATATTATTTATCTGGTCTGTGAAGTATGGTAGGATTTCAATAGGGAGAAGAGAGAATACAGGCTTATCAAGGTACAGAATGATGCTATATTGAAGTATGAAAAGTACACGCTTTCCCTACTCAGACATAGACACCAACTCTCCTTGAAAATTTGATTAGTGCAAATATATCTGCAACAACATGCACTCACTGTACAAAAAGAAGGGAGGGGACATTTAAAATTATAATGTTCTTGTTTAGTGAGAAATAAAAGTAATATGAATTAAAATTACAGAAAAAAAATAAAATAACCAGATTGATGTTTCTTAAGCACAGACTTCTTTACATCATTCTTTTTCAAGAAGGATTCTGAAATTGATATGCATGTTTGAAAGCTGAAATGCAGGTGGAGATTCAGAGATAATTGTATTGTCTTGAATGACAATTACACTGCTCCCTTATCACATTTCTAGATTCAAGGTTTAACAACAATTTTCTTTTTTTCCTTCACAAGATTGTGTGAAGCAACAGGCAAAAATATTAGAAAAAAAAATGTATAGATCAGGACAGTATATTGAGTTTGCTTATAAAAATATCCAAAAGCATGTTCTCAAAGCAGTACATAAAACTTCAGTTTGGGAGATAACTTGAGTGAAATTGAATTATCATTGTGGACCAAATCTGGCAGGCAAATAGTTGAAGGAGAGAGAAATTTTGACCTCCTTCAGCTACTACTGAGAGGAAAGAAAGATTGATAACTATTGTAGCAGTATCTTATACTGGCAATATCTATTACCAAAAATACCTTGTTCTTCCTTTAAGCTTAGTATGAAGTAAGCAGATGTGCATCATAGCAGTCATCATTGTTTGCAAAATTCCTGTACTGTAACATTAAACTAAAAATTTAACTCTTTAAGTTTAATAGTGAAAATAGTTAGAAATATGAATAAAATGTTAGCTTTATTTTTGTATCTTAGCAGTTCATTCTGAGATGGTGACATTAAACTTCAGTCCCATTTGCAACCCACTGTTGATTTCCTCTGCAGGTACTTGTCTCTCTGAATTTCTCATTGCTTGCTTTCCTTGTAACCTCAGTTTTCTAATGGGTTCAAGAAAAGTTGTTAATTTGCAGTATATCCAGCTTTTTAGATTGTGAGAGTGGCAGTGATGTCATTCTTGGTCTCTGCATCTCTGAACTGAAACAAGAAGTCACCCACTTTTTTTTTGTTTCTCTTCCTGTAGTTAAGACTCTGGTTTTATTTTTACCCTTTATTGGGAATACAGGGGAACATTACAGTTTAGGATCATTAACTCAACAAACTTGGTGATAGAGTATTGGAAACTAACAACCTGAATTCTGAGAGTAAGTGGTTTTCCAGTTCAAGGGCAAGACCTCTTAAGGAAAAGAGAGCCATCTTACTCTGAGCCTTCAAAGGGAGTTTGGCTCTAACTCACTGATGCTAGAAGTACCAGTCCTGATAACCATCAGTGATCTTCACCATGGCAGAACAGTCTCCAACTTTTTAGACTACTTGTGGATGAAAGAAGAATTCCAGACTGACTTACAAATTGGTTTGGACGACTACTAAGTGTCTTCCATTCACAAGTTGGCAAAATCTTCAAAGTGATATTGGATCAAGGAGCCTTTCGTGTGCTCCTAGTTACTGTAAAGTGCATAGAGACTGGTAAGTGTTAGACTGTCTTGTGCTGACCCTGAAGACCACCTGCACATTTATGCAACATGCCTATCATGGTTCCAGCTGCTTTCATGTTGAGGTCATCATCTGCATCTTGTGTTTTCTCAGCGATAACACCAGGTGCACTGTAGAGCAAAGCCAGAGGAATTAGAATATTATCCCAAAGGGCCCTTTGCCTGGTCACCATAGTAAAAATCTACATTTTTTTGGTTGGACCAGGCCATGTTTCGGCTTTCCTTCCGTCTTAGCCATAGCTCCTGTCATGCAACATCCTCCTATGGCAAAGAGGCTGGCACAGATCTGCCCATGGTTTTATTAGCTCCAGTCAGTAAAATAAATTCATCTGTATCCTACACAAGTTATCAAAGATCTACATTTAAATAAGGACACAGAGGGTTCATACAAGTTAGGGGAACACTGGCTAAATCCACGTGCAAGTAACCAGCCAAAACCCCCTATGATTTTGTTGCTGCTTCTCTACCCTCCTTCATGTCACCACCACCCTCCTTCATGTCACAGCTCCCTGCCTGTCTACTTTCCACCACACTCTCAGGCCAGAGTCATCTGCTAGGATTGTTTCACATGCTAACCTTCCAGGTGCCACCCACTTTTTTTTTTTTTTTTTTTTAACTTTATGTGTTTGGTAAATATATAGGTGGCGAAACAGTTGCCATTTCAACAGTCTTCATGTGTACAGGTCAATGAGAAGGCACCCACTGTTGATTTTGATATTTGACTGGTATTTGATTCAAAATGTGTATTTTCTTTAGCTCTAATGAAGGGAGCTCTGGTGGCGTAGTGCCTAAGGCATCTGACTGCTAACCAGAAGGCTGGAAGTTCAAACCCACCAGCCACTCCTCAGAAGGAAGATTGGGCAATCTGCTTCCATAGTGATACCACCTTGGAAATCCAAAAAGGGGTTGCTATGAGTCAGATCCCACTCGACGGCAGTGAGTTTGGGTTTTGGAATGATAGGAAATAAGGGCTCTGATTATAGGAATTCACATAAGGTAATTTGGTTGTGTGTGGAAACCAAAAATAAGTCAATTGTTTATGGGAAGTCAGATGAGAATCATTTCTATGTTTAGGAAGTCACAACATGTTTATAGGATCAAGGAAGTATGGTAGCTACTGTTAAGGGAAAGGTTGAAGATTCCAGACAAAAATGGATTAATGAAACAGTAAGTTTGAGATTTCCTGGTAATATACATCCTTGAGAATACAGGGAGGTTGATTTTGGCAAGGGGCATGTTCTGATGCATAGGTAGAAAGATCAGTGGGAAAGTAAGGAAAAAGTGAGTATTGGATAATTTGAATTTTGTGATAAATCAGATTTATGAATTCAGAGAGGAAAAGGACTGCTAACAAACTCATCACTTGTCTGTCAGTTGGTCGTACTGTGGTGACTTACACATTTCTGTGACCCTGGAAGCTATGTCACTAGTATTTCAAATACCAGCAGGGTCACCTATGATGGACAAGTTTCAGAAGAAGGACATGACAGTCTACTTGTGAGATAATTGATCACTGAAAACCTTATGAATAGCAGTGAGACATTGTTTGATAAAGTGCCAGAGATGAGCCCCTCATGTTGGAAGACATTCAAAATACGACAGGGAAGAGGTGCCTCCTCAAAATAGAGTTGACTTTAATGATGTGGATCGAGTAAAGCTGCTGGGATCTTCATTTGCTGATGAGGCATAACTCAAAATGAGAAAGAAACAGCTATAAGCATCCATTGATAATTGGAATATGGAATGTACAAAGTTTGAATCTAGGAAACCTGTAAGTCATTAAAAATTAAATAGAATACATAAAATCCATATCTTAGGTGTTACTGAGCTGAAAAGGAGCTCTGGTGGTGTAGTGGATAGAGCATTCAGCTGTTAACTAAAAGACTGGCAGTTCAAACCCACCATGGAGGAAAGATGAGGCAGTCTTCTTCCATAAAGGTTTACAGCCTTGGAAATATGATGGGGTAATTCTACTCTGTCATAAAGGGTCACTGTGGATTGGAATCAACTTGATGGCAGTAGATTTTCATGAGCTGAAATGGATTGGTATTGGCTGTTTGGAATCAGACACTCACATGGCCCACTATGCATGGAATGACAGATAGAAGAGGGATGGCATTGAATTCATTGTCAGAAGAACATTTCAAGATCTATATTGAAGTACAGTACTGTCAGTGATAGGATAATGTCTATACTCCTATAAGCAAGACCAGTTAATATGACCGTTATTCAAAGTTACACATTTTTTTGGTTCTCTATAGGAGCTCTGGTGGCGTAGTACCTCAGGCATTTAACTTCTAACCAGAAGGCTGGCAGTTCAAACCCACCAGCCACTCCTCAGAAGGAAGATTGGGCAATCTACTTCCGTAGTGATACTGCC
>NW_006921590.1:11132518-11160119 GCF_000298275.1 Orycteropus afer afer | reverse complement strand
TTCCCTTGTTACCCTCCCAAGAGGGATCGGGTCTCCGGGAGCTAGGTAAACACTGGCGGGATTGTGCTTAGTCTCCGGGAGTGAGGTAAGCACGGGCGGGCTTGTGCTTACTCACTGATCTGCACTGAGCACTTTCCCTTGTTACCCTCCTGAGAGGGACTGGGTCTCTTACTGTTTAGGAGGCTAGAAGTCCACATTCATAATGCTGGCTTTAGAGGCTGGGTGAAGGCCCCTTGACCTTGGGCTTGCCTCTTATTCCAGGTTCACAGGAGCTAGAGGCTTCTCATAACTCAGGCAGCTGCTGGCTGCTGGGGCTAACAAACCCAAGCTTGGCAAGTAGAATGGCATAATCCCAAGATCAGCAGACATATGGCAGACCACTGGTTCAAGTCCAGGAACAATCCCAAGATTGGCAGGCAACATGGCAGGCCATTGGGATGAAGACTAAGCCAAATGCATGAACCAGATGTGCCAAAAGCTAGAAACCTTTCTCAGAGCTTCACCTTATATACTGGAAGCAGGTCATACCCCAAACCAAACCAAAACCAAACGCACTGCCATTGAGTTGATTCTCACTCATAGCAATACCCTTTGGGTTTCTGAGGTGGTAAATCTTTACAGACATATATTGCCCAGTCTTGCTTCCGTGGAGCAGCTGGTGGTTTGAGCCACCAACCTTCTGGTTAGCAGTCAGATGCCTTAGACACTGTGCTACCAGAGCTCTGTCATACCCCAAAGGCAGCTAATCATCTGCTTCCAGCAGATTCCACCAAGGATTTGATTACAGTCTCATCATGGGGAATAACTGTATCCAGCTGCCCAACCACTCAAACCCACAGCCCAGCTAAGGTGACACACAACCTTAACCACATGCACCAGCCACTAAAGCCAAAGATGAAGAATTGAAGATTTTTACCAACTTGTGCAGTCTGAAATTGACCACACATACAACCAAGTTGCATTTATAATTACTGGTGATTGGAATGCGAAAGCTGGAAACAAAGAAGATGCATCAGTGTTCGGAAAATACGGCTCTGGTGATAGAAATGACACTGGAGATTGCATGATAGAATTTTGGAAGACCATTGACTTATTCATTGCAAATACCTTTTCTTAACATAAACAGTGATTATATACATGCACCTCACCAGATGGAATTCGCGGGAATCAAACTGACTAGTTCTGTGGAAAGAGATGATGGAGAAGCTCAACATTGTTGTTCAGAACAAGGCCAGGGGCTGGCTGTGGAACACAACATCAGTTGCTCCTATACAACTTTAAATTGAAGCTGAAGAAAATTAAAACAAGTCAATGAGAGCCAAAAGACATATCCCACCTGAATTTAGAGACCATCTGAAGAATAGATCTGATGAACTGAATGCCAGAGACCATAGACCAGACAAGTTGTGAGATGACATCAAGGACATCATACGTGAAGAAAACAAAAGTCTTTAAAAAGATAGGAAAGAAAGAAAGAACCAAAAGGGATGTCAGAAGAGACTGTAAAACTTTCTCTTAAATGGTGATTAGCTAAAGCAAATGGAAGAAATGATGACGCAAAAGAGCTGAAGAGAAGATTTCCAAGGGTGGCTCAAAGATAAAGTAAGTATTATAATGAAATGTGCAAAGACCTGGAGTTAGAAAACCAAAAGGGAGGAACACGCTTGGCATTTTTCAAGCTGAAAGAACTAAAGAAAATATCCAAGTTGCAATATTGAAGGATTCCATGGGCAAGATAACGTGCGATACAGGAAACATCAAAAGAATTGGTCAACATTCAACCATTTCAGGAGGTAGCATATGATCAAGAACCTGTGGTATTAAAGAAAAAGTCCAAATTGCCCTAATGGTATTGGTGAAAAACAGATCTCCAGGATTTGAAACAATACCCATTGAGAAGTTTCAACAAACAGATGCGACACTGGAAGTGCTCATTCATTTATGCCAAGAATTTGGAAGCCAGCAGCTACCTGTCCAACCAACTGGAAGAGCTCTATATTTGTGCCCATTCCAAAGAAAGGTGATCCAGTAGAATGTGGAAATTATTAACCAGTATCATTAATATCACACATCAGTAAAACTGGGCTGAAGATAAATGAAAAATGGTTGCAGCAGTACACAGGCAGGAAACTGCCAGAAATTCAAGCCAGATTCAGAAGGGGATGTGGTGTAAGGGATAGATAGCATAGCTGACGTCCGATGGGTCTTGACTGAAAGCAGAGAATACTAGAAAGATGTTTACCTGTGTTTATATTGTCTATGTAAAGGCATTCAAATGTGTGGATCATTTATGGATAGCTTTGGAAGAATCGAAATTCCAGAATAGTTAATTTGCTTATGAGGAACCTATACATAGACTAAGAGGCAGTCATCGAACAGAACGAGGGGATATTGCATGGTTTAAAATCAGGAAAGGTGTGCATCAGTGTTGTATCCTTTCACCATACTTAATTCAATCTATATGCTGAGCAAATAATCCCAAGAAGCTGGACTGTGGCATCAGAATTGCAGGAGGACTCATTAACAACTTGTGCAATGTAGATGACACAACCTTGCTTGCTGCAAGTGAAAAGGACTTGAAGCACTTACTGATGAAGATCAAAGGCTGCAGCCTTCAGTATGGATTACACCTTAACATAAAGAAAACAAAAATACAACTGGACCAGTAAGCAACATCACAATAAATGGAAAAAAGATTGAAGTTGTCGTTTTACTTGGATCCCCAGTCAACACCCATGGAAGCAGCAGTCAGGAAATCAGACATCATACTGCACTGTGCAAATCTGCTGCAAAAGACCCCTTTAGTGTTGAAGAGCAAACATGTCACTATGAAGACTAAGGTATTGAAAATACCCAAGCTATGGTATTTTCATTTGCCTCATAAGCATGTGAAAGCTGCACAGTGAATAAGGAAGATTGCCGAAGAATTGATTCATTTATGGTGTTGGTGAAGAATATTGAATATACCATGGACTGCCAGAAGAATGAGCAGATCTGTCTTGGAAGAAGTACAGCCTGAAAGCTTAGAAGCAAGCATGGCGAGACTTCATCTCTCACACTTTGGCCATGTTTTCAGGATGGATCAGTCCCTGAAGAAGGATATTGTGCTTGGTAAAGTAGAGGGTCATTGAAAGAGGGGACGGCCTTCAGTAAGATGCATTGACACAGTGGCTGCAACAGTGGCCTCAAGCATCCAGAGACTGGTAGGGTGGCACCGGACCAGGTAGTGTTTATTTTTGTTCTGTTGTACATCGTGTCACTATGAGTCAGAACCCATTTGATGGCACCTGGCGACAACAATAAGTAAACTACTAGGACATAAAAAGCTGTTGCTGAACAGAACCTCCCTAAAACATTGCAACAGTCTTTCATTTATTTGGTCCATGTCTACATTGATCCGTTTTCATGAATGATTTTCACGGCCAATAAAGGATATAATTATATTTAACCAGACAAAAAATATTCCATCATTTGATAATAAAGTAATGGTACAGTTTTAAGTGTACATCTGAAAATAAATCTCATTAATTTAGAATGTTGTCACATCTAAGAAAGTAAAACCTTCCATTAGAGGAACTTCTGAATACACATGCCCTTTGAAGACTTTAGAACTTAACAGTTTGCTTGTAGCCATCACCACCTTACTCTGATGATATATTAATTTTTACTACAAACAAGAGGTGGATTTCTTTGTTCTTTAATCTGCGTGTCACTAAATAGTTCTGACCACAAAAGAAGAAAAACGATGAAAAAAAAGTTCTTACAGGCTTTTAAAGAAAAGTAGGTTTGTCTATTATTGTCGGAACAGGAAATGAATCTTCTTATGGAGAAAAAGAAAAGCATCGTTTGTTAATCATTTCTACCTTGACATGTCATATTTTTTAGTTCTTTGTACTGCTTATTGGAAGTAGATAAAGTATAGTGGTATGCCTCATACTTCTGGAATTTCTATCAGGTCTTTTTTCTAATTTGATAGATTTATGAAATATAATTAATCCCAAATCTACAGTTAATATTTCAGACTTAAAATCTGTACTGACCAAAATATTCATCACCAGACTGTGAAAGTTCCTCTAAATCAAAATTAAAATAACAACACATTTCCCTTTATGAACTTTACACAGCTGTCAGTTGATACACACATGCACATACAAACAGGCACTGTCAGCCTAACTGCGAGAACATCAGAGATTCTCAGTTGTCATTTTTAGTTACTGTCTATATGGCCCTCTTTTCAAATGTGAATATTCTATTCTTTTCCAGTTCATCTGTTTATTGAACAGCTATGTACTGACATCCTACTCTCTCCTAGAGGGGATAAAAATCAGTGTCCCATATAGTCCTTGTCCTTAATGATCTTAAATAAATTTGTTTGCTTTCTGAATAGACAGTTATTGCTGGCCTGTCTACAAAAATTCATTTCTGAATCCTTATTTCAGCTATACATACAGCTATCAATCATGAAACTAAGCTGGCACTATTTATTTAAAAAACTGCATATGGTATAGTTGTTTATTTTTAATATTTGTTGTTATACTATAGTAGCCAATTTTCTGCCATATAAAGATGAATGCTGCAAATAATAGAAGAAGAGAAACAGCCTAGAGTGTTTATTTAAGGTACTTCAGATTTCTTTTAGGGATAGGAGGTTTAGGCTACAGGAGCAGAACATTAGAAAACAGGAGTGTATTTTTCACCACACAGTTAAAAGCATTGCTTTTTAACAACCCACCTCCCCTTATTTAATTTTTTTCTTGTTTCTCTCAGATACATTTCCACCATCTTACAGAAAATTAACCTAGTGTTTGTTTTAAGACAGTTGTTTTACAGAAGGATTCCCTGGATAGTGCAAACAGTTAATCCTGTCAGCTCCTAACAGAAAGGTTGGCAGTTTGAGTGTATCTAGGGGCACCTCAGAGGAAAGACCTCACAATCTATTTCCAAAAAGTCAGCAATTGAAAACCCTGTGGAGCACAGTGCTCTGACACACGGGTTCACCATGAGTCCGAATCAGCTTGTCTGCAACTGGTATAGTCTCCTAGAGTATACTGGAGGGAAAGAGAGAAATCCGAAGCAACAAGTTTCAGAAGCCCTTGCATATGAATGAAGCAAGATAACCTAGAAGGTGGAAATGTAGACTAGGGAAATAATGTCAGCAGTCATGGACTGGTAGCAAAAACTATATTGTGGACAAGTGAAGAGTAAGGGAGGGAGAGAGGAGGAGAAAGGGGGAAAAAAAAAACTGACATGGTAATTTAAATGAATTACAAACCTATGTGGTTATCATTAATGAAAATACAATTTAAGCTATCCCTGATAGTATTGAATAGCACTTCAATAAACCTAAAAGGTAATTTTAAAAAAAGAAAATCTTAGTGTTTTAGATGAAAGTTTACACTGCAAGTCAAGTTTCCATTTAGCAATTCATACGCAATTTGTTCTGTGACATTGGTTACAGTCTCCACAATGTATCAGCACTCTGCATTTGCACTCAACCTACCCCATTTCTATCCATCCCATTTCTCTGCCCCTCCTTGCCTTCTCATCATTGCTTTTGGGTAAATGTCAACCATTTGGTTTAAAGGAGCACTTTCCTCTTGGGTGGTGGTGGTTATTTTATAGGCCAATCTGTTGTTTGCCTGAAAGGTGACCTCTGGGAGTGGCTTCAGTTCCAGACTCAAAGGGTATCTTAAGGTGGTAATCTCAGTCTTTATCTGTCCAGTAAGTCTGGTCTTTTTTATGACTGAGTTTTGTTCTACATTTTTCTCTCCTTCTAACCAGGACCCTGTACAGTGTCCCTGGTCCAAATAGTCGGTAGTGGTAACCAGTCACCATCTAGTTTATCTGGTCTGAGGCTAGAAAAGGCTGTGGTTCAGTGGGCCATTAGTTCTGTGGACTGATTACTTCCTTTAGTCCTGGTTTCCTTTACTCTCCTTTGCTCCAGATGGGAAGACTAATAATATCTTAGATGGCTGCACAGAAGCTTTTAAGACACCAGATGCTACTCACCAAACTAGGGTATAGAACATGATCTTTATGAACTGAGTATGCTAATTGACCTGGTTGTCCCAGGAGAGGATGATCCTCAGCCTTCAAACCCAGAAAATCAATACCTCCAAGTATTTGGGTATGTCTAGGAAGTCTGCTTTATTGTCCTAACAAGTTATTCTTGAGTACTTGCCAGGAAAGCAAAAAGAGATATGTTGGCTCTAGTCCTTAAATTCTTGATATGAGTTGGTTGCCAATTTACCCTTTTTTGTTTTGTTTTGTTTTTTTGGTGAGGAGGGAGACTTACATCCATCCTCATGAGGATGCCTCAACCCAGAGTCAGATTGCCTTCCCTTACATACTGCTGACTTCCTATCCTACCCTTCTCTCTAATCTTCTTGACACGCAGGTTCCAGTGAAGACCGTGTTCAGAAATGGTCTTTGTGTCAATTCTGTTTACTCTTTACCTGTAGTGCCTGGTCCCTCCTCTCCTCCATATCTCCTTCAAATTGTAGATTGAGTTGTCTATATTTTCTCCATTTCCCACTTCTGTTTTCTATTTCACCTGTATTCCTTTCATGCTTGATTTGGTCTGCTTTTAAGACTATACAAAGAAAAGCTTCCACGATGTTGATCATATAAAAGCTGTTTGTGAAGTTAAGAATCAATTAGCTTCATCAACCAGAAAAGATTTGTTCCACAAGAAAGTGGTTTAAGAACGAGAGTTATGTAACAAACGTAATCCACATTCCTAAAATACTCAAGAACATACAGGGTAAGAGACCACCTCAGTTTGTTATTCAACGTCCACCCCTCCATTCTTGCAGTTTAACCTCAGTCTTATTTTCTGACTATTTATGGGTATTTTCTTATCAATATTTTCATGTCAGGTCATTCACTAAAGGGGGCATGATAATCTAGAATCAGTACAATCTCAAGAAGAAGTAATAGCCTGAAAATGCTTATCTTCCATCTGACCAAATGATCTTCTTGCCATCATACCCATTTATAGAGAAGGTTTACAGAGTATCCATTGCTTTTAACTCAGGTCTACACACAGTATCATTCACAGACTGTTTAAAAAAAAATTCCAAGACTTAATAAAAGTAAAAGGTACCCTATTTAAATTTTCAAATAAGCTGCCTATTAGCTATCAGTTTGAGTGTGCAAAACCTGGAGTAGCAGGTCAGTTAATTACATCTGTTCACCACAGGTGTTTAAAAAATATTCACTAGAATATTCTAAATATGGAGGTTTAATTATTCAAAGGTTAAACAAAAGATAAGTGACAATTTTCAAGTTATGTCAAAACATTGGGGTGGGTTTTGTTTTGTTTCTTCTTCTTGACTGGCTCAGGTTTATTGCTTTCAGTAATCTTGCGGAGATGATAGGTCATTTGGCATAATAAGAACAGTAATAATAACGTAAATATCAACAAACATTTCTTTCTCTTTACTAAACAGTTTACATGTATTCTCATTTTACCAGAACTGGATCTGAAAAAGCTGTTCAATCCCTACATTATTAATCTTGCTATCTAAAGTCAAATTGTCAAGATACAGAATTCATAAAATTTTCTTTATTCCCTTCCTTTACTGTCATTTTTGAAAAAACTCTTTGAGGGTGGTGTGTTGTTTTCTTACTTGTGTTTGTTTTATTTCATATTTGCTTGTCTCCTGGTAATGTCTTCATCTCATATTGGAATTGCCATGAATGTGAGCTTTTGGTGTGCTTTCTGTAAAGATTGAGAGCCTTGGAAATCCTACGAGGTAGTTCTACTCTGTCCTGTAGAGTCATTATGAATCAGAATCGACTCAATGGCAGTGAGTTTGGTTTTTGATTTGGATCTTGTGTGTTGATTTCTTTATCTGTCAAATGGGAAATAATACCTACTTCCCAGGGTGAGTGGGAAGATTAGATTATATGATAAATGCGAATCACTTAGAGCAGTGGCTGGCACAGAAACACTACATAATTGTTAACCTTTTTTTGGTTACAACTTTCTATGGTGTAAATACAGTATTTTCAAACTTCATGGTATCAACACAGGGAAGAAGTACCATTGTCCTCTCTAATATGCATGCAAAGTTTGGAAACATTTATGATTCTTATTGAACACTATTCAACTTTCAAAGACTATCTTTTTTGTCTGTTACAGTAGGCATTTAGCCAACTTTATAGTCACTGGCATTAATACAGTTAGGCATGGTTTCATTTTGAAAAATATTAAGATATAGTTTATTTCTATACTCTTATTGTTGTTGTTAAGTGCCATCGAGTTGTTTCTGACTCATAGCAACCCCATGCACAGCAGAACGAAATGCTGCCCGATCCCGCACCAGCTGCATGATCCCTGCTATACTTGAGCCCATCATCACAGCCACTGTGTCAATCCATCTCTTATAGGCTATATGAAAAACCACATTGTTTTTTCTTTGTAGTTATGATAAGTGTTTTGTATACTTTTGGGTATTTATTGAATTATTAATCTCTTAAGGTAAATAATTGCCACTTCATATATCCACATATATCAAAATTATTACTTCTTTCCCAAGGGATGAAGGAAACCTGTATATTATTGGCATTTAACATTTAGCAAGTTTGTAAATATACTACATCTTGCAGAAGTGACTTACTTAGTGAGTTGTTGTTATGTGCCATGGAGCCGTACCTGTCTCATAGCGACCCCTCCTTGGGTTTCCGAGGCAGTATCACTATGGAAGTAGATTGCCTAACCTTCCTTCTAGGTAGTGGGAGACCTATCCAAAACCTACTGCCATGGATTCAATTCTGAATCATAGCAACACTGTAACACAGCGTAGAACTGCTCATAGGGGTTCCAAGGCTGTAAGTCTTTACAGAAGCAGGCTGCTACATCTTCCTCCAGCAGAGCAGCTGGTGGGTTCAAACTACCAGCCTTTTTGGTTAGCCGCTGAATGCTTTAACCACTATACCACCAGGGCTCCTGAGGCTATTAAAGAGAAAAAAAGAAAAATAAATAAATAAATAGGAGGACATTCTCCTTCTGTGTATGTTTATGTCACTGCCTTTAATTTAACAGCAAGTGTCATATGGCCTATCATTTATTATGCACTTTACATGAAATCCATTAAGTATCTCAGCTGTTGTGCTTCCTAATTAATTGTTGTTATGTATGGGATATTTTTGCAGTTAAAAAGCAGAAATGAATCATCCTGCCTTAGAGATGAAGGTTCATTGGACATCTGTTAAATTATGTCTCATTTGTACAGTACTAATTAATAAGTAAGTGTTGGATCAACATAATCCCACATAATGGTTTTTTTTAAAATTCAGTGTTCAAGAACAGCTGTTCTTAGTATCTGATCTGTTTTTTCCCCCTAGTTCTCTTAAGCCTTCAGATTGTACTCAGATTGTACTTCTAGGAATGCCATACTCGTAGGGCTATGTTGAATTTTTGTATCTTACTTTTTTTTTTTAACTGATTTAAGGAAAGAAATCTCTATTTACATACCAAACAAGCATTGCTTGACCTGGTTTCAGGATCTGTGTCTTAACCAAAAAGTATCAGCAGTGGTTCAGTAGTAGAATTCTACTTTCCATCTAAGAAACATGAATTGGATTCCTAGCCAGCACACCTCTTGCACAGCCATCATCCATCTGTCAGTAGAAGCTTGTGTGTTGCTCTCACGCTGAACAGGTTTCAGCAGAGCTTCTAGACTTAAGATGGACTAGGAAAAAAGACTTGGTGATTACTACTGAAAATCACCAGCCACTCCTCAGAAGGAAGGTTGGGCAATCTACTTCCGTAGTGATACTGCCTCAGAAACCCAAGGAGGGGTCACTATGAGTCGGGTCTGACTCGACAGCACGTAACAACAACAACAACAACAACACTGAAAATCAGTCAGTGAAAACCATATGAATCTGCACCTCCTCATAGGAATGATGCCAGACCGGGCAACATTTCATTCCATTGTTCATGGTGTCTCCATTTGTCAGAGGCTGATTCTGTGGTAGCTGACCACAAACTAACATCTCGTTTAAAATAAAGTAACTGAGGTATCATCTATAAGAGGAGAGATTTTATAAAGATTTGAATATAATTCAATTCTTCCTGAGGGGTGATTTTGTTGCCTTATATTTTATTATATATGGTATAACCTAAGGAGCCCTGGTAGCACAGCAGTTAAGCACTCAGCTGCAAACTGAAAGGTTGGCAGTTTGAATCCAACCAGCAGCTCCATATCCGTTGCTGTAAGATTATAGTCTAAAAGACCCTATGGAGCAATTCTACTCTGTCACATGGAGTTCCTGTGAGAGGGAATTGACTCAGTAGCACCTAACAACAATACCATGTTACAATCTGGTCTCAAAGAAGCCCATGTAGAAGCAAACATAAAACCACTTAACAGTCCAAGGATCTGGGACTTCTACAGAAAAATAAGTACACTTCACTGAGGTTGAGCTCACAGTCAAAGACTATAATCTACACAATGACGTAATTTCCAATAAAGGAAAATCAACTGGATTATCATTCTTAAAACTTGAAACAATAAAATAATTTGAAAGGATACATAAGATAATTGTTAAAAGAGCAAAGATAATAAAAACTATAATGAAAGAACAAGTCAGTATGAAGAAAGGAACACATAAATTTGTTGAAGAACCAGATTATTATCTACATTATTCAACATAGATATGGTCCTAAAACATTCTATATAAATTGAATGTTTATGTATTGTCTAAGATGTATAATAGTTGGTCCCTAATAGGAATGGTGCAGAGGTTAAGCACTCAGCTGCCAACTGAAAGGCTACCAGTTCAAATCCACCAGCCACTCCATGGGAGAAAGATTTGACAGCCTTAAGATTTACAGCCTCAGAAACCCTATGGAGTAGTTCTACTCTGTCCTGAGATGGAATCATTATCAGTGGGTTGGATTGCCTTGCAGGAGTTATCTGCTGTGTGTGAACGGGGCACTGGGAACAGAATCAACAGTTCTCTTCTTCTAAAAAACTAGTTTCTCATGATAGGGAAGAAATTTTCCATTTGCATGTTTATTCTACATTTATACTTCAGCTGAGAAATACTTTTTAAATGTAAATTTCTGAGCTTTAAAGGTTATTTTCTTTTATCATTAAAATTGTACTTGAAAGCTTTAAAAAACATTGCTGTAGACTGCAATCAAATGTAGCATGCTGCACAGCCTCTTCAGGGCTGGTGAGGTGTAATCTTTATGTGCTAGAATTTCTAGGTGATATTTTAACTTCTTTACTATCAGTTATTCAAGACCAAATATATTTCCTTTTTGAGTGGGGAAGGGCTGTTTATTTAGTTTTTGTTTTGTGCTGCTGGCATGTATTTCTTAGAGTCACTTCAGAATTTGTGACTCCCAGTACTTTTAACGGGCTTTTCCAGTTTTTATTGTGTCACTAACACTTAAGAATAATCTTAGGGTATGTTAGTTGTTGGTACAGTGCTGTTAAATCCATTTTAAGAAAAGATCACTTGAAATCTCAAGGGAAATGGGACTGACATTTTAAAAATGTGTACTAACAACCTATTCAACTACAATTTTATAGAGAGCCTAAGGCCGAGAACCATTTGAATGATGCTAACCTTGCTATTTTTGGACCTTTGTTACATGCTTCACTGATTCATGGCACAGAGGCTCCAAATAGTTCCTTTCTGGGTCTCTATGGAAAAGTGTTTATTTTTAAAAGGAATGTGTTTTCACTGATCTCATATTTCCTCGGTAAAATCACAGTACCATTTATCTAGTGACCAAAATATTTTTTTTTAAATGGCGGGTATGTGCAACATAGAAGTTACTGTTGTACAGATTTTTTTAAAAAAATAATATTTTATTGTGTCTTTGGTAAAAGCCTACATAGCAAGTCAGGTTCCCGTTTGACAGTTTCCACACGACTTGTTCAGTGACATTAGTTCAGTTAAATTTTTCACGTTGTGTCAGCATTCTCTTTAGTTATGTTCTGGCCATTCCATTTTATACATTTATTTTAAAGTGGTTATCAGAATTCGTTTTCCAGTTGGAGGCATTTGTTTACTGTAAAACATTTTCCTAAAGTAATGTGTACAATAAATTTGTCAGAAATATTTTATTAAACTATTTTCTTCTCTGTCGATACTCATGCTCTCCTTGGTTTCTCTTCCCTTACAAAACCACTTTTTACTGAATGTGGTATACTGTCTATACCTATAACAAGGGGGTTGTTGTTGTTGTTATGTGCCTTCGAGTTGGACCGGACTCATAGCGACCCCTCCTTGCGTTTCCGAGGTGGTATCACTACAGAAGTAGATTGCCCAACCTTCCTTCCAAAGAGTGGCTGGTGGGTTTGAACCTCCAGCCTTCTGGTTAGCAGTCAAAGAGGGTAGTATAAAGCAAATACGTTTAAAAAGCCAGGTAACTAGGAAATGGGAGGGAGGGGAGTGGAGACTAATACTGAGTTCCTGCTAAGTGCATGGTATGAACACTTTTTATATACTTCAGTCACTGCCCGTGTGGGATTAGCTGTTATTTTCTCCATGTTGTAGAGGAGAATACTGAATCTCAAATTAGTCCCAATTCAGGATCCCATCCAGTCCAACTCCAGCTAACTCCCAAACCTGTTTATTCTTTCCACAAAACAACTCTTGCATCTTGGAACTAAAATGCACCTGAGAAATAACTTACTTAAGTCTCTCATTTTGTAGAAAATAAAGGCTCAGAAAAGCAAAATAACTAAGATCATTGTTATTTTAGGTTATATTCTTACAAGGAACTTTCTAAAATTATTTTTAAGGAAAATGAAAATAATACAGTGTATTATTTTAATACAGTGTTTCTGAAATAGGACAGCTCCATCTTATGGTACTTTTGAGACAAAGTAGTAAAGCAAGTGGGAAGTATATATATAATGTCATATTAGCTTCTTATTGCTGTAGTAATGAATTACCACAAACTTGGTGCTTAAAACAACAGAAAATTATTATCCTGCAGTTCTGAAAGTGAGAAAACTAAAATCAGAGAGTCAGCAGAATTGTGTTCCTTCTGGCAGCTTCAGAGGAAAATCCATTTCCTTACATTTTTCACCTTCTAGAGACGGCCTGCATTCCCTAGCTAATGGCCCCTTCGTTACATCATGCCAACTTCATGCTTCTTTCATCACGTCTCCTACTAGTGACTGTGGTCTTCCTGCCTTCTTTTCATAAGGATACTTGTGATTATATGAAGCCTTTCCAGATAATTGAAGATAATCTCCCATCTCAAGATCATTGATGTAATCACATCTGCAAAATCTCTCTTACGTGTAAGCTAATGTATCTGTGGGTCTCAGGGATTAGGATGTAGGCATCTTCGGAGGTGAGGAAAAGGATACATTATTCTTCTTACCGACATGTACACTCACACAACTAAGCGATGTTTGTGTATCACACAAAAATAAAACCTTTCTCATCCAGAGTCATCTGGGATTTAGCCAGTCTACATAAATAAGTTTTCTGTATCACTACATCTAAATCATGTTTTGACATTTTCATTCTGTTCTAAAATGTTCTCTCTGCCCAGCCTTTAAAAACAATATTCTCAATATAAGTTTACCTCTCCTTGAGGAATGTTGTTGTTTGTTAGGTGCTGTTGAGTCAGCTCCAATTCATAGTGACCCTGTGTACAGCAGAATGAAACACTGCCCAGTTCTGTGCCATCTTCACAATCCTTACTATACCTGAGCCCATCATTGCAGGCAGATACTGTGTCAATCCATCTTATTGAGGGTTGTGGTAGTTATGTGTGTGTGTCAACTTGGTTGGGCCTGGTTGAGCAGCTGGGCAGCTGGTGGTAGTTATTCCCCATGATGAGACTGGCAATCAGCTCCATGGTGGCAGCTGAGTAGCTGCCTTGGGATGTGGTCTGCTTCCTGTATATAAGGAGAAGCCTTGGGAATGGTCTAGCTTATCGCACGCTTGGATACTGCATGTAGCTGTGTTGTTGCTCAGCAGCCTCCTATGCTCTGCCAACCTTGGGACTTACAATGGACTTAAGTTAATGGCCTGCTGTGTGGTTTGGTAACATCGGGACTATGCCTTTTGACTTGTCAACCTTAGGGCTTCTCAGCCTCAGCAGCCAGCAGCTGTCTGAGTGAAGAAATGCCTCTAGTGCCAGTGGGCCAGGAGCAGGAGGCAGAGCTGGACCCCAAGGTTGAGGGGCTTTCACACAGCCCCTAGAGCCTGGCACTTTGAACTTGGACTTAAAGCCTCCAAATTGTGAGAATAAACTCCTGTTTGTTAAGGCCATCCCATTTGTGGTATATTCTTGTCAAAGTGGCACTAGGTAACCAGAACAAGGGTCTTGCCCTTTCTTGCTGACCCTCCACATTTCCACACATGATAATCCTTCTCCAGGGAATGGTCCCTTCTGACAACATGACTAAAGTCGGGGAGACCAAGTCTGGCCTTTCTCACTTTCAAGGAGCATTCTCGCTGCACTTCTTCCAGGACAGATTTGTTAGTTCTTCTGGCAGTACATGGTATTTTCAGTATTCTTCGCCAGCAGCACAACTCAAAAGCACCAACTCTTCTTCGGATAGGTTATCACTGTAAACATCAGCTATTCAGCTGTGCTTCAATATAGCTATAAATGCAAATGCAAATGCAGATGTAGGTTGTATAATACACAGAAGTCAGGAGGTATTAACCCCTGCAGTAGGACTGGAATTTTTTTATCATTTGCCTCTTTGTCAGGAGAGTGGAATGAAGGGTATATAGCTGCCCAGCCATCTGAGCAAGATAACTTGATGAACTTTCTGTAAAATTGAGTTAGAGATCACAGCAACCAGTTGCTCTGTAGGTTGAAGATGGGAGAGGAGTGGTTTTTCAGCCACAGAAAATCTTCTTCTAACAGTTGCAAATCCTATGATATATGCCAGTATTCAAACATTTCCTGTTTCTGCATCACTAATGGAGCTCTGGTAGCACAATGCCTCAGGCAGTTGACTGCTGACCAGAAGGTTGATGGTTCAAATCCATCAGCCACTCCATGGAAGGAAGATGGCACAATCAACTTCTGTGAAGATTTACTGCCTCGGAAACCCAATCAGGGTCACTGTGAGTCAGAATTAACTCCATGGCAGTGAGTTTTTTGGTTTTGGGAATGTCTAACCACTACAGACAATTCCTTCTCTTTCATTTTCCTTAGGTTTGTCAGTAGGGTCTGGGAGAGAATACTGACTATATCAAGAACTTTTATTAGCAATCTTTTGATTGTATTTTATATTTTTATTTTGAAGGAATGTGAGAAAGGTACCAACAACACTGCCTCCAGTTTCTTCCCCACAAGAAAATAACATTTTTGCTAATGTGACCAGTCACACATATTTTCACACATATTTCTCTTTAGCATTTAAGTAGTCAGTAGCAACAATTTAAATTTTTATGTTGGAATGTCTGGCACATACTGGGTGCTTACTATATATTTTCTTTTTTTTCTTACAGATTTAACCTGTAAGAAATCTCTTCTGAAATAGTTTCTTAATCTGTAGGACTTTTTAGTGAATACCATTATGGTGTGTTGTTGTTGTTGTTATGTGCCATCGAGTCGGCCCCGACTCATAGCGACCCCTCCTTGGGTTTCCGAGGCAGTATCACTACGGAAGTAGGATTGCCCAACCTTCCTTCCGAGGAGTGGCTGGTGGGTTGGAACCGCCAGCCTTCTGGTTAGCAGTCAAGTGCTTTAGCCACTATGCTACCAGAGCTCGTAGTGGATGTTAAAGATATTTCCTGCTTTTTCAGAATATTCTCCACAATTTTCTGGCTTTTACTGATTACTGAAAATTGTCGTTCTAAAAGATTCTTTTGACTAAATGAACAATAAGATGTTACAACCCCTTGGAGAGATGCTTACCTGTTTGAGCACCAGCTTGTGGTAGGTTAGCATTTGTTTAATAAGCAGTATGTTCTTTCTGTGTCCAATGCCAGGCACTGCATTGGACATAAGTTGAAAGGAAATACTTTTATGAGTAACTTACAGTTTGATGAGGAGGTCCTGTGGCAAATGTGGTAATAGAAGTAAGAACTTGATCAGGGAGCCCCAAAGAAGTTATGATTTACATTATAATAGATAAATGCATGATATTTCTTAAAACTGTGTTCCTAAATTTCCCCAGGTTTCAGAGAGGGTATTTGTGGGAATCTGCAGCTTTAGGGTGTGTAAGAACAGTCAGCCTGCCTCTTTAATGCTTGAAAACCTCTCATGATAGAAGTTAACAGGCATCACCAAAGTAGATCCTTTGTGTCAGCATTGTGAGACATTCAAGAGTAAAACACTCTCTACCCCCAAAAAAATGGACAGAATCCTGTACTGACCTCATAGTTCATTATTTTTTATCCACCTATATGGCACTTGACTGCTAACCAGAAGGCTGGCGGTTCAAACCCACCAGCCACTCCTCAGAAGGAAGGTTGGGCAATCTACTTCCATAGTGATACCACCTTGGAAACCCAAGGAGGGGTCTCTGTGGGTCAGGTCCAACTTGAAGGCACATAACAACAACAACATACTTCACTTCTAATGATACATCTCCACTTAAAACACCAGAGTCAATGGTAAGAAACAAGCTTAATTAGTAAATGGGCAAAAGACATAAATAGGTATTTCACTGAAGACTGTCCAGATAGCAGATAAGCATATGAAAAGATGATCAACATCATTAGCAGTTAGGGAAATGCAAATTAATAACCATAGTGGAGTTCCACTGTACCTTATCAGAATGGTGAAAATAAAGCATAGTAATAGCAATACTGTCCAGGCAGGATACAGAGAAACTAGATCACTCACACACTGCTGGTCAGATGTAAAATGATACAGTGACTCTGGAAAAGAGTGACTTGTAAAACTAAATGTATGTGTACCACACAACCCAGCAGTTGTGCTCTTGGACATTTATCCCAGAGGAAAGAAAACTTAAGGTTCTCACAAAAACATATTGCACAGATAGCATTATTTCAGAGTAGTTTTATTTATGATAGCTAAACTCTGAGTATAACCCAGATGTCCTTGAATAGGTAAATGGTTAAACAAAGTATGGTATATCAATACCAGGGAACGCTACTCACCAATAGAAAAGGAACAAACTCTTGATATATGCAAAAACTTGGATCTCAAGGGAATTATAAAGGGTGTGGGCGAATAAAGAGGGCAATTTTAAAAGGTTATTTGTAGTGCACTGCAGAAGCCATGGCTGGTGGCTGTGTTGAATCTCTGTTGCTGCAGCTGGGTCCTGGCATCTTTGCAGTCTGAGTCCAAATGCACCTCAGGCAGTGCCCACTCTTTTCTGAGGCTGAATGGAAGCCATTCCCAGGTGGTTGATCCGTAGAAGTGGGATAGGAACATCGACTCCTCCACAGCATTTATTTTGCAAGATGCCTGGGTGGAGATACTCAGCACACTGGACCTTAGTGGGCCTCCTGTTAGGAGACAAGTCCCTCAGCAAAACTGCAGAATGTTAGACCTAGAAGAGACCTGACTAGTCATCCCTTCAGTGGCTGTCAGGCTGCATATAATCTACTATGTGGAGTTACCTGTTTCAACTGATACAAGCAGGTCAGGGCCATGCTATGTTGTCAGAGACATTTGCCACAGCGCCAAAGCTGACTGGCTGAGTTGTGCAGAGAGTAGGGATAGAAAGGTGCCTATCATCAGGAGCTGTCTCAAAAGATTCCAGAACCTCTTCCAGGAACACTGCCATTGGCTTGACAGGATGCTCTGTCTCGTGTAGCAAATTACCCTCTACACCAATGTGAGCCAAACTTGTGAATGTAACCCACATGCACAGGTACAGATAACATTTATATTGTGACCTGGTGCCCCACCCCCATCGAAACAAAAATTTGTGATTTAATAGCCTTTAAAACAAAAACAAAGCACTGCCATGGAATGAATTCCAATAACAGTGACCCCCATTGGTTTTCCAAGGCTGTAATTCTTTATGGAGATACATTGCCTCATCTTCCTTCCACAGAACAGCTAATGGGTTTGAACTGCCGACCTTCTGGTTAGCAGCCAAATGCCTTACCCACTACACCACGGGAGCTCCTTTTAATACTCTTAGCATCTGTAATGTGCAAACCACCAAGGGATCACACCCACAATTGCCAGCCCATCTAGCTCAATGTTGATACATTGTTCTCAAGGAATGTCACAACAGACAAGGCCAGACAAGGGGCCATTAAAGATACAATGAAACACAAATACTATATGATCTCACCTATATGACGTAAGCAAATATGTAGAAACCAAACATTACCAGTAGTAACCAGGGTGAGAGGGAGGGAGAACTTATGCTTAGCAGGCATTATGTTAATGTTGGTGGAATGATTTGGAAAAATATGGCAAGAATGGGTGCACATCTTGAAGGGAATAATGTCACTTAATTGCACATGTAGAGATTACTGAGATGGCATATACTTTGTTACATATATTTTTGTCATAATAAAATAGATACAATGAAAAAGAAGGTTTTTTGCTATATTATTCCACTTTACTGCATTCTTGAAATGACAAAATTGTAGAGATAAGAAACAGGTTGGTGGTTGTCAGTGATCAGGGGGAAGAAGAGGGAGGTGGCTGTTGAAGGAGAACATGAAAGATGTTTGTGATGGAGCTGTTCTGTGTCTTAATTGGCCATGTGAATTTACACGTCATAAAATTCCATAGAACTAAATATACATGCTTGTTTGAATGCATGTAAGACTAGTGAAATCTGGAAAAGGCCCATGAATTGTATCACTGTCAATTTTCTGTGATATAGTTATGCAGCATGTTATAGTGGGGTCACTATGAGTCAGCGGGAGCTCTGGTAGCATAGTGCCTAAGGCGCTTGACCGCTCACCAGAAGGCTGGCTGTTCAAACCCACCAGCCACTCCTCGGAAGGAAGGTTGGGCAATCCTACTTCGTAGTGATACTGCCTCGGAAACCCAAGGAGGGGTCGCTATGAGTCGGGGCCGACTCGACGGCAAACAACAACAACATGAGTCAGAAGCCATCTTGCTAGCAGCCAGCACCATGCAAAATGTTATCACTGGGAGAAACTGGGTGAAGGTTATATGGGATCACTCTATATTATTTCATATACCGCATGTGAATGTACAGTTATCTCAAAATTAAAAGTTTGAAGGGGAGGAGAAAAAAAAAAAGGCTTTGAGGCTGAGTAAGATACAATGGAGTTTCAGGTCAGCGAAACTGGTCACATTCTTGCTCCACCACTTAGAAACTGTGGGACTTTGAGCAAATCCTTTATCACTGTGCCTCCCTTTCTTCATTTTTAAAATAGTACAATAATACTTCTTTCCTCATGGAGTTATTTTGAGGATTAACTAACTCAAAGTGGTCAGTCAATATCTAACAGGTTTTTTTTTTAATATCTCTGTTATAGCCTACTCATCATTTACGTTGTATCATAAAAATCTTTTTATCCAGCACTTAAAAGAGTAGACACAGTGACTTGTCTGAAGAAATTTTAGTATTACTAGGTATTCTGTGTTTCATTAACTTCTGCTCATGTCTTTTTTTCTTTCTACTTTCATGGAGTTTATTGGGGATTTTTTTCCTGCCTTCCTGAGTTAGACATCTCAGTCATTATGTCTGTCGTCTTTTCTAATGCATGCATTTTAAACTGTACATGTCTTTTTTACAGTTGTTTTGACTGAATTACAAATGTTAGTATTGGCAGCCTAACTTTTTGTGGTCATTTAGCTATAACTATAGCTGATTTTTTCTCTTTGATCCATGAGTACTTGAAAATGTTTTTATTTTTTTCAGTTTCCAAACATCTGGAGGGATCGTTTATATGATAGATTCTTATTTTGCATTATGGTCATAATATAATTTCTTTGCAATAGGTCAAGCTTTATTTGTGGCTTAGCATGAGGTTAATTTTCATAAATATTTCTTGTGTGCCTGAAATGAATATTAATTGTTGAGTGCAAAATTTTATTTTCATTTCACACCTTGATTTTTTAAATTTCTTTGTTCATATCTTCAGTATCCTTAGTAATTCTTGGTCTGGTTGACCTATCAGTTTTTGACAGATATATAGTGAAAATCTCCCTGATTGTGGATTTGTCATTTTTTTCTTATTAATCTGCCAGTTTTTACGTCGTGTATCTTCAGCTGTGTTGTTAGATACAACAGATGCAGAATTATTCCATTCCTGCTGAATTGTTCATCTTACCATTTTTCAGGAACCCTCTTTATCTTTAACAGTGCTTTTACCTTAAACATACATCTGATCTAGGATCACTGAGCTCTCATTTAGTTATTATTTGTATAGTATATTTACCTGGGATTTCGAATTATCTGAGGAGACATTTTTCTCCCCTCATCCAGAGCCCTGGCTTTTGCTGGCAAGTTTTCTTGTTATTTCCCCCATAATGAATATTTTTTCAAGTCCACCCATTTAAAGTCTACACATTTAAGCACCCTAATTTATGCAGGGTCTCCCACTTTCAACCCTTTACCCCATACAGGACTTGTTGTTGTTGTTGTTATGTGCCGTCAAGTCAGACCTGACTCATAGTGACCCCTCCTTGGGTTTCTGAGTCAGTATCACTATGGAAGTAGGTTGCCCCATCTTCCTTCCGAGGAGTGGCTGGTGGATTTGAACTGCCAGCCTTCTGGTTAGCAGTCAACTGCCCATTTAAAGTCTACACATTTAAGCACCCTAATTTATGCAGGGACTCCCGGTTTCAACCCTTTACCCCATAAAGGGCTAAAGCATTGGTTTCTTTCTCTGTAAGGGCATTAAAATGCAAGCCTTCATTTTATTGAGCCTGACTACCATCCTTCATCCCCTTTTCCCAAGCTCCATCCTGGGCAGCCATACTGTCAGCTCATGTGCTTACTATAATGTTGTTTTCACTTCTGGCTTTTGGAGATTCTCCTTGCAAGTTCAGCTATGCATTTTAAAGAATTTTAGTTCTAATTTCTTCAAAACTGTTAGACGTGTGGGGGGTGTCAGGTTATCAGGTGTCTCACTTTGGGAGAAAGGCAGTCCTTATTAGAAGTTCTAGTCTAGCCGGTGGGAGCCCTGGTGGCGTAGTGCCTAAGGCACTTGACTGCTAACCAGAAGGCTGGTGGTTCAAACCCACGGGCTACTCCTCAGAAGGAAGACTGGACAATCTACTTAGTAGTGATACTGCCTCAGAAACCCAAGGAGGGGTCTCTATGAGTTGGATTCCACATGACGGCAGTGAGTTTGGTTTTTTGGTTTTATTTTAGCCCATGAACAACACTGTATTGTTCAACAACTGTAGAAGACCTGGAGCTACCCTTTCTGAGATTTGACATCGTATAAATTAAATAAATCTCCTGATGTGGATGTTGGATTACCTGGTGAGGTGGCAACACCTGCAGAGATCTACCATGCCTCTGGGCCCCTTGCTTCTGAGACATTTTGAACTTTGGGTACCAGAAAACTGGTCTGTAGAACACCAAAACTTGTGTATCTTTGAACTTACAAATTAAACATGGTATTAACAAACAGCATGCAATCCTCTTACTTAAGTAAGAGTCTTAGAAAGTAGTAGTCAGTGTTACAACACTGATTTAACTTTTTCAACTAAAGTTCTTTAAAAATATTATAACCATGCTTCAAAATAATACGTAAGAGTAATAGTGATCTAGCTATCATAGGGAAAAGGTAGGCTGTACTAATACTATATTCAAAATATACAATTTGAGGAAAAGTTTTGAAAATTATAACTAATGTTATTTTCCTAGGTTTATTATTTATATGATGTCCTATTTCATGTTTTTGAACCATGACATTGTTGTTGTTGTTATGTGCCATCAAGTCGGACCCGACTCATAGCGACCCCTCCTTGGGTTTCCGAGGCAGTATCACTACGGAAGTAGATTGCCCTATCTTCCTTCCGAGGAGTGGCTGGTAGGTTTGAACCACCAGCCTTCTGGTTAGCAGTCAAGTGCCTTAGCCACTATGCTACCAGAGCTCCCATGACACAGAATGTTTATTGTCCTTTATTAGTATTCTCATGCTTTTTTAGTTGTTGGATTTTTTTTTTTTAATACACAAAATCCTTTAAAAAAAAATTGAAATCCCATGCCAGTTTCCTTTGAAATTTTTATTTTCTAAATTACAGATCTTTACTTTGAAATTTTTCCATTGATCACAGTCACTTTTCCTCTTATGAGTAAATTCAACTCCCCAGAATTCTTCATCAGAAGCAGAACATCATGTTTTTACTGTTGGGTTTTAGTTCTTTGGGCCAAAGTAAGTTCTTAACATAATGATTTTTGTTTATTACTTATTGTCATGTGTCTAAAGAAAATAAAAATTACATATGTTTCAACCAGTGACCCTAGTGTTATTTGCGTAGTAATAGCCACTACCATTGTGTCAATTCTGACTCATAGTGACTGTATAGGTCAGGTAGAACTGCCCCATAGGGTTTCCAAAGCTGCAAATCTTTATGGAAGCAGACTGCCTCTTCTTTCTCCCACAGAATGAATGGTAGGTAGAAACCACCAGCTTTTTGGTTAGCAGCCAGATGCTTTAACCACAGCACCACCAGGGCTCCTAATGAAATAATAAAAGCCAAACCAAACATGCTGCCATTGATTCATTTGCAACTCATAGCAACTCCCATGGGGTTTCCAGAGCTGTAAATCTTTACGAAAGTAGATCGCCTCATCTTGTGCCTATGGAGCAGCTGGTGGTGGGTTTGAACCACTGACCTTCTGGTTAGCAGCCAAAATGCCTTAACTGCTGCACCACTAGAGCTCCTTTGTGTAATAATAGGTGTGTTTGTTCATGATGCCTTTACATTTTCCTCTAGGTTACCTTCCGAACAAGAATCTATCACTGTAATATTAACAGCCAAGGCGTGATCTGTCTGGACATCTTAAAGGACAACTGGAGTCCGGCCCTAACCATTTCTAAAGTTCTCCTCTCCATCTGCTCACTTCTTACAGATTGCAACCCTGGTAAGAGACTAAATCCAGTATTGAATTGGAGCTTTTTAAGACATAATTGTCAGACTTTAGTAAATTGTTTACTACTACTATTGTTTTTACTTTTAAATATCCATAGTATGTAACATACTTTCTTTTAAATTGTGTGTTCTCATTAGTCTTTTTAAGGCCTATTATTTGCCAAGAAGAAAAATGCAGAGTGGTATAAATTAATGAAAAATCATTTTAGATGAGAAAGTGCATTTAAAGAATGCATTAAATTCTGCTGCCAAATAATAATAAAAATTCAAATTGAATAGCTTAATCTGTAATTAGATGCCTACCAGAAGATGTTAATTTGAGAAATGTAGGCTATTAAAATCTGTTAACAACCAGGCAGCACCACACAGACATGACCTCTTTGGCATCTTAACAACCGTGCATCCTGACAAGCTAGTAGAACAAAAAAGCTGAATGGTCTTGAACTAGGAAATACCCAAAAGTAAACAAGGAAGTACTACTGCTCAGAAAGACTGAAGAGAGTTTATGGCCAGGCCTTTGTGGCTTGCGGGAGTGCTTAAAGCTGAAGGTTTCCTGTGTACTTCTGGATGTGTGACTGTATCTTTGACCAGATTTTTTTTTTTAATATATTTCTACATATTTGGGAACACTCTCTGATTATTAATTAATTGTCTTATTTGTTTATAAAATTCTGTCTTTCAGAGTTAGATATAAACTCTATTTATTAGAGAAGTGAAATTTTAGATAAAAGAGCAAAATAACAGTGAAATTAGAGCCTCTCTTAGGTTCCTGATTGGTTTATAAAACCTAAAGAAATTATCATCTTTTCTACTTTTGTAGTTTTCTTCTTTTTTGATAATAAAAACTTTTTCAAATGAAGACATGTACAAACAGAATTTAATACAATTGAGATATTTTGAAAATATTCAAATGTAACAAATTAATGCTTTTAATGCCAAAAAGAAAATAAAATTCTGCAAGGTTGTTGTAAAATGTTTCAAAAATTAATTCATACTTTACCCCAGGTAGTGATTGAGGTTCAGTAATGCAGGACTGATTTAAAGTTGAATGATGAATACTTTGTTCTTTCAGTCCCTTTATTCCTATTTCACCCTCTTTTGTCTCAATAACTGTTATCACCTCGTTTGTAGGTAATCTCACAAAAAGGCTTATTTTTATTTTTTTCGTGATTTGAAACCTAGACCGAGTGGTGCTCCTGGAACTGTTACAAGCATGTGCCTTTCCCTTACACCCAAAAAAGTATTTCTGGGGTCTTACTAAAATCTGAGGACAGTGAGGGTATTGTTTTTTTAAGAGAAAAATTTCTTTTGAGAGGTAAGCCTTTATTTGAGAAAACACCTTCGTGTTTATGAGTCACTTATGAGCACTAGATGAATAAGTGCTCACCTCTTACACATGGAATAAGGTGTTACCGCATGAACGGAGAGAAAGCTCAGTGCTGAGAGGCAGTCCTTACTCCTCTGGTACCCAGACCTAGCCTGCTTTGCGCCCAGTCAGTCAAAATGGGGCCTTTTACACTAAATCAGCTTATATGTGAGAGTCTGTTCTCTGTACAGGTATCCTTGCTTAGAGGAATAGATGGATGCATTCCAGCAAAGCCTTCTCTCAGCAGTCAAAAAGATGACTGTGCAGTGAATCAGAATTTTATTTTCCTCTGTCTCAGAAAATTACGTATGCATTCTGCCAAAGAATTTTACCCCTGGCTAAATCAAAATCACCTATAAGAAATAGATTTTGAAAATAATGCTGTTCAATATTGAATAAGAGTAAGCCTAGAGATAATAATGTCCCTTAAGTTACGTGAACTAGACAACCTATCTGACATTCTGTTGTTGTTGTTATATGCCGTCGAGTCAGACCCGACTCATAGTGACCCCTCCTTGGGTCTCTGATATCTCAGCTTTGATTGTTATTAATTACTTGTCTTTGGCTTGGTTATGATTAGATAGTAAATTGTATTATTGAATATTACAAGTTTATAATAATGACTTCCTTCCCCCATCTTCCTTCCGCAGAGTGGCTGGTGGGTTTGAACCACCAGCCTTCTGGTTAGCAGTCAAGTGCCTTAGGCACTACACTACCAGAGCTCCTACCTCTCTGACATAAGACTAGAATATTATTTGTAAAATACATGCTAACAAACTGTTCATACTCTAATACATATGAAAAGGTTTCCTACTTGTCACATCATTTATATGTATGTTGATAGTTCTAGAGCTTTAAAAAAAGAGTTGTTTATCTTAGGTCAAAACATCCATTCTTTTGTATAATGGACTTATTTATTTCATATGGTTATCTGGGATACTTTCAGTGTCTGTAGTTTTTTTTGCCCTAGATTTAAGTTAACTTTCAATCAAACCTCTTCATATTATCACAAATAAAATCTTGATAAAAGATTTAACCAAGTTAAAAAATGCTTTCTCACTCTTATCCCTTCTTCCTGGTCTGAGGGAATCATTTGGGTTTTGACCGTTGCCTTGTGTGTTTCCTTTCCTTGTCATCTGCCTTCAGACCATCGCCTGCCTTGTGGCCCATCCTAGGCCAGCAGAGCCTCCATCTGCAATCAACCATCAGGTCTTTGTCCACTACCCTGCAGACAAACAACTGCACAGGCCAGGTCAAATGAAAATGCCCTCAGCATACCCACATACATCAGCTCTCAGGATGGATGAGCTTCCCCCCATACACACACACACACTGATACTTCCAAATAAAAATCAAGTATCACTTACCCCCAATCTTAGATTTATGCGGATCTTTACTAGAACAACAAATAGAGCTAAGAATGGCAGTTAATTAACCCTCAGCCTTACACAGTGATTAAGCTGAGGGTGAGCACAGCTGCAGCTTCATTGGCAAGAGCTTTATTCTTCTCAAATGTACGGAGCAAATGAAAAGAGGAATTTGTTCCCAGTGGCTCCCGTCACTCTCAGGGTGATCTACAGAAGTCCTGCAGAGAGGCCCCTTCCTCACTCTCCCATCACAGCCCTTTGTTTCAGATCACTTAAAGCCTGTTTGTTTTTTAAACAACTAATTCAGCCCTTAGCCAAAAGCTGTCTCTGATATCTGAGCTTTGATTGTTATTAATTACTTGTCTTTGGCTTGGTTATGATTAGATAGTAAGTTGTATTATTGAATATTACAAGTTTATAATAATGACTGATGGAGAGTGAGAGCTCTGGTGGCTTAGTGCCTAAGGCACTGGCCTGCTAACCAGAAGGCTGGCGGTTCAAACCCACCAGCCACTCCTCGGAAGGAAGGTTGGGCAATTTACTTCCATAGTGATATTGCCTCAGAAACCCAAAGAGGGGTCGCTGTGAGTCGGGTCCTACTTGACAGCACGTAACAACAACAACAATGGGGTGTGGGGACCCTTAAAGTAGGATTATTTTCAGCATAGGCATTTTTTGTATAGATTATTTATACTAAGTTTGTGAGCTGTTAACTTGATGAAGGGTACTTAGAGCACTTTAATAGGATTCCAGTGCTTACTACAAGGAGCCCTGGTGGTGCAGGGGTTAAAGCGCTCAGATGCTAATCCAACCCACCAGCCGCTCCGAGGGAGAAAGGTGAGGCAGTCTGCTTCCTTACATTTATAGACTTGGAAACCCTAAGGGGCAGTTCTAGTCTGTCCTAAAGAGTCACTGAGTCAGAATTGACTCGATGACAGTGTTTTGTTGCTGTTATTTAGAGCTTACTGCAGCAGCGTGAGCCTTACTCAGCCCTACATTTCCTATTCTGTTTTATCTGAGACCAGTACTCATCTGTCAGTTTGTCACACTGTGGTGGCTTGTGTGTTGCTGTGAGGCTGGAAGCTATGACACTAGTATTTCAAATGCTATAGCAGCACAGAGCTTCCAGACTAAGACACACTGGGAAGAAGGACAGGACCATCCACTTCTGAAAAATTGGCCAGTGAAAACCTTATGAATACGTTATTGAAAATATCTGAGAACCAACAGAGAACTATTTCTTTTCCTACAATTTAGGTGAAGCTATATGACTGATAAACCTAGCTGTTTCCAAAGCCAATTATAACAGGAATTTTAAAAAAGAAATGTTTTTCTGGAACAGCCAGTACAGGTGGACTACATAGATTTTAGGTTTCCACTAATGCCTACTTTTAAGTAAGAAACTTTTAAGGTCAAACTTCATGGCATAGCATATAACTAACTTCAAGCTTTTTTTTTTTTTTTTTCTTTTTTTTTTTTTCCTGTAAAGAATGGGCTTCTCTTCTAGATTGTTTCATGCTGAATTCCAACAGTAATTCTAACCAGTATTTCCAAATATGGATATAGAAAGACCATACTTTACAGTCATTTAACTCTCTGACACCTTATACCAAAAATAAAGCTGCAGCTATATGTACTGCTGATGATCAATCTACATTCTATTTTTAATACCAGGAGAGTAGATAAAAACCAGAAAAGTATAAAGAACTTTGAGTTCTAGCTCAGTAGTGTCTGTAAACTCAAAAGACACTACCCCCTCACACCCTTATGGGTCCCCGTAGGCTTGTTGTTGTTGTTGTTATGTGCCGTCGAGTCGGCCCGACTCATAGCGACCCCTCCTTGGGTTTCCGAGGCAGTATCACTACGGAAGTAGGATTGCCCAACCTTCCTTCT
>NW_006921590.1:11130538-11131873 GCF_000298275.1 Orycteropus afer afer | reverse complement strand
CAGAAATCTGGTGGTTCAAACCCATTAGCCACTTCTTGGAAGGAAGGTTGGGCAAACTACTTCTGTAGTGATACTGCCTCGGAAACCCAAGGAGGGATCGCTATGAGTTGGATCCAACTCAACGGCAGTGAGTTTGGTTTTCGGTTTGGTATTCATAGGACAAGTAACTAGAAAATAAGTAAAAGTCACAGGAGCTGTGAGTGCTTTCCAGGCTCTAGTTATATTGCTGTCTCAAATCTGGGGATAGATACGGAAGGTAACAGAACACTTCAAAGGGACTATGATACCTACCATAGTACATAAAAATCTTGTTCTGCATCCTACTTTGGTGAGTAGTGACTGGGGTCTTAAAAACTTTCAAGCGGCCATCTAAGATGATCTCCCCTCGTCTGGAGCAAAGAAGAGTAAAGAAAATCAAAGTCATATGGAAACATTTAGTTCCAAGATATGATTGACCGTGGAGACCTTAGCCTTCATGACCCTGAGACCAGAAGAACTAGTTGGTGTCCAGCTACCAGTGCCAATCACTCAGAAAGGGATTAGAATTGGAGATCCTGGATAGAATGGGAGAAAAACATAGAACAAAATTCAAAATCACAAAAATGACCAGAATTACTGGTCTAATAGAGACTAGTGGAACCCCTAAACTATGACCCTGGGTTATCCTCCAGGCCTGGATCTGGATTCACTTCCATGGATTACCTCTCAGCCAAATAGTAGAAAGGCCTACAAGGAGAACACCTACCTACCCCAGGGAGATACACCCACCTACCATAGGGAGATGCACCCTTTAAATCATTCAACTGTGAGACATGAGAAGAGCAACATTTGCATAGAGGGAAAGTTGGGACAGACAGGAAGGGCACAGGGAAGGGATAATTGATAGGAGGAGAGCTTTATGAACAGCCTAGAAACATTACCTGATACAGTGCAGGAGTATGAGCCCTTCAGTCAGAAAACTTTCAAAATACAACTAGGAAAGAGGTGCCTCATCAGAGTATAAACAACCTTACTGATATGAATAAAGTAAAGCTTTCAAGACCTCCATTGCTGACGTGGCCTGACTCAAATTGAGGAGAAACAGCTGCAAACATCCATTAATAATCGGAACATGCAATGTATGAAGTATGAATCTAGGAAAATTGGAAGTTGTCAAAAATGAAATGGAACGCATAAAGATTGATATGCTACACATTAATGAGCTTAAATGGGCTGGTTTGGACCATTTTGAATCAGACAACTATATGATCTGGTATGCTGGGAATGACAATTTGAAAAGAAATGGCATGATATTCATCTTCACAAAGGATGTTCCAAGATCTGTCCTAAAGTACA
>NW_006921590.1:11124379-11126307 GCF_000298275.1 Orycteropus afer afer | reverse complement strand
TATGACACTGGGCAAGTTGGTTGCAAAGGACCACTTGAAAGTGCTGAGGAGCAAAGATGTCTCCTTTGAGAACTAAGGTGCACCTGACACAAGCCATCATATTTTCAGTTGCCTCATATACATATGAGAGCTGGACGATGAATAAGGAAGACCGAAGAAGAATTGATGCTTCTGAGATGTGGTGTTGGCAAAAATGCTGAAAATACCGTGGACTACTAAAAGAACTAACAAATCTGTCCTGGAGGAAGTGCAGCTGCAATGCTCCTTGGAAGCTAGAATAGCCAGACTTCATCTCACATACTTTGGTCACATTGTCAGAAGGGGCCATTCCCTGGAGAAGGATGTCATGCTTGATCAGGTGGAGGGTCAACAAAAGAGAAGGCTGTCAACAAGTTGGATTGACACAGTGGCTGTTGTGGTGGGCTCAAGTATAGCAGGGATTGAGGACCTGGCACGGGACCGGGTGGTGTTTCACTGTGCTGTGCATAGGATCGCTGTGAGTCGGAGACGACTCGACAGCACCTAACAACAAATACACACACACACACATACTACATAAGAGTTAGCAGCCCTACTGATATATTTAAGTGCTCAACTGCTAACTGAAAATTTGGCAATTCAACCCACTCAGATGCACCATGGGAGAAAGATCTGCCAACAACATCATATCCTTGATATTTCTACTCTGTGTAAACTGGTGTTTATTTAACATGACCGTCAGTTTGATAGCTTCCCTGAGCATCCAGTTTACCTATGCAGAAAAAGAGAAAAGACTTTTTATTATCTTTCAACAGATTGTTGTACAGAAATGCTAACCTTAAAATCTTAGTTACTTCCATAGTTTAAATATATCTCTTTAGTAGACTATGATTCTTTTAAGATGGTAAAAACTAGCCTTTACCATATTTTTTGATACATGGGATGCAGTGAAAACATGCCTTGAAAGTTTTACTCTCATCTCTTATCTAAAGACGATAAGGGCTTTTGGAGAAATTGCTCCCATTTGGTACAGAAGAAAATTCAGTATTGTGTTTATCTTCTTGATATTTCTCTTTCACAATTTTGTTTCCTTACCACTGACCCAGAGAATAGCTGTGAACTTCTTTGACCTGTATAGAGCTCCCAGCATTCTTAAAGTAGGAAGATGAACTAGTGGTGATCTGTAATATCTTTTCTGTTTCTCTTTGACTATTACAGGGTCATCCCTTTATTTTTTGGATTCTGATTGGTATATTTTATAACAGCATGTACAGTAAAATCTCACCAATTCAGTATACTAGAGAAGAAGATTAGTCTGATGGTTATTTTTTTAAATGAATTGTCGAAAATAATAAATGTTTGAAGACTTACTAGTTTTAGGCACATATAGGAAATATTGCTAAAATATTTAAACATTTGATGACCCCTAAGCTGTTCTTTACATATAGACAAAAATAGACCCTAATGCATACCTCACCTACCTTCAAGACTTAACCTATATTGGGGGGGGAGGCATTGCTGTCAAGTCATTTCAAACTGATGGCAACACCACGTGTATCAGAGAATTTTCACTCCATGAGGTTTTCAGGGGCTGTGATCTTTTGGAAGTAGATCACTGGGCCATTCTTCATAGATATCTCTGAGTATATTTTTACAAGTTATCAGGGATTTTTCAGACAGACTAAATATTCCTATTTAATATTGTTTTACGCACTATACATCTACCTGTGGACAGCTGATCTTTGACAAAGAGCCAAAATCATTAAATGGGAAAGAGGTAGTCTCTTTAGCAAATGGTGGTGGCAAATCTGGACATAATATTTGCACAGAAATGAAACAGGATCCATATATTACATCATATAAAGAAAACTAACTCAAGATGGATCAGAGACCTAAATATAAAACCTAACACCATAAAAATCATCAAAGAAAAAATAGCAGCAAACTTA
>NW_006921590.1:11122553-11124174 GCF_000298275.1 Orycteropus afer afer | reverse complement strand
TGGAAATTATAGAACAATATCATTAATACCACACACAAGTAAAATCTTGCTGAAAATAATTTGAAAATGGTTATAGCAGTATATTGACAGGGAACTTCCAGAAATGCAAGCTGGATTCAGAAGAGGATGTAGAATGAATGATATCATTGTAATGTCAGATGGATGCTGGCTGAAAGCAAAGAATACCAGAAAGTTTTACCTGTATTTTATTAACTATGCAGAAACATTCAACTACGTGGATCATAACAAATTATGGATAACATTGAGAAGAATGGGAATTCCAGAACACTTAATTGCACGCGTGAGGAAGGAACTTGTACATAGACTGGGAGGCTGTTGTTCAGACAAAACAAGGGGATGCTACATGGTTTAAAATCAGGGAGGGAGTGCCTCAGAGTTGTATCCTTTCACTGTAATTACTCAGTTTGTATGCTGAGCAAGTAATCTGAGCACCTGGACTATATGAAGAAGAATGTGGCATCAGGATTGGAGAAAGACTCATTAACAACCTGTGATATGCAGAGGACACAATCTTGCTTTCCAAAGATGAGGATGACCTGAAGGTACTGATGAAAGATTAAAGATGACAGTCTGCAGCGTGGATTACACCTCAACATAAAGAAAACAAAAATCCTTGCAACTGGATCAGTAAGCAGCATCATAATAAATGGAGGAAAGTTTGAAGTTGTTGAAGATTTCATATTACTGGATTCCACAATCAAAACCAGCAGTCAAGAAATAAGACATCTTAATGTGCTGGGCAGATCTGCTGCAAAAGACCTCTTTAAAATGCTGAAGGGAAAAGATGTCTCCTTGAAGACTAAGGTGCACCTAATCCAAGCCATGGTATGTTCAGTCGCCTCATATGCATGTGAAAGCTGGACGATGAATAAGGAAGACCGAAGCTTTTGAGTTGTGGTGTTGCTGCAAAGAATACTGAAAGTACCATGGACTACCAAAAGAACTAACAGATCCATCCTGGGAGAAGTGCAGCTGGAATGCTCCTTGAAAGTGAGAATGACCAGACTTCTTCATCACCCCTACTTTGGTCATGTTGTCAGAAGGGTCCATTTCCTGGAGAAGGATGTCATGCTTGGAAAAGTGGAGGGTCAGCGAAAAAAGGGAAGGCCCTCAACGAGATGGATTGACACAGTGGCTGTAACGATGGGTTCGGGCAGAGGAAGGATTGTGAAGCTGGCATGGGACCAGGCAGTGTTTCATTCTTTTGTACTTGGGGTCACTATGAGTTGGAGGTGACTCAATGGCACCTAACAACAATGACAAAAAAAATGCATAGCAGAAGACAAATTAGACAATGGGGATCTCCTAAAAATTAACAAAAGACTTCACCAAAAGAGTAAAAAGAAAACCTGCAGACTAGGGGAGGAAATGGCAACAACATGTCATACAAGAAACTAATTTCTATAATTTATAGAAAACATGACCTCAGGAACAAGAAGACAAACAATCCAATTAAAAAATGGGCAGAGGACATGAATAGAGACTTCACCAAAGAAAATATTCAAGCAGCCAACAAACACATAAAGAAATGCTTATGATCATATCCATTAGAGAGATGCAAATCAAAACAATAATGAGATATCTCACCCCAGCAATAATA
>NW_006921590.1:11097585-11118728 GCF_000298275.1 Orycteropus afer afer | reverse complement strand
TGCTATTCATAAGGTTTTCCCTGGCCAATTCTTTCAGAAGTGGACGGCCTCTTCCTTCTTCCTAGTCTGTCTCAGTCTATAAGCTGGGCTGTTACCTATCAATGGAATAGTACACAGTGTTAAATAATAATGATGGATCTGTGAAACACCTAATATGGGTGAGCCTAGAGGACATTATGGTGAGTGAAATTAGTCAATCACAGGACAGATATTATATGAGACCACATCTATAAAAAGTCAAAAAAAGGTTTACTCACAGAAAGAAATGGGTAGAATGGTAAATTAGTAGTAGAAGGCAGACACATATTAACTTGGTTGAAGGGAAAGGCACTATACGATAAAGCAGAGTTCAGTATAAAATGACTCGGGCAAAGAAAGACACTGGGAGGAACACAAGAGTTAAAAGCAACAAAGGTAAATACTATTACATACACAATCCTGCAACAACAGTAATTTACCGATGGATACATAAATAGACACTCAAGCTGAACAGGAGTGGGGAGGCAGATGGTACTATACCCATGAATATATGTAAGTGTAACAAGGTATTTCTACATATGTATTTCTATTTGCTGCAAATGTATCCATGAATATAGTAGAGCATACAGGGGGCAAAGTTTTGAAAACTTCTTAGCCATACTAAACACCTTGTGGGAATGAATCGCTGAGCCTAGGGCCACAGTGCTATTCTCTCAGGGGACATCAAGATCAATTGGTATAGCATAGTCCATAAAGACAGTGCTATACCTCCTACTTTGGTGAATAACAACCAGGGTCTTGAAAGGTTGTGAGCAGCCATCTAAGGGACATCTATTGATCTCTCCCTGTCCAGAGCAAAGAAGAGTGAAAAAAATCAAAGATCCATGGAAATAGTTAGACCAAAGGACTAATGGCCCATGGGTACCCCAACCTCCACGACCCTAAGACCGGAAGAATTATGAGATGCCTGGCTACCGCTACTGACTGCTCTGAAAGGGATCATAATAGGAAGTCCTAGATAGTGTATGACAAAAGTATGTAAAACTCAAAAAAAAAAAAAAAAAAGGATCAGGCTTACTGCTCTGATAGAAAATGGTGAGACCTATGAGATTATGGCCTTTAGGACCCTTTAACCTTTTAGGCTGAGGATCACATGGTGTACCAGTCCCTCGGACTAACTGTTTCCATATGTCTTTGGTTGTCTTCATTCTTCTTTGCTCTGGATGCAGAGAAACCCCTCATTACATCTAAATGGCTGCTCGCAAGCTTTTAAGATCCCAGTCACAACTCACCAAAGTAGGATGTGGAACAATGTTTTTGTGTTATGCCGGTTGAGTTTGATGTTCCCTGCAACCATGGTCCCAAGCCCACAGGTCCAATTACTCACTCCTTCTGGGTAGCTGGCTGCAGCCAAGAAGTGACTACGAGCTTGCCAGCTCTACTATATACTTGGACATTCTTACAGAACATACAAATACACCTGTAGAAACATTGTCTGCCAATGGTCATGGGCACACAACCCCCTGCATAGACATACCTGATCGTTCAGCCTGTCCACTGATGGGTGGATACACCCATATGTCAATGTTTTCCCTCACTGACAACATAGTACTATACGTACAAAAGGGTTCATCTTTGCTGTCTGTGCCTCCCATGCACCTCTCGATGTCTTCCTCTTCCTCAGTGCCACTGTGTTGATCACTCACATTTGCATACCATCAATTTTCACAGCAGCCTTTTTCTAGAAAAGAAACATATAAACTTCAGAACAGGTTGCTGTATCATAATTGTTATTAATAATAAATTAGCAATGTCAAGTTAATGATATCTTACTGAAAAATGAAGTATGTGTTGATGCTGGAGGAAGACTATTGAGTAAAATTGTTCTTGTTTTTCTGAGGAAGTGAAGATAAATTATTTGAACAACACATTTAAATAAGAAATATTTGAAATCATAATGCAAGATAGTGTTTTAACATGGAAATTTTAGAGTTCTGAAACAACATAATAAAATGCCTCTAATTGTCCAAAAATTGACTTGTGTGGGCAAAAACATGTAGAGATTGAATAACATTTTCCCTCTTTAATTTGCATATTTGGGAGTGTATGGTGTCTTGTGGGAAATATCGTAATTATAAAAATGTGGAGAATTAACACAACTCTACCTGTGTCTGACTCTGGAGACCTTAACAACTGAGTGGTTATCTTTATTTTTCCTCTTTTCTTAGCCTTCCAAACAATATCTGGTCTGGGCAATGTGCTGTGACTATCAGTATGCATAGTATTTCTTATTCAAAAAGAAGACCATTCTGAAATACCAGACTAATTATGCTTACACAACTGCTATAATGTTTTTCTCTTTTTCTTCCTCATTAGCTTTACTTTAAGAGGTCCTGAACTTAACACCTAAGGATGTTGAACTCTTGGTTGTAGCACATTGGTGATGCACGATATTCACATAGTAAGCATTGCAGGAGTTCCTTTAAACTAAAGACAGATTTCCTTCCACAACAGGTGTATTCTTGGAAAAACTTACAAATCAAAATATTTTTAATGGATGTAAAGATGTGTTCGCATAAGAATATCCTATGAAGAAATGCAGTAGCAAATGAAACATTTATAAAATGAATAATGAATGCCTCCATTTGTCTTTTCTTGAAAAGACAACCTTCCCCCCTTAATTCAGCACTGCCTTTCCTCTGAAGGCATGCTCCCAGATAAATAATATTGTTTGTGATACCTGAGTGCCCACGTCAGCCAGATGAAGCCTAGCTAGCCGTGTGCCCATACGCAGGTGTGGGTAGTACCTTTTTTGGCAACTGCTCACCAGTAAGGTACACCACCTTCCTTTTATTCAGAGCATGGCTGCCACAAATGTACAGGTGATCCTTGACTTACAACATTTCCAAGTTATGACCATTCACATTTACAGCTGTCCATTTTAGGGGTGGTTTTTTGTACTTCTTATCATTAGTAATATGTACTACATACAGTGTTGCAGCATGTAATTTGTTGATGCTGTCATTCCCATGCCAACCCCAAAAAACAAAGATCAGATTTATGAAGATACTGGTAATAAAAGGCACTAATAATGAAAACTTTTTAAAAAAAAAGGTATTCCAGTTAGATCAGAACTGACTTCCATCACTGTTGTCAGAGCATAAGTCTGGGACTAGTTATATTCCAGTGACCGACTTTCTTGTCCCATGATGGAAACAAGTTCACATATAGGCTAGGATAAATACAGAAGGGAAGTTAGGAAGAGCACAAACTTAGAGGAGATGTTTTCACAGTTCATCAAACTTTGGATGCCAGCATTATATTTTTATAAGGAAAACAGTCAGTGCCAGAAAATAGTACTCAGGTACAGTGAACGCAGAACCCTGCTTCACTGGGGCAAAGGCACAGAGGGCCAGCCGTACCTGTTCCTCTGTAGAAGGGCACAGTCACCTGAGAGATATATTTTTTGTCTTCTTAAGGGTGGGATAGAGCTGGCATATTTTAACTTTAGCCTTTTATAGGATGTTTCCATGCCTCAAGGAATGCGTCTTTTGAGTAGATAACACATTTAAAATATTGTCCATAATTTACAGATTAATAGCATGTGGCTCGAAGAGTTAATAGTCTATACCCAATTTAGTACAAGTTTTTAAGTGAAAGATTATTGTTTGGAAGAGGCTGGTTGCTTGTTAAGGAGCCCAGGTGGCACAGTGGTTAAGTGCTTGCTGCTAACCAAATGGTCCAGTGGTTCAAACCCACCCAGTGTTTCCACTGGGAGAAAGATGTAGCAGTCTGCTTCCATGATGATTACAGCCAGGGACACCCAGTGGGCCAGTTCTTCTGTGCCCTGTATGGTTGCTATGAGTCCGAATCAACTCAAGGGCAACTAGTCTTATGGGTTTACTTGTTTGTTTGATTCTTTGGAAAGGTAGTTTATGATTGTAGTTATTTTCATTGCAAAAAGAAGCTTCTGAGATACATATATGTGGGATTTCATTTGGGGAACTCAGGCCATGTGTGCGTTCAGTTGTGTATGGGGGGTGGGTATCTTGAGATTAAAAAAAGGAGGATTCTAGATGTATTCTTAGGTAGTATGCTTGTAGTAATTTATTCTTTTTTAAAAAATAAAAATATCTTTATTGTTTTTTCTCATAAAGATAATAAATATTTATTTAAATTTGTTAAGTCAACTTTCTTTTAAAGAAAAGTATTTAATTTCGTTCGAGGCTCTTTGCTCTGCAAACACGAATTTGATGCAACTCAGCAAAGTATATTTGGCAGTTAAATTGCTCATTATAATCTTGGTATAAATTTAGATGCAGTGGCCTCAACTTTTGGCCCTGGCTTTGACCTACTTCTATTTATCATTTCCATGCATATTTTATTGGCCCATAATTAATATAAATCTAAATATGTATTAGCTGTTGCTACAAGTTTTGTCGTATGAAGTCTATTGCTCTCCTTACAGTGAAAAGCTCTAATTTATTGATTTGGAAGTTGGTCTCATTAAAGAGCTGCTGTATCTTAACTTATGATGAAATTCTCTTCTGCTTACTTTTTAGAAAATACTGTTATAAAGCCCTCACCAGTGATCATTTTTCTTCTGGAGAAACATTAAGTAGTAAATGATAGGGCAGTATATGTCACTACTTACCCATGTCTATATACCCCAAAAACTGAGGTCTTTTCCATCATAATCAATTAATATATTGTGGTAGTTTGGTTTATGTGTCAACTTGGCTGGGCTTGGTTGAGTGGCTGGGCAGCTGGTGGTAGTTAATCCCCATGAGGAGACTGGCAATCAGCTCCATGATGGGATAGCTGCCTTTGGTATATGGTCTGCTTTCTGTATATAAGGAGAAGCCTTTGGGAATGGTCTCTAGCCTATGGCACGCTTGGACCCTGCATGTAGCCGTGTCTTTGTTAAGCAGCCTGCTATGCTCTGAAGTTAATGGCCTGCCGTGTGGTTTGGTAACATCGGGACTGTGCCTTTTGACTTGTCAACGTTGGGGCTTCTCAGCCTCAGCAGCCAGCAGCTGTCTGAGTGAAGAAATGTCTCTAGCTCCAGTGGGCCCGGGAGCAGGAGACAGAGCTGGATCCCAAGGTTGAGGGGCTTTCACCCAGCTCGTAGAGCCTGGCACGTGAACTTGGACTTGAAGCCTCCAAATTGTAAGAATAAACTCCTGTTTGTTAAGACCATCCCATTTGTGGTATATTCCTGTCAGAGCAGCATCAGGTTAGCCAGACCATATATGTATTTCTCTATGTTAAAATTTAATAAACTTTTCTGTATATTAGGTGTTTTTCCACCCTTAAACTGTCCTTAAACTTTTGGCATCTGATGTTCTTTAAGGATGCCTCTGGGAATTGGGTAAGGCTTTAGAAACTTCCTGGTCTGTCCTTTTCAATGAAAAGCTTTGAAAACACAAACTAGACATTGGAACGTGAAGAAAATTCTCAGTATAAACAAACACCATTCTTTAATCACATGTGAATGTGTGTGTTTGTTTTTCTTTTCAAAACTACCCAAGGAATAGCTCAAAGACTCTCTTTCCCTTCCTTGAGGAATTTCTGAAGAGTCAAGAACATTTTATCTAGATTTTAATGAACGTTTTTCTTTATTTAAATGATGATGATTAAAAGATAATAGAGATTACAGTGGTGAAAGCAACTCAGATTTAGTCTTCCTCATTCTAAACAAAAATTTTTTTAGTGACAAAGAATTATGCAAGAATTACATATTTTAGGTAAGTCAAAAAGCTCTTTCCTCTTCCCCTACATAACATCTCACAGTTGTGTTTTTTGTTAGTAACTTTAGAATCAGCAAGAAGTTTGTCACTCTTTAAAACTAGTCCTCTTTCAATTTGTAGTCTCATTTGCTTTCTTTTTTTTGGTATACGTGTGTGTTTTTGTTTTGTTTTGTTTTCGCCTTTGCCATTAGGTAGCACAGCACTAATTTAATGCTCAATCATGGTCACTATAAAAAGTAACCAGACTTACTGCCGTTGAGTCGACTACGACTCATAGCAACTCCTCCTTGGGTTGCTGAGGCAGTATCACTACGGAAGTAGATTGCCCAACCTTCCTTCCAAGGATTGGCTGATGGGTTTGAACCGCCAGCCTTCTGTTTAGCAGTCAGATGCCTTAGGCCCTATGCTACCAGAGCTCCTATATTAACCTTTATAATTGTATATATGATCTTTCCTATGCTTCTCTCCATGCTTTATTTTAATATATAACTTGGATTATTCTGTTTCTTTTACCACTAATTCATTGAACGTGTGTATTTCAGTGCAAATTGTTTTGACTCTTGTTTGGCAGAGGAAGGTATATAAAAAAGAGATTTAAATGTTTGTTGCAGGATAGATTTTGGGGAGTACATTTCACAACTCCCCAGCACTATTTGGGTTCATCTAAAACTTCTCTCGGGAGCTCTGGTAGCATAGTGGCTAAGGCACTTGACTGCTAACCAGAAGGCTGGCGGTTCAAACCCACCAGCCACTCCTCGGAAGGAAGGTTGGGCAATCCTACTTCCGTAGTGATACTGCCTCGGAAACCCAAGGAGGGGTCGCTATGAGTCAGGGCTGACTCGACGGCACACAAGAACGACAACAACAAAAACAAAACTTCTCTCAGGAGAGACTGTATCAAGCATTTCTAGGCAGTTTCGTTTCAACAAAGGCATTTTTCCTGTGACTACCTCCAGCTGTTTGGTAGGCCTTTGGTCTTCATACAAATGGAAAGCTTTCAGGTGTTATTTCCAGGCAGGTATGTGCCTCACGAATGTCTTTTCCACCATTTAAAAGAATTGGAAATACGAGATTATTAACTAGCTGACTATGATCTGTATAATTCTAGTTCTTCACCACTTGCCAGTTTTAAAACTCTTATGTGCTATTTCTTTGTTGATTGGTCTCTTTTGCAGCTTGAGATTTTGGTCCCCATTCCATCCATATGTATGTGGTGGTTTGTAAATACAATAAGTTTGTTATTGGTGAAATGGAATCATTCTAGTGCTGGTTTTTTGTCAGAAACACCTGTACCTGATAGAAATGACATAGCATAGATTTCACTTTATGTAAAGTTAGAAAGTGAATACATTGTAAAAATTTAACAACAACATAACAAATCCTCCAGGATGTTGATTGCCTGCCCTGCACTCAGAAGGATTCTGCAACAGAGAGGCCATAGTCTGATCTTCTCTTCAGAACAGAAAGTGTTCTTTCTATCCCAGTATAGGTCCTCTATGTGGCTACCACACATCTGTAGTCCCAGGTGACCTTTCAAGGTATACCACTCTCTGAAATCACTGACACTACCTATGCAACTCTGAGAAGGTTCCTCTGTGACCTCTCTGACTTGTACAGAATTCTTTTAATCTTTCTTATGCCCAGAAGCTTTGTTAATGAAGTTATTTTCATACTTAATTGTTGGTTGTCTAAAATCCTCAGGGACCAGGTGTAAATACTAGAGGGAAGAGTAATATTCTTCTAAGGTAAAGCATTAGCATCTCCCTGTCTGCCCTTCAAATAGAAGTAGCAGAAACAGTGTGAACCACTTTTTATTTCTTTTTTTCCAAATTGGGTTTTTACATAATTTCTCCCATCAGCTGTTCACTACTGCCTTCTGAAGAATTTTTTCAGGAATCCTAATAGAAGAAGTAATTGAAAGAAAGAATGAACTGCAGCAAAGACTAGACCAAAAAGTAGTATAACCCACTCATCTTTCACAACAAATGCTACTGTGTCATGTCGGCTGGGTTTCTCTGTCTTTTGTGACCCACACACCTTACAGTGCTTTCTTACTTATCTTAGACCTGTCCCCACTAGCCCAGGGACTCTTGCACTTTACTTCCTATAGTTTATAAAAGCTGTTGATCCATAGCAAGTGTTTTTGGAGTACATATGCCCAACACTCTGCCTTCACCCCAGGCTCTGATTTGACTCCACCTTCAAGCAAGGATTGTACCTTCATAAGAATCATTGAGCTGGAGCCAGTGGCAGAGTAGAGTAGACCAGTACATACTGCATTTATTTTTTTAGGGCAGAGCTTTGTGGTATATCTTAGCTTATACCTCCTGCCTTCTCCCTTTTCCCATTAGCTAAGGTCTTCCCTTTTATCTACATTTCCAGGCTCTGATTTTTTCTGCTGCTACCTCTTACCCTTATTGGTCACCTATTACTATCCCTCTTAACCATTCTTTTGCTCAGTAAAATATTTTAAAAAAAAAAAAAGCATGAAGTCCAAACTATCTTTTTTACTTATTTTGATCTTAAAAGCTCTTTGTTATTATCTCCATAAGCATGTGACTTAGCTTGTACAATCCTTTGGCCTTGTATGTTGTTGTTGTTGTTATGTGCCATCGAGTTGGACCCGACTTATAGCGACCCCTCCTTGGGTTTCCGAGGCAGTATCACTACGGAAGTAGATTGCAGAACCTTCCTTCTGAGGAGTGGCTGGTGGGTTTGAACCGCCAGCCTTCTGGTTAGCAGCCAAGTGCCTTAGGCACTACGCTACCAGAGCTCCTAGTATAACCATAGAATATTCCATTTTGCTTCATGTGCCAAGTTGATGACTCCTGTTCTTCTGGTGTGCCAGGACAGGAATGACTCCATCAACTCTTAAAAGGGATATGGCGTCAGCAATGAAATGTGGCTGAGTTCCATGTGTAATGTTGAGGTTCTTGCCAGTCTCACCCAGTAAATACCTTCTTAATGCCATGACCTCTTTTGCCAGTTAAACAACTTCTTTTTGCAACCTACTTTGGAAAATATATTAAACCACAGGGGTGGGAGGGGAAGGGAAGGAACGCTGCAAAAATAAATGAATAAAAAGAAAGAAAATATATTAAGCAAAGTCTTATCTTCTGTAAGCATACTGCCAAAGGAGTATCATACACATAGCCCAGTAATCTCATTCTCCTGTTCTGAACATCCTTGTCTTATATGTAGACAGCAGGATCTTAAAATAAAAACGCTAGACTTGAACCATACTGGGCAGTAGTTTTCTATTGTTTAGCTCAGAGCTGTTTCCTTGATCTTTACTGAACTTATATCTGACCCCTCTAAGTCATAGTCATGTTCCCTTTCATGCATCTTTTTAGCAAATTTTATGGTACCCAATGTCAGACAGATCATGAGCACAGTGCAAGGTTAAACCATGCCAGTTTTAAGAAGATTAAATCAAAGGAGCAAATTATACTGTGTTTTAAATATGTCAGGAAAACTGAATTCTTGACCTAGTTCACTCACTAACCAGCTGGTGACCTTGGATAAATCAGTGTCCTCGTTTGTGAATTGAAATCATGCTTTGACCTTGACTATCTTGCAACATTATTATAAAGATAAAATTGCATGTATAGACCTCTGTAAACGCTTTGAAGGCTATGAGCATTAATATATGGAATATATTGACCTGAGGGGCCCATATTAGCTCTGCAGGGTGTGAGGACCTGACCTTTGAAATATCTGAAAAAGTAATTTCATTCCCAGAAGAACTTCTTTAAATGGCTTCTTCATAGTTTTGTCAATTTGGAGTTTTGCATGTGATGGAATTTACTTTCTGTGAGAAAAAGTAATAGGAAGAATGAATTAGAAATTGAACTTGACTTAATGATTTCAATTTGCTTTAGGCTCCTACCTTTAAATCTAGATAATCCGAATATTTAGGTTATCCTCTGTTTATAAAATGGTCCATCTGCTGCTTCATTCCCACCACCCATAATGAACAAACTTTGTCCCCTCAGGCAGCCCCCATCTGGCCAAAAAACTCCCAGGGCAGATAAACCTTCCCACTATTAGTGTTCATTTGTTCTGACCTTGTACACAGCGTAAGTGTCAAGGCTAAATGGTAACTTAAGATATGTCGCAAACAGCAAGCAATCTCTTATTTTTGCTGTGGTGCTGAAGTTTAATATTCCCTGTCCCTGTGTCTGTCTCCATGGAGGCTGTCATTTGACCCTACTACAAGACCTACTGATATTCTTATCATAGTATCTTTTTATCCATTTTAGAGAAAACCTATCATGCTTTTTGTTCCATCTAGGGCCTGATGCAGAGAATGGACCTTCCCCAAAGCCTCAAGAATCAGTTGCATTAATGTCACTGAACAATTTGTGTAGAAACTATTGAATGGGAACCTGAACTCTGTGTAAACCTTCACCAAAAACATGATAAAATATTATTTAAAATGTACATATATATGTCAGGAACAAACTCCTGGAGGTTGGGGGCTATTTCCAGTACAAATGGTATTTGTATCTAGTTTTCAGTAAATTTAATTACTGGACTCAGTGTACTTCATTATCTCAAATGTTTGTATGTTTTTAAAATACATCAAAATGGACTTCTATTTTTGGCCACGAAGAGGTAACAGAAACCAGATTTACATTTGTGCCGTTAATAGCTAGAAACCTAGACATTGAAAAATAGGCAGCCCAGGACGGTGCTTCCTGAAAAGAGAGAAACAAATGGGATGAACTCTACGATTGCTCCTGCTTACTGACTAGAGCCAGTTTCCAGGCTGCAGTACAGGGTGGAGAAATCCAAAGAGAGCCCTGTAGCCTCACTTAGTTGAGGAGACAGAGATAGGCGTTCAAGAAGACCAAGTGATTATTAAGATCGTGTGTCAACTTGGCTGGGCCATGATTCTCAGTGGTTTAGCAGTTATGATGTAGTCACTCCCTATGATGAGATCTGATATATTATCACCTCTATGATGAGATCAGCTATATACTTATAATTGAAATCCCAGAAAAGAGAGTCAGGAGAGAAAAAAATACTTGGAGAAATAATGGGAAGAACTTGGCCTTACAGTAAAAGGGTGAGTGCCAGAGATTAGGTTTATTCTCCATCTCGAAACAAACAAAATATAGGAAACAATGGTTTTCAAGACACCAGGCTCAGACAGCAGAGGACAGCGATTGCTGAGAAATGAGAAACAAATTAAATGAGCCCTATTTTCTGCCTTGAGAAAGTTGCAGGCCATGATGCAGGTGGGGAACCCAGGCAGAGCCTGGCAGACTCTGTGAGTTGAGAAAACAAACTGAGAGTCCAGGGAGGTCAAGGTAGCTAGAATTCACAAGGCAGAGTGCCAGAAAGGAGAGCCATGCACACGAAGAAAACCTTAGAGATCTGTAGAAGGTCCCTATGATGGTTGATAGGATTGGCCTGCCCCTGCAGTTCCATGAGCCAGCAGGGGTTCCCAGCCTGCCACTGGACCTGTGATTTTCAACTTGGCAGCATCCACAATTGTGTGAGCCATTTCCTTGAAGTAAGTCTGTCAGTATATATATTTATATGCTCCGCTAGAGGACCCAGACAGTCCCTCTCAAGTATTCAGCAGAGTACTGATCAGCATGAGCATTTAAGAAAACAACTTGAGTTTGAGCAATGAACTATCCAGAAGAATTAAAGGGAATAGGCCAGCACTCACACAAAACCAAGAGCAATATCTTTTCCCAGCAGCCAGACTGGAAAAACTCATAATCCATGGGGCATTGAGTATTCAAGAAGGCCTTGACACAGTTATGGGAAATAATTAGCTCTCACTAAGCACTGCTTTAGACTCACATAACACATCATAAAAGCAAGACCTGAAAGGATAAAACTGTCCCCAAAAACAAAGCTCAAAAAGATTTATAAGAATATAAAAATATCTACTACCCAACAAGGTAAAATTCACAGTGTTTGGCAGCCAGTCATATATTAATAGAACTGACACAGATTAAATTAGAAGAAATGATGGCTGTAATTGTTTAAAAATTGATGGAAACTTTAAACGCACATATCCAAGAAGCTAATGAGCCCTAAGTGGAAGAAAACCACAAAAAGGCATATTATAATCAAATTGCTGAAGAGTAGTAAAAAGAAATTCTTAAAAGCATCCGGAAAATCAAAGACACATGGAAACACTCCAAAGGACTGATGGATCATGAGAATCTCAACCTATAAGGACCCTGAGACCAGAAGAAATAGATGGTGCCCAGCTACCAATGCAGACTACTTGGAAAGGGATCAACATTGGAAGTCCCGTATAGAGTGGGAGAAAAGTGTGGAACAAAACTCAAAATTCTTCGGGCGGCGGGGGGGAGGGGGGGATGGAATACCAGGTTTAGTGGTCTGATAGAGACTGATGAAACCCCCAAGACTATGGCCTCAAGTCACCCTTCAGGCCTGGAATTGAACTCGCTCCCATGGCGTAATTCTCAGCCAAACAATAGACAGGCCTATAGTTGAACACCTATACCAGGGAGATGCCCTCCTTAGAACAATCAACCACGGGAGAGCAGAAGGGCAGCATTTGCACAGGGAGAAAGGCAGGGAGGCAGGAATGCATAGGCAAGAAGGGCACAGGGAAAGGGTGACCACAGGGAAGAAGTGGGAGCTGAGCTGTTACAACGTGGGGAATGTAATCTATGTCAGAACAAAATGTGTCTATAAACCGTTAAATATAAAATGCTTTGTAAAATTCCACCCAAATCACAATAAAAACCTTTTTTAAAAAAAATCTCATCTTGTACTTTGATATATGTACTTGATATGAGTTGATTCTTCTGGCATTTACGCTTAACAAAATCTATACTCCAAAACAAATGTCAGGATAAAAATTACTCTAAATTAGGAGGGGGAAAAAAAGACTCACATTATTACAGAGAACAAAAATGAAAATGACAGCAAACTTCTCTTCAGAAACAATGCAAACCAGAAGATACTTGAAAAACATCTTCAAGGTACTGAAGGAAAAAAACTCAAACTAGAATTCTAAAAAGTATTTTTAGTAAAACATATCAAAGCTTATGAACACTCTTAAAGTAAAATTTGGGATTACGAAAAGACCTTCATAAGCAAGATACAACTCAAAAGGCATAAAGAATGAAATATTAACGGATTTGACAGCATAAAATTTTCAAAATTCTGTATGACAGAAAACTCTATGAACAATTAAAAGATAAGCAATTATCTTGCATTATATGTGTTGGGCAGAGAGTTAAATACCCCTAAAATACAAAGAACTCTTAAGTCAGCAAGTAAGAAGCCAACAATGCAGTAGTAAAAGGGGAAAATAAGCAAGCAATTCCCACAGCAACTATGACCAAGAAACAAAGAAAAAGATGCTCAAACTCAAGTAAATACTACAATGAAATTTTTCTTAATGCCTGGATTGATAAAATTTTCAAAAATTAAAAGCAGCCTAAATTGAGAAAATGTAGGAAGAAGCACACTTACATGCTGCTTGTGGAAATATAAATAGGTACAGCATTTTGGGAAGGTAGTTTGGAGGTAATTGTAAAATTTAAATGCATGTAGCCTTTGGACAACAATCTCACTTGAAGGAATCCATCCTATAGAAATACCCACAAATCTGTATGCATATAAGGAGCATACTATAGCATTATTTATAATACATAATATTAGAAAAGTTCTAAATGCCCATCACTAGGGGAAAGGTTAGAGAGATGCTATATAGATTTTAAAAGAATGAGAGAGAGAGGAAAATCTCAGTATGATGTCGTTTGATCTAATTTTAAAAAATAGAACTTAGCACTCACAAAAACATCCTCACACATACATATGTGACTATACATGCATAGGGAAAAAAGTGCAGAAAGGTGTACCAAACTATTAATAGCATTAAACCTTGGAGGAATTGGAATTTGAAGAGGTAAGGTAGGAGAGAAAGATTTTCATGATTCACTTATATATTTGTTTTACTGTTTAAACTTTTTAAGAGTTAGTAAATATTTTTGCTGAAGATAAGTCAAAAATGGTTGCAGCAGTATATTGACAGGAAACTGCCAGAAATTCAAGCCAGATTCAGAAAAGGACATGAAGTGAGGTCATCATTGCTGATATCAGGTGTATCTTGGCTAAAATCAGAAAACATCAGAAAGATGTTTACTTTTGTGTTACTGACTATGCAAAGGTATTCAACTGTGTGGATCATAACAAAGTATGGATAATGTTGCAAAGAATGGGAATTCTAGGACACACATGAGGAACCTGTACATAGGCCAAAAGGCAGTCATTCAAGCAGAACAAGGGGATACTGTATGGTTTAATATTGGAAAGGTGTGTGTCAGGGTTGTATCCTTTCACCATACTTACTGAGCAAATAATCTGAGAAGGTGGCCAGAAGAACATAACGTCAAGACTGGAGGGAGACTCATTAATGGCCTGCAGTATGCAGATGACATAACCTTCACTTGCTGAACAGCTTGAAGAGAACTTGAAGCACTTACGGATGAACATCAAAGACTACATCCTGCCTTCAGCATGGATTACACCTCAACATAAAGAAAACAAAAATCCTCACAACTGGACCAATAAGCAACATCACAATGTATGGAGAAAAGATTGAGGTTATCAGGAATTTCATTTTACTTGGATCTACAACCAACACCCATGGAAGCATCAGTCAAGAAATCAGACATCATATTACACTGAGAAAATATGCTGCAAAAGACCTCTTACTTAATGTGTTAAGAGTGAATATGTCACTTTGAAGACTAAGGTGTTCCTGTCTCAAGCCATGGTATTTTCAGTAACTTTTTCTGTGTGTGAAATCTGGACAGCGAATACAGAGAACTGAAGAATTGATACCTTGGAATTGTGTTGGCAAAGTATATTGAAAATATCAGAACAAACAAATCTATCCTGGAAGAAGTACAGCTGGAATCTTCCTTAGAAGATTAGAGAATGGCCAGATTTCATCTCACATTCTTTGGGTCATGTCAGAAGGGACCGGTCCCTGAAGAAGGATGTCATGCTTGGTAAAGTAGAGCATCAGTGAAACGGGAAGGCTGTTGATGAGATGGATTGACACAGTGGCTGCAACAATAGGCTAAAGCATAGCAAGGATTGTGTTGCTGATGCTGGACCAGGCATTCTGTTGTATGTATAATTGGAATTGACTCAGTAATACCTGATTAACAACAACAACAAATAATTTATGTGATTATAATTTCATAAATTTTATAAGCTTGTATAATTAAATTTTTTAAAGAATTATTGGTAAGTAAAATTGGGTGATTGAAATTAAATTTTAGTTGGTGAAAAGGCAAACGTTTTTCGTTTTGTTTTTTAATTGATTTGGGTGAAAGTTTACAGAGCAAATTCACTTTACGTACAGCAGTTCACACACACGTTGTCTCATGACATTGACTACAATTTACCACAATGTAACAGCTCCCCCCTCTTCCTCCCAGTAGTTACCTCTTCCCTGTGTCCATCCATCCATGTACTCCTGCCCCCTGAGCTGTCTCCCTGTGCATAAGCAGCCCTTCTTTCTCCCATGATTGTTCTCTACAAGGGATGTATTCACCTGAGGTGCATGTTCAACTCTTAAGCCTGTCTTTTATTTGCCTGGAAGCCACAGGTGTGGGGTCAATTCCAGACCTGAAAGGCAGCTAGGGGCCATAGTCTCAGTGGTTCCACCAGGCTCTATTAGACCAGCAGACCTGGTCTTCCCCTCAACCCTTTTTTTTTTCCCTAATGATCTTGAGTTTTGCTCCACATTGTTCTCCCTCTCTATCCAGGATCTCCTATAAAGATAACCCTCTGAGTGGTTGACAGTGGTAGCTGGGCACCATCTAGTCTTCTGGTCTTATAGTCATATAGGCTGCAGATCACATGGTGTATCAGTCGCTAGGACTAATTGCTTCCATGAACTTTTGGTTTTCTTCGTTCTTTGCTCTGGACGAGGAGAGACCCATCCGTTGCATCTAGATGGCTGCTTGCAAGCTTTTAAGATCCCATTTGCTACTCGCCAAAGTAGTTGGTGGAACAATGTTTTGTGTAGTATGTTATGCCAATTGAGCTTGATGTCCCCTGCAACTATGGTCCCGAGCCCACAGGTTCAACTACTCATTCCCTCTGGATAACTGGCTGTGAACAAGAAGTGACTACAACCTTTTCCCTTGTCAGCTCTACTATACACCTGGGAATTCTTACAGAACATACAAATACACTTGTAGAACCATTGTCTGCCAACCCTATACATGGTCTTGGGTACACTCCCTGCTGCATAGACATACCTAATAGTTCAGCCTGTCCACCCATCTATCCACCCGTATACCCATGTTTGCCTTTACTGACAATGTAGTGCTGTATGTGCAAAAGGGTTCATCTTTGTTGTCTGCATCTCCCATGTACCCCCTCTATGTCTTTTTCTTTCTCAGTGCCACCATGTTGGTCACTCACATTTGGTACACTGCCTTTCTCTTCACCCAAATCAATACTTATCTCTACCTGTCTAACAGTGTTCCCTACCCTACCCTCCCACCTCTGGTAACCAACAAAGAAAATTTCCTTCCATATATAAACTGTTCTGAAAAGGCAAACTTCTAAGTTACCTGAAGAATTATTGTAGTTTTTAATATTACAGATTCATTCAGTTCTTACCTTCATGTGAATGGTTTAAGAATTGACCTTCTTGGTGAGGACCAGGTTTGCTGGTCCAATAGAGCCTGGTGGAACCACTGAGACTGTGGCCCCTAGCTGCCCTTCAGGTCTGGAATTGAACCCACACCTGTGGTTTCCAGCCAAACAATGTACAGGCATGTGAGTTAAACATTTACCTCAAGTAGACATGCGCCCTGGAGAGAACAATCATGGGAGAAGGAAGGGCTGCTTATGCACAGGGAGACAGCTCAGGGGGCAGGAGAGTATGGAGGGATGGACACTGGGAAGAGGTAACTATGGAGAGGAAGTGGAAGGGGAGCTGTTTCATTGTGCTAAATTGTGGTCAATGACATGAGACAAAGTATATGTGAACTGCTGTATGAAAAGTCAATTTGCTCTGTAAATCTTCACCCAAATCAAAATAAAATTAAAAAAAAAATTGACCTTCTTTATTAAAACCAAAATATTAAATGTTAAGCTGGACAAAACCTAATATTGCCTTTAATAAAAATGTGCAAACAGCTGTACTGTTCACACTTGTGGTAAGTTGTTTCCATGGCTGTAATATGTGAACATTCTCTGTAGCCTGTCATAGTTTTAAAGCATCATGTTTCCTCTCACTCCAGTCACTCATAGCTCATTCCTGAAATTACAGAGTTTACTTATTTGTCTTTTTTATGAATTATTAGTAACGTAAATATTTACTGCTTACTTGTACTGTGTTCAATTTACAGGGATAACTAGAAACTCATTAGGATAGAAAAATACTAACACATTTCAGAACTGAAAGAGAATTAATTTTCACTTTCTTAAAGGCGTTTTAGTAAAGTTAAGGAGTGTTACTTCAGCTCCTCATTGCTGTCAGCACGGTAGTTCCTAGAGTTGCCCTCGTGAGAACAAGGGGTCACAGGAACAGACATCATCCTCCAGCTACTGGACATCAAGAAGAAATATTAACCCTCTTGTGTCTTTTGTAGTCTTCTACTAGATAATTAGATTGCTTTTTGAAAAGTTTTTGTTTTTATTTTTAAAATGTGTGTTAGATATGTATTTTAATAGATCATTCCAGTGAGATACATTGCCATCTTAGTAGTCAACCAGAAGATAGGGTGGAAATACCTTTTTTTAAACACCAAGAAGGAAATTCTTAAATGGCTGTAGTGTGTTCTTCTTAAATGTTCTTGTGTCTAACATTCTTAAAATAGTTACAGCAACAGTGGGTGTTGTAAAATTTAAGTAGTCAAAGAAATGATAACATTATTATCCCCATGCTGTCTTTCTACCCCTTGAAAATCTATTTATAGTGTGGCTTTTCTATACATGGCCCTGGAAGTAAAATTTTTGTCTGACTTCAAGTCTTAATAATGTATGCACATGACCTCAGTTAGGTTCTCATCAGCCATCATTTGAAAGTGTCACTGCTCATGAAAATAAGCGTTACTATGACGGGAAGAAGTTTAGACCAAGGTCCTAGTAAATCTCGGTTAGTACTAAGATATGGAGACTGCATGTGGTGTAGTGCCTGATCCAAACCAGATCCTTAAGTATTACACAGAGTCTCAGGGTACTCTCAGAGTTATCACTGAACTCAGGGGAAAAGATAATATCCTAGAAATTATCCCAGGGGAAGTTAGAAGACATTGCCTTCAAGAATCACCATCCACTGTGCAAAGTTCCCTGGGGACATAAAACAACTTTCCCTAAAGGATTTCTCCCTGTGTGACGGATTGACCCTACATGGAGAAGGAGAAGGGCAGGAAAGGAGAAGAGCAAACCTGTGCCTCTGTAACTGAAATGGAATGAACTCAACAGCACTGACACCCAGCTGGAAGTGAGCACAAATGATGGCCCTGGACTTTTCTCCTGTTCTTTTGCCAGGTTTGGCAGTGGTAATGATAATGAATGTGGTAACAACAACAGCAACAGCTAGTTATTTTTTTACCTTATTGTGTACCTAGGCAGTCTCTTCAGTACTTCTGATTTTCTCTTTTAATCTTATCAACCACTCAAAGAGGTAAGCACTATCTGCATTTTGTAGATGAGGAAACTAACTCAGAGAAATTAAGTAACTTGTCCAGGTGAGTATCAGAACTGGGATTAACACTCAAGAAGTTGGACTCCAGAGCCTGAGCTCTTAACAGCTGGACCATGCTATCGCAACCCTGGTCTCTGTGTGAAACAGCTGAGGTGCAGCATCTGTGCACGGGCACCACATTGATGCCTTAAGCCTTAAGCTCGGTCACTTGATTGTTTAGCAAACATTTACTGAGTTCTTATTCAGGTTTGGGGCCAGGGGAAGGGAAGGGTTAGGTTTTTTTAAAAAAAAAAAAAATATCACTTAGAACAAAATCTCTGCTTCTGAAGGGATTGAAGTACAAGAGTCAGAAAGAGTAAGAAAATCATCACTTAGAACCAGAAGTTGGGCCCAGAACTTGGATGCACCAAGAGGGCCGTACTGACCAATGATGAAAGCCCTTCACCTGAGAATGCTGCTCTGCCAGGGATGCTCTGTGGTTAGAAACCACTCACCATCCTCACAGTCCTGTGGCTAGGCCACAGGGTGCTCCCTATTAGGGAGCCCAAAATGCTTTTTTCAGCCTTGCTGAGGTTTGCCCTTAGACTGGGCTGGAGACTCACCACAGGGTTAATTCAGAGGGTAGAGCCATGAGATGAGGGCCATGATGTAACAGCAGGAACTCAGCTCTATCTAGGTCACCAGCCCTCTTACTGGGGTGGGTCCTTAACAGCCAAGCATGTTAGACTCCAGAGGGGAGCAGCTTTTTCAATATTCTATTCATTCACATGTGAACTTCCACAATCTGCTTGCAGAAAGGGCAAGGAAGCCGCATATTCTGACCTCCTAGAACCCCACAAGAGGAAGGCAGAGTCACCATCAATAGCCCAAGGCCTATTACTGCAAGGCCAGACATGCTGCCTCCCTCCAACCCTTTCACCAACTGTTTCTCCACCACCTCTCTCCTGGGTTCGATAATTTGCTGCAGTGGCCACATAGAACTCATAGATTATGAGGTTTATTAGGGAAGCACCAGGCTACAACTCAAGTTCAGGAAGAACGCTCAGTCACTCTCCCAGCCCACCGTCCCTCAGCCAACAGTCTCTCACAGTCTCTCTTCCAGCAGTGCGTGTCCCTCGGTGTCTCACTCAGCAATGTGTGTCTCTTGCGTCTCTTTCACAGCAGCGCATGTCTCAGGGGCGCGTGTCTCTTTCAGCAGCACGTCTTCCTCAACCAGCAGTCAGAGAGAGTTCTGCCTCTAGGAGGCCTCCTTTTGAGCCGGGCAGGGTGGTCAAACTAGCCAATCATAGCATCAGAACTCTAAGCACCTGAGAGAGAGTGGGCACCTCCCAGAACATTGTTTTGTGCCACTCCCAACAGAAATACTCCAGGTGGACTTCAGCAATCAGGAGCTCCTCAGTTGCTCATAGAAAATCCCACCTTGGAGTTTACAAAGACTTATGGGTAGAAAAGCCACACTAAGTAATTTACTACACTGCACTGCTCTACCACCCTTCCATCTCCCCACAGCAAAAGGGCCTTGTGTCCTAGAGCCCCCTCCCCCCATGCAGAGAACCCTAGTAATCTGTACAAAGCGTGTATGAGTAAAAACATGTGAGCTCTGAATATCAAGAATTCCAAAAGCTGGTTTAAGACATACTACCCTCAAACATGAAATTCTTGGTAATTGATTTATTCCTCATAAAACTCTATTGTCATACACAAACTCATCTCTGAGAAGGAAATTGTGATTGTGGACTCAAGATTGGCCACCTTGGGGTGATGTAGAGGTAGCTGTCTTTGTAGTTCTGAAGTACCTCAGAAACTTTATACAGAATTGGGGAGTAATGTATAAAAGCTCCCTGCATTTATTATGTAGCGTCTGTTTTATTCTCTATGTAATAAGATGCCTGCCAATGTCTTATGATTCCAAGGTTCCAATTACTTTTCCAAGGTACCTTTAGCTGCAAGGCATCTTGCTCTTGGCATAGTGACAACATTTTGCAAGTGTGCCTGTGAAACAACATCCAGTTTTTTCAAATTATTCTTCAGTTGGCCCAGGCTTTTTTTTAGTATTCCGTTTACATACACCCCCTCACAGAGACTATTATCAAAGATAGAATTCTGAAAGTAAAATAATTTTCCTGTTCATTATTAAAGTAGTCATTAAAAGTGGCCTGTTCGTAAATAGTCATTACAATTATGGGACAATCTACTTCCGTAGTAATACTGCCTCAGAAACCCAAGGAGGGGTCACTATGAGTCGGGTCCAATTCGACGGCACATAACAACAACAACAACATAATTTTAGAGCATTCCTTGGGTGCTTAATTTAGATATTTATTTTTAGTGTCAGAAATTGGAAGGGTGTATATTAATCAGTACAGGATATCTAGAGGAACTACTACCACTATTACTACTAAAGGGTATACTCATTTAACAGTTTACAATCTAGTGGAGTGTGGGTATGGAACAAGAGAAGTACAGAAATAGTATTTACCTAATTGGAGCTTGGAAAAGATGTGGTTAGAAGGGATGGAGGAAGCTAAAAGGATTTTCCTAGAGGTGTAGAGGGACAAAGAAATGTGCAGATAGGAGTGTGAATAGAATGGCTGACTGCAGTATAATCCTCTCGTGTCAGGAGTTGTTGTTGTTATGTGCCATCGAGTCAGCCCCGACTCATAGCGACCCCTCCTTGGGTTTCCGAGGCAGTATCACTACGGAAGTAGGATTGCCCAACCTTCCTTCTG
>NW_006921590.1:11095680-11097424 GCF_000298275.1 Orycteropus afer afer | reverse complement strand
GTTCAAACCCACCAGCCACTCCTCAGAAGGAAGGTTGGGCAATCTACTTCCGTAGTGATACCGCCTCGGAAACCCAAAGAGGGGTTGCTGTGAGTTGGATCTGACACGACAGCAGTGAGTATATGTAACTGCCCCCAGGCTCAGGTAGAGCAACCTCTAAATATACATTTAAAGTTCCAGTCAGAATGTTGGTAAAAATATTCTGCTCATGTGCCAGTTTTTAGGGGCCTGGGCATGTTGACTAAGGAGCTCCGGTGGCATAGTGGATAAGGCATTTGGCTGCTAACCAGGAAGTCGGTGGTTCAAATCCACCAGCTGCTCTGCAGAAGGAACATAGGGCAATCTACTTCCCTAAAGATTACAGCTCAGAAACCCAGTGGGGGTCACCGTGAGTCAGAATCTACTCAATGGCAGTGAGTTTGATTTTTGGGGGGAGGGGGGACAGAGGGGGTATTGACTAGACCTGAATTTCCTCAATCCATTTAGGAAACAGTAATACTCACTGACGTCAAAGGAGGATCTGGTGGTGGTTTTATCCCAGCTTTTAGACATAAGGACAGAAATTGATCTTCCTCTTCATCTTGCTTGCTCTTAGCAAGATGTCCAGCATTACAAAAGGCTCATGATGAACACCTGTTTGACTGAAGTAAAATGTTGCTGTTCCGTAGTCAAAAGAGAAGGGGCCTAATAAAAGACAGTCACTGAGGAGAGGTTTTTGGGTTTCTGCAGTTCTACAGTGTTTTACAAACATTCTACAATTCCGAGCAATAAATAGTTGGGAGGTAACAGGAAGAAGGTGTACCTACGTGCACATTCCCACACTCCCTCTCAGGAATCCTGGGTCTCTTTGTTATGAATAGATCCTGGGTTGCTGTTTCTTATTTTAGAATGGTTTCCTTAGTCCCACACTAATTATACTTTTGAACTTTTAAGAATGTGTGGCTTTGTGGCATCTCTCTTAGCTGACCCCAGCTTTCTATCCAGTTTTTCACCTCATGTATGTGATGAGCATAATCTGAAATGTACTTCAACCACTATTCAAGGCTTTGAATATGCAACTGTTGTCATATATCATCCAGAACAACACTGACCTCTAGGACTTCAAGTGAAGCTCTTCAAATGTCTGTTTACCTTCATTCCCTGCTGTATTCAGGCACTGTTAGAACTACCAACACATTTACCTGTTGGTATAAGAGTGAGGCATTTTATCGTAAAAAGAAACATGCAAAGTGTGTTAATATTATTTTCCATACAAAATGTTTTAATGTAAAGGAAAATAAATCTTTGTTATCTGAATGTTAGTAAACACTTTCTTATTGATTCTCAGTCACCTTGATTAAAATCACCCCAGAGTTTTACAGATAAAAGTTGGGAATGATTTCATAGAAGAGAGGGAAGGAATGCCCTCCTTTGTATTAATCATAAAGTTAGACTATAATCTACTTAATTAAAGATAAATTAATAAACTACTGGACATATTTTCATTGGTCATATAGCCCCAAATGCTCTCTACATTTTTTTACAGGATGATCGAAACTCTTGGTAACAGTTTAACCACAAAAAAAACAAACTGAGTAGCGTACAGTACAGTCGATTCAACTCATAGCAGCCCCTCCTTGGGTTTCCAAGGTAGTGGTTGTTGTTGTTGTTATGTGCCATCGAGTCAGACCTGACTCATAGCGACCCCTCCTTGGGTTTCCGAGGCAGTATCACTACGGAAGTAGATTGCCCCATCTTCCTTCCG
>NW_006921590.1:11085922-11095580 GCF_000298275.1 Orycteropus afer afer | reverse complement strand
GGGTTTGAACCACCAGCCTTCTGGTTAGCAGTCAAGTACCTTAGCCACTATGCTCCCAGAGCTCCCTCTACGAAAGAAGATTGCCCAGTCTGCCTTCTGAGGAGTGGCTGGTGGGTTTGAACCGCCAGCCTTCTGGTTAGCAGTCAGTGCCTTAGGCACTAAGAATCAATGATATTATAAGACCTTATGTTAATGAACTTTTTTTGAGGGGGAGGATAATTCCACAGAAGTATGATTTGTGGACATAGAGTGAGGCGGTCTCCCATTACAGATTAGTGTCACTTTTGAATCTCTTATTTAAGTTAGTATTTCAATATAGAAGGAGGCCTGATGGTGCAGTGTTTAAGCACTCAGTTGCTACCAATAGGTAGGAGACGAAAACTCACCAGCCACTCTGTGGAAGAAAAGACACCTAGTGATTTGAACCCATAAAGATTACAGCCTAGGAAACCCCATGGGGCAAGTTCTATTCTGTCTATAAGGTCGTGATGGGTCAGGATCAACTTGACAGCACACAACATGCAGGTAGCCATAACCAGGGGACTTTTGTTTTGGTCAATGATTTTTTAACCTACCATTTAATGAACACACTAATTAGGTCTTACAGGTAATTTATTAAATTATCTATAATAATTTAATAAATTAGACATTTATTTCTGAAGGAAATGGTTTGATCTTCTAAATGTTTGGTTTTTCATTTATATACATTTTCTAATCATTGACCATAGTTCTTTGTATTTTTTTAGACTTGTAGAGGCTTGTTTCAGAAGCTGCACCTTATAAGAGAGGGTTGCCTCCACAGTAGAAAACCAGATGAAAAGAATACAGACCAGAATTGTTGATATGCCCAAAAAAAAAAAAAAAAAGCTGATCCTAGATTTAAGATGAAGCTAGTATTATGTAGTGAAACCAGTATTATGTATGAAACCAGCATTTCTTGCGTTTATTTGAAGATTCCTCCTTAAAATATGTAATACAAACTTACGGTTTAGGATTTTACCCTTTTTGTGCTTAACCATACATACCTCAGGAATCCGGCCTTTGTCCCTCAATTGCATCAAAATTTATATTTTAAATTAACTCATAAAAATCTTACAAAATTTTAAAACACATGTTAACATTCTGTGATCCAGAAATAGCCGAAACAGAATTGGTCTGTTCTATAGAATTGATTTCTTTCTTTACCAAGGTTTTCTAACCTATCAGGATGAGATTCAACTTCCCAGTCATTCCCTCAATTTTCCAAAAATAAAAAGCATAGCAGACTCAATTATAACTTTTTCTAAAGGTAATATCTCAGTTCTTTATTAGCAAGTCAACCTGTCATTGTATTTCTCTACCCTCATGTTCACAAACCAGGCTTAAGTAGCCTTCCTTGGAGTTTATAGGGACCTGACAAATTCCATTAGAAAGTCAATCCAGTTTTTTGTCTCTCTTGACATCAACACATTTGGTCAGCCTGTGTCTGAGAGAAGCATGTCAAAATGTCTGTCTTACTGCATTTCTCATTGTTATTCTTTAGGGTGATATCCCTTGAAGGTCATATTATAGTTCGTTTTATCAAAGGCGTGTCAACAATAGTAGGTGGACAAGGGTTGGTTCCACCTAATGAGATATGTCCTCCAAAGCCACTAACAGCTTGATGTCCTGACAAAACATTACCTGAATACTTCACCATGACTTCAGACAAGTCTCAGACTTCCTTTCTGTGGTCTACACGTTCATTCTCAGACCTCAAAAATACATTGCTTATTATCTTTTATTCTGTAAATATAGGATGAAATCCCAGATAAACACAAGTGTGCAAAAAATATTTCACTTATCAATGCTCCTTTTCTGCTCCTCCCTTGCTCCTTTCCTTTACATGTGGGCAGGCACGTCTACAGAGACATAGGTATATGCATACATCTTTTCAATGTGATATCTGAGTTTCAGATTCACATAACAGGTCTGGCAAATTAGTTCATATTTTGATATTTGGGCCATCCTGAAATCAAAGAGTCTCCCAAAAAAGGAAGTTCAACGTAAAATCTCCTTAGCAGTTTTTCCCTAAAGTGGACTCAGACATGGTTATTTCTAGGATTTTATCCTTAATTGATCTTGTGGTAAGTTAAGAGGTGGATGAGAGGGTAGTAGTGTACCAACTTTGGAATATGACACAATTCCCTGTCCTCCACCAACTGGCTGTTGCCCTTCTAGGATATTAGTGTGCCTGTTTCAACTCTTCTGATCTTAAAACTCTGCTCATATAAATGCTATTTACTGACCAGTTCAAGTGCTGATACCAAATTTCTATTTAAAAAAAAAAAACAACTCACTGCCATTGAGTCAATTTGACTCATAGTGACCCTTCCTTGGGTTTCCGAGGCAGTATCTCTACGGAAATATATTGCCCAATCTTCACTTACAATCCCATCTATTACTGGTTTTTATTATTACTAATTATTAGTATCACTAAGATAGTATGAGATGAGTCAAATAAATCATCAGAATACTATTCTCAACACAAACAGAATGTAATGATTTGCTATAGGTATGGGCTAAGCATACTAACAATTCTGTGTACTTTTGTTTTGACAGACAGATTAAAAACAACCAGCTCATGAAATTGAGCATTTATTTTATTCTTATGTCATCCATAGAAAAACAAGGATTCATTTTTATTTTGGTTTGTAATTTGATTTTTAAGATTGAGTATTGACATTTGATAGAGTGTTTAACATCAGGCAATCCCAAAGTGCCACTGGGCATGAAATTCATTAAACATCCATTTTCTGCCCTGTAATCACCCTTAAACATGACCTCTCTCTCCCCGCACTAACGTCTCTGTGGGCCTTTCTGTGTCAGATAATCATGTACTGGAGACTAGAACAAATGAGAATTAGATTTAAAGTACTAAGTTAATTTCTATTTCTGATTTTAAACAAAATTTAAATACATGCCTCCAGAAGTAAAATCTAGGCAAGTTTAACTAACACCAGCAGCCCTGTCTTTGCTGCCATGTGCATATATACATGCTTTTTTTTAAAATTTTTGTATGATATCACATTAAGAATGCATACATCTACAAGTCACACCGATGAAAATTCTAAAGTCTGGTTAAAATATTTAGCATACATTGATTTCACAGAAATAACTTCTTAAGTTAAATGATGATGCTTAGTTCCTTTGTTGTCTTTACAGGAATAATTCTTCAATATTATTTTGATCTATTACTGGTTTTTATGATTATCCTAGACTGAGTAATTTAAGCATGTAAAGCCCTATAGGTACATGCTGGACCTAATTTGCAATTGAAAATACAGTCATTATTCACTGCCAATACTGGTGTGTTCTGAGATAGAGACGAAGAGGCTGTTCAGTGTCTGTCTCAAGATCACGTCCCCCTCTGTATCTTATTAATACGGAGCTGGAAGTATCTCCTGGTGTGCTGAGCAAGGCATATTAGGTAATCATTCTTTTCTGTAAGATTTTTTCTCTTTGGTAGCTTGTAATTTCTTTGTGTTACATCTGAATGAAGTAAATTTGAAATTGATAATGTGAGGATGTCCTCACTAAAAGTATCTTGTAAGTGAAATATTGAAATAGGTAAAATTAAAGGGAACATCCATTCTTTACATTTTATTAGCTACACAGACATACTGAGGTGTATGTTTTCCATAGGGCTGCTGTTTTTTTTTCTTGGATTTTCTTAGACCTAACTGAGACAGTGTAGCTAGTGTAGGTGCCAAAAGCTTTGCTCTTATAATCTCTGTTAATGTGGAGCAGAACTTGCAGGGCTAAAGGGTTGATTTAATATACATGTATATCTCCTTCCTAAGAACAGGCACTGTTTTGTGTGTGAAGAATGGTTATTTAAACAAGGAAAACATTATAGGTTCAAAGGATAGCTAATTTGTAAATGAAAATATAATTGTTTATGCACATGTGAGTATATCCTCTTTTAGGGCCATTGGATCTGTTCATTGTTTCTTTACTCTTTTTCATTTTTCTCCAAAATGCAGCTCTACACATATAATCAGGATGCAAATCTAGTCAACATATTTATACTGGATACAAACATAGCCAATTATAGAAAAATTGGTGGAGCTGTTTTAAGCATGCATTAACTCTTTCCACACAGAGGAGTGATTTAAACTTTTGAAGACTGTTGTGAAAATAACTTTCGGAATTAAATATAGTTGTATAGTTAAGTGCTTGTGACCAAATTCAGCCTCCAAAAAATACCCTAAATGAGGTTATTTATGTCTGGGAGCCTGTGACTGTTTGTGCCTACCACACAAGTATTTAAAAAGCAGGGCCTAAGCATGTCCCATTTCATGCTGAATTAAAAGTGGTCTTTGAGTTTGTGAAAGGAATTCCATGGTTTGGCCAGACTGGAATAAATGCAGCAGTGAGATTAAAATCTGTGTAGGGGAGACTCTATCATGCGTATGGCAGTGAGCATGCGCCCCACACACCTGTTAGTGGTCTGCATGACCACAACCGAGAAACCAAGTTTCTAAAGCCCATTTTCTGGTTCCTCATAATGCATCTTGGAGAAATAATTGAAATAGTATAGTATGAATGTTAAATTGCATTTTTTAAAGTGAAACCATCAATGAAAAGCAAATTTCCATGACGTATGATTGGACACAGCTACATGAGAAATAATAACCAAAACCAGATTTATGAGAAGGGGAAGGAAAGGGTACAGTTGTGTGTCAGACATTGTACTGGGTACCTTAGAACAGCAGGGTGGATAGTGGCCTTCAGCCGTGTGATTTGAGGAGCCAGAAAAATTCTCCTTGTTAGAAATAAATAAATAAACCTAAATTCTGCACAAACACATGCTCTCATGTTGCAGTTATTTTCTCTTTCTTTGAGCTAAGTAATGGCTTCTCCCTAATTCTTTTCGAAAATGTATATCCTTCCGGAAAATAAATAGTTTCTATTGAAGATAACAATCACTTTAGATGACAGTCACGTTTTGGTGTGGCTAAGTGTACATGACTGTTTCCTCAGGGAAAAGAGGATCTGTGAGTCTCAGGGGAGGGAAATAGGCCAGAGAATTAGCTGAAAGGGGAAGAGGGTAAGGAGGCCACGGATACAAACTGGACTCCACCCACTTTGCAGAGTTGCTGTGCAGTCAGAGAGAGGCCTCACTTTGAATTACTGCATTCTCGTAAGTGCGAGAAACTTGGAGAGTCTTGATGTATGTGTTTGTTCTAAAAGATGCCTGCAGGAGTTTTGTTGTTGGTGGTGGTTTTTTGTTTTTTTTCATTTTGTTTTTTTAAGGGAGAAAGATGTTTGCAGTCTGGGAAGTGTTAAGGTAAGAAAGGTCAGCCAGTTACAGAGGCCAGGGCAACAGGTCTTGTTCAAAGTAATCAAAGACCTACTTAGAAAAGTGGTAGGAAGCAGAGGTTTGGGATTTCCACCCTAGAGAGGTTAGAGGGGCTGGCCATCTGGTTACGAAGAACTTGGCTTAACTCTGAAAAGATTTAAAATCCGGAACTTTTACCAAAATCGCAGAAAAGTTTTGATATGAACAGTCCAATAGAAAATTGAGTAGTCCCAAAAGTCCGTGACAAGGGAGTTAATGAAAATAGAAATATATGATTGATAAGCGTCTGTTCACCTTCATAAGTAGCCAAATAAATATAAATTGAAGCCAACCAAATATAATTTTTCACTTATCGTGTTGGCAAGGATTTTAAAAGTTGTATAACACTTAGAATATGTTAAGAATGTGAGGATACAACCACTCCCATGCATTGCTGGCAGTGTAGAGTGGTAGAATCTAATTCAAGGATATTTTGCCAGTTTGTGTTAAGTTTTATAATGTATATGTACATCAATTAAGAATTTAACTTCTAGAAGTATTTCCTAAAGAACTAATAGGGCAAACTTACAAAGACCTATGTATAGGCTATGTTTCTATATGTATGTTATAGCATTGCTCATAATGTAAAAAATTAGAAGCAACTTAAGCATTCTTCAGTAAAGGATTGGTCAAAGCAAAGTGGAATGCTGTATGCTATTAAAACTTATATTATCTATACTTATTAACAATTAAAATAAACCTGTAACTGACTTTAAAAGCTACATAGACAGGGTAATCTTATTTCTGAATAACATATGCATGTGATACATAGATCAAAATGGGGAAGAAGTTATTGAAAATGTTAAGTGAAAATTTCTAGACAAATATTACTGGAAATTTTGTTTTTATAGCTGAATGATTTCTAAGGTGAGCATGTATTACTTTTAAAATCTCCCTCCCTCCTAAAAACCTTTTTATTTTGCAAAATAAACATTGAGCTTCTTACACTTTATAAAGAAAATCCCACAATGAAGAGTTTTGTCTTTTCCCCCTCACATATGGGACAAGATGACTCTGCCAGTATTTGAGCATTAGTGTGAAGGAGTTGCTGTGTACACAGATGACTTTGGTAAGCGCTTCTGCCACCTCTTTCCTTTCCTCCCTTCTGTGTGTTAAGAGCTCTCCCTCATGAGATCAATGACTTCTATTTTCTCCTTTCACGTAGATTGGTCTCCCTAGTGAAGACTAGAATGACAAAGTAGACTGACTGAATTGTTTTTTGGAGTTGTTGTTCGTGAGTTATAAAGATGGAAGCAGCTTTTTATTGATGCATTGTTTTAACACATAGGCCAGCACTTCACACACAGTGATCATAAAGTTTTACTACACATTTTCCTTTTTGAACAAGGATTTCATACTATTCTATGTTATAATCTTCTCTCACAAGAACATTTTAGCCTCTATTGAAAATTCTTATATTCCCTCTAGAAACAATAAGCACAAAATCTGCTTCCATTGAGGTGATTCCTCAGTGGAACCCTACAAGACAGAGTTAAAAAGCCCCATAGTGTTTCCAAGGCTGTAATCTTTACAGAAGCAGGCTACCACATCTCTCTCCCACAGAGCAGCTGGTGAGTTTGAACCGCCAATCTTTTGGTTAGCAGCCAAAAGCTTAACCATTGTGCCACCAGGGCTCCTTAATAAATACAAAGGTGGAGGGCAAAACACTAGATCAGTCTCTATTAAGGACAACAGGATAGTGAGGTTATTGAAAAAATAATTTAATGGATGAAAAGCATCCTGGTTCAGGTTATTGGCAAAAATACATCTTTACGTATTCCACTGAGGATCCATGATTTATGATTCTATTGAGGATCTCATATTGTGGAAGAGAAGGTACATAAAAGATTCTTGATGAGGGAAGTTTCACGACAGATTTATGTTTTAAGAGACTGAAGGTTAGTGCATTTGGGAGTATGGAGACTGAAGTGAAGGAGATAAATTTGAGAGGATATTTTACAGCCCAGGTAAAAGGTGACAGAGACTATGAAAAGAAGGAAGAAGGGAATGGCCAAGAAAGAATTGGGAACTGGAAACCCCAGGACTCGGTTGGGATCCTAACTCTATTGTAGCATCACTAGTGAATGTGCCCAACCTAGAGAAAGTTAACTTGACTGTGCCTGGTCTCCTACAGATTTCCAAGCCAATCTTGGCAAGCTAGCAGGATGCATTCCAGGGCTAGTGAGTATAAATTCTTCACTTAATGGTACCCAGTGGGTTAATCCTCCTGTCACCCCACCAAGCCATCCTCCATTTTCTACTAGCAGAAAAAATGTAAAAAAAAAAAAAAAAAAAAAGATTCACAACTTATCACCTCCTATGGTAGGATTAAGGAGCTTTAGTGCTATAGTGCCTAAGGCATTTGGCTGCTAACCAGAAGGTTGGAGGTTCAAACACTCCACCCACTCTGCAGAAGGAAAACTGGGCAATCTACTTCCATAAAAAAGTACCACCTCAGAAACCAGTGGGGATCACTGTGAATTGGAAGCAACACAATGGCAGTTGGTTTGTTTGGTAGGATTTGTTTGGACATCATTTTTCACTACAGTAGAAAGATGCAGTAAGTAAGAGTTTGAATCCTAGAAGTAGATGTGCCCATTTTGGGAGAAAATGGGGTAGAAACGCTATACAGACATAGACTGATCTGGTGGTAGAACAAGTTGCCCAAGGGTTAAAACAACGGTAGGTTCAAGTTCAAGCAAGATGTCAGTAAGAACAGGAAACTACTGATTGCAGACTAAATGTGAGAACCTTTGTAAATTACAAGAATTAAATCCTTCAGGGATTGGAAAAAGGAGATAGCAGAGCAGATAAAGCAAGAGGTCCCTTACAGGAAATAGATCATATTGTCTACTTTAGACTTGGAGCAGAGAGAGCTAAATTACAACCATACCCGCCCCCCCCCCCCCCCCCACACACACACACACAGTGAGACCAGGGCTGCCCAGTACTTACCACCTCAAGTCAATGGCTTGGTGAGCCTCTGATCCTACAAGTATAAATATCATTTAGGACCAAGCTTGGGAAGGAGAATGGATGCCTAGCCAGTAACCTGCCAGCTCCTGCAAACTGAACTATCGTAACCAGTGGGTCTGGTCTGCTCAGTCATCAATTCATTGATTAAACCATTATTTATCAAATGGTTATCTACAGTGACCCAGACATTCTGCTACTTTTGTGATACAAGACTGAAAGAGAGACACTGCCTACCTTCAAGAGAGAAGGGAGTTAGAAAGCACAGTGCTATGTTCCCTCCATGACAGAGCTAATGGTTAGTTCTAGCTTTAGTGGAGGATTCAATAGCATTCATTTCGAAGGAGAAAATAAAAACAAGGCCTCAGCCCAAATCTAAGCCTACCCATTTGGTGGAAAGTTATTCCTCAACATAGACCAAATACATATGACTCACCGGCTGCCTCAACTTACAGATTTCCAGCATTCAAAGACAGGCACACTGGTCTAGTAAACTGAAACCACTGAGGGTTCTTGTCCAGCTCTGGCTCTGAGTCAGGTTATTAATGTCCATGGGCCCATGTCCAGGTTCCCAGATGCAGTGGAAACTGGACATGTGTGATAGTATCTAGGACATGACTACTGCACTCACACCCACTCTCACAAACATCTCCCATCCCACTCTTAGCTGCTAAAGATGAATGGGAACAAAAAAGACTACTTGGTGCGGGGGGGCAGGGGGGCTCATATGCTGGAGAACTAGTTTCTAGGGGCTGGATTACATTTGTAGACTGTGAAATAATCAAAAAGAGAAATCTTATTTTGAAGAAAAGGTGTGTATTACAAATAAGTCTCATTAGATTATTGTCATTTTTACTTCCATCAGTGGGGAGAGAAGAGGAAATAAAGGGGAGAAAGGATCAGGATAATCTTCTGTCTCTCGTAGCCAGTGACCATTAGCAAAATCTCTGGTTTAAGAGAATTTCTTTTCCATAATTGACAAGAGCAAATTTTTCTAGAGAACATATATTTTTTTTTTTTAAAAAAAAGCAAACTTAAAACCTGGATACCTGGTGGATATAGGTGAATAAGCCATAAGCTATATTCTCTTTAAAATTAGCTTCCACAGATAATAAGGGTTGGTGAGGATGTGGAGATTAGCCAGTGGGGATGTAAAATGGTGTACCAGCTTTGGAAAATATTTTGGTAGTTCCTCATGATATTAAATGTAGAATAACCACAGCCATTTGGCTGGCGGTTCAAACCCACCAGCCACTCCTTGGAAGGAAGGTTGGGCAATCCTACTTCTGTAGTGATACTGCCTCGGAAACCCAAGGAGGGGTC
>NW_006921590.1:11052045-11085272 GCF_000298275.1 Orycteropus afer afer | reverse complement strand
ACTAAAAACCATGAAATTGTACACTTTAAGTGGATGAATTTCATGCTATCTGAATTATATCTCAGTAAAGCTGCTTTAAAAAAAAAAAAAAAAAATCTAGCTTCCTGTATCCTGGCATCTTTGGCTCTTTCCTAAGCCAATTGCTGCAGCCACAGCTTTTTGCATTAGTATTTTGGGGCAAGTAATATGTGCATCTGTGGTATTTTAAACAAGCCCTCTACTATAGGGATATTTTCTGAGAGTTCATTGGGAATTTTATTTAACTATGCCTGGAATTGCAATCTGACAGCTTCTCTGTAGGAATGCACCATCTGTGCTGTTCTTTAGATGAGTCTATTCTAACAGACGCTTTATATTTCAGAACACACATTGATGTAATGTACATATAGCACTGCTATGTGAGCTTATGAGATGAGTTTTAAAATCTTTTAATATTTTATCAAGTGTATGTGTTAGGTTACAGCCAGTGTAGCTGTGCATTGAGCAGTCTCAACACAGGAGAGCATTAATAGGGAATAGTTTTTAATTTTTTCCAGTCACTGCCTTTGGCTATGTTTCAGTGAATCTTCTTTTTCTGTTGCTGAACTGTATCTAGCAGATCTCATAGCATTCAGGTTACTTTCAGTCATTAGGAGGTTAATAAGGTCTATTTTAAAACTCTCATCTCGTATCTCATTTAAATCTAATTTCCTCCTTCACTCCATCAGCAGGGGTGGGATGCAGTCTGGTTCTCAGATCTCTCCTTCCTCTCCATTTTCATCTTGGGAAGGAGCCCTGGTGACACAGTGATTAAGCACTGAGCTGCCGACCAAAAAATCAGTGGTTCAAACCCATCAGCCACTCCGTGGAAGAAAGAAATGCAGTCTGCTTCCGTAAAGATTACAGCCTTAGAAACCCTCTGAGGCAGTCCTGTAGGGTTGCTGTGTGTTGGAATCAACTCAACCAGCAGTGTGTTTGGTTTTTGGTTACCTCTTTGTGAGTGAGGACTAGGCCCCAGATGAGAACAGTATCCCTATACTCCCTACATCTTTGGCATACACTGCATTGCCATCCTTATCTTCTGGGTGACGGGCATCAAAACACTGCTTGACCTTTTTTGGTAATTTGAAGAATTCACTACCCAGTTCCCTGACATGGAAGACCCAGCCCTGGCTCAACCTCCTTTCCCAACTCTTCTCCAGGATGGGCTGCTCAGTGTTTAACAGTCTGCTTAGGAGGAGGCTAGGAGGATATGTGCATGTGAACGTACATAAATTTATTATACATTTTACTGATGTAAAGGATAAGTAGTACACAATTTACTAACAAAATATACAGTGCTCTTAATATGAATTCCATATAATCAATTGATTCCCTCCAGAAAACTTTAATTACTTTTCGAATATCTGTAGTCATTCTGTGGTTGCAACTGACAAATGAAAATAATTGTAACATGAATGTTGAATGATACTTTTCGTTTAAGTTAAGAAGTGAGGCAGATGAGTGGGTGTCAGAACTTCACTTGTTTAGTCAATATCATGAGCATTTCTTTTGCTAAATCAGATAATAGTTTTCAAATACTGGACGAAAAGGTGCTAAAAATGTTGTGCTTTTCACAATGTTAAGGGCTATAGACAAGATACACTTTTAAGTTTAATTTGAATTTTTAGCATTTTCTTCATTACTTCCATTCTAGGCAATCAACAAAACAGTAAATCAAGCCCTGATTTGTATCATTTGCCAATTTCCAGCTTCCAGCGTGCCCTTTCAGAATGCACCATTGGGACAAGATACACAGTAGCACCCTTTTTCCCCACAGATAGAGTACACATAAAAACCCTAAGAGTGTAGATGATAATAATAGTAATTTAACACTGTCAAGTTAGCATAGATGCACAGACTCCTCCTTCAGCTAGTCCAGGGCAAATCAGCAGGTCACTCGTCTGAACAGCTCAGATCTGATTTAAATCTCTAGCCACGGAAGACACTCCACACTCTTCCTCCTACAGGCACCCCAGCCTTTACAGTGAGTGTCTCAGTACCCTCCTTGCATGACTTTTAGAAAGAAATGGCATCTCCCTGTTTTTATGGTTGGAAGGTGGGAGACAGGGCACCTCCACCACCATGTATACTATACTTCCGAGGTGGTAGCCGGCAAACCTCCTTTCTGTCCTTTCTGATAGCCAATTCCTCTACTTCTTAATAAGCCCTGAAGGAGGTATTAGTGTTTCTCTTTAGAATTTGGGGTACTTGATACCACTCTTACATCCCTAGTTATTAACTCTGGAGGAACGGTACATCTTGCTAGACTTTTCTGTAGGTTCATTAGCATACTCAAAATTAAATCTAGTTTAATAGTGCCACCGTTTGGTTTAAATTGTAGAAATGATCATTTTCTCCCTAAATTACTCGTGAGACATACAACCCAATGCCTCTTCAGGGTACTTAAAAAATTTTTCTGGCTTGGGTGGGTCCTATAATAAGTTGTGTCTATATTTCCCAAAATACAAAAACACCAATTTGGTTCTAATCGCTTAATTTTTAGTCACATAGACTCAGAGGAATTCAGTTATCCCTAAGTCTTCATAACAGTCTTTAGAGGGACATGAGATTCCTACACCCCAGAAGCAAAATTGTTCCAAGTGCTGACTTCATCAAGATTAGGGCTCTCAAAGAAATTTTACTGAGGGAAAGGAATGGCGTTAAACTGATGACTTACCCTACCAGATAGAAGGGCATACTATAAAACCATAGTGATTAAAATAAGGTGAACAAATAGAAATTGTACAAATTGCACAAATTAATACATTAAAAAAAGCTAGTGCAAAATCAAGTCCAAATATGCACAGGAATTTGATGTATGATAAAACTGAGCATTTCACATAGAAGTTATATGTGAAAATATGGAAGAAGACACCTAAAATATTGGAGTGACCGGGGAGGGCCTTTGTGAGCATGACATCAAACCAGAAGATATTAAAGAAGGATTGATGTATTTCATCACTTAAAAATTTTAAACTTACATGTGTGTAAGAGACATCCAAAAACCAAACTCACTGATGTGGAGTCAGATCCGACTCATAACGACCCCTCCTTCGGTTTCTGAGGCGGTATCACTACAGAAGTAAATTGCCCAACCTTCCTTCTGAGGAGAGTGGCTAGTGGTTTTGAACCGCCAGTAAGAGACATCATAAGCTACTTTAAATGACAGTTGATACATGCAGAGGAAATACTGGCTCCGTGCGTAATGATGTTGTTGTTATCTGCCATTGAATTGGACCTGACTCATAACTACCCCTCCTTGGGTTTCCAAGGCAGTATCACTTCGGAAGTAGATCGCCTCATCTTCCTTCCACCGGGCATAATAGATGAAGAGTATTATCCTTATTAGGAGCTCCAGTAGTGTAGTGCCTAAGGCACTTGACTGCTAACCAGAAGGCTGGCGGTTCAAACCCACCAGCCACTCCTCGGAAGGAAGATGGGGCAATCTACTTTGTAGTAATACTGCCTCAGAAACCAAAGAAAGGGTCACTATGAGTCGGGTCTGACTCGACGACACATAACAACAACAACATTATCTTTATTATTCATTTTGCCTGAATACATATAGCCAGTGTTAAAACCAGGGAACAGCCTAAGGCAAGACTGATTTGATTTGCCCATCATAAAATGAACTTCTGAGATACAAAAATAAATATAAAATTTTATTTCAAGTACTGAAGTAACACTACAATTTTTCAATATGGTTTTAAAGTTTGTCATTATGATGTAGCAGTATAATTTCTTGGCACTGCCAGCCGCTAGATGACTCCTCTGCATGTTGGCAATACTTAAATAGATGCTGGTTTTTACCTGATGAAAACAGAGTTTGCGGGGAGGCCAGTTCTGTCAACAGGAGTTCCTACTGATGGAGATTTTGCTACCAGGTTAATAAGGTTTCCTTTTTCTCTAATAGTCACAAAAAAGGCACAGACTTATCTCCTTACCTCCTAGACTTCAGTACTCACTGGTTGTGAACTGAAGCTGTGTGCAATGCTTGAAAGAAACACTTTCTGAATATTTAAGAAGCTGACATAAGATATTTGCCTTGACATTTTTATTTCTAGTATTTTTGCATGTATTTGCTGCTTCACACAATCATTGACTGCTACTTTCTTTGCCAGCCACCTTTGGGTGCTACCAAGTCCTTTTCTGTTGGTGATAGCATCTGCAGCAGACAATATTAATAAGACCAGTTTTTTATTCCAGCATCCTTTTAACATGTGAGAGATGCTCTTCAATCTCACTTGACCACCTTGTATAACTATGTGGAAAGACAGTTCCAAACCTTTCCCTTATATGCCATGTAGTTTGTCTTTGAAAGAGATTTTCAATCTCAATTTACATCTAGAATGCTTGCCAATATTTAAAAACCATATTCACATAATAAAAAGTTCAAATGAAGATGTCATGCTTATTAGATGTGGTGGTAACCTTGTATGATCTTTGAGCTCTACAAGTTTAGTAGAACTGGAAATGAGATTTATTGGGCTATTCAGTTGTCCAAAGGCTAACACAGATGTTGGCTGAATACTGAGGCCAAAGCTGAACTTCAGTGTATCGTTGGTATTTGTAATATATAAAGTGTCCCTTCATGTTAGTAAGAAAAAAATGGACAAGGGCATGAACAAGCAACTCACAGAAGAAATACAAATGGTGAACAACCCTGAGAAAATGCTCAGTCTCAGTAGGCATTGAGTTTAATGCAATTACAACAATGAAAGATTATTTTTTCCTTGTTAGCTTGGCAGAAAACTTAAAATATTGATAAGGCGATGTTGGTGAGACTGTCTAGAAACAGTGTAAATCATGCATCCCTTTATTGAAAGACAGTTTGGCAATATTTACCAAAAGTTTAAAATGTGGTGACTCGACGGCAAATAACAACAACAACAACAACAACAACTGGTCTAGCGTCACTCAGAGGAATCTATTCTCCAGAAGTGCTCAGATGTGTGCTTAAAGAAATCTACAAGTCTATAATGCTAACTGGGAGCTCTGGTGGCATAGTGCCTAAGGCATGTGACTGCTAACCAGAAGGCTGGCGGTTCAAACCCACCAGCCACTCCTGGGAAGGAAGATTGGGCACTCTACTTCTGAAGTGATACGGCTTCCAACTGGATGGCAGTGAGTTTGGTTTTGGTTTTGGCTCACTGTGAGTTAGGAGCCTACCCAACTACAGCTAACAGCAACAATATGTACTGGGTAGACAATTATAATATACTGTTAAAGAGGAAAATGCAAGTTGCAGAGTACCTATCAAATGAATCCCATTTTATTTAAATATAATGATTCAATAAGGAAAAATAATGGAAAGAAACCATTAACATCGGTTACTTTGAGATTGAAGGGGCATTGAGACAGAAGTTTGAAGGGAAAAGATAATTATTTTTCACTTATACCTACTTCCCTATTATTTTCATGTATTATAATTAGCATCTTGTTATTAGTTGCCATCAAGTCAGCTCCAACTCATGGTGACCTACTCTGATATGCCTTAGATGTCAGGCTTGGCAGTTGCTTCCAAAAGGTCCACAGCCTTGAAAGCCTTAGGGAGTGAAGTTCTATTCTGCACGCATGGGGTGGCCAGGAGTTGCCATGAATTATCATCTGTTACTTTTTAATTTTAAAAAAAGATTTAAAATAAAAACAGACTAGGCCAAACCATGGAAGAAAATTTCCATGAGGGAAACAAAATGGGCTCTTTCTCATCATTGCAAAGCAGACCTGCAGAAAGCCGCCAGTGACTCGGTTGATAGAATGTTAGTCACCAGTCTCATAGCTGTAGAAGCAGTGGTCAGTAGCTTTGAATAATCCAAGAATGGACCAGGTCCAAACTGTAAATATCAATAATAACTAAGTATTTTAAAAAAAGAGAGAGAGAATGGGGAAGGAGCTCTCATGGTGTATTGGATAAAGCATTTGGCTACTAATCAGAAAGTCAGCCATTCAAACCCAACAGCCACTCTGTGGAAGGAAGATAGGGCAGTTTACTTCTGTAAAGATTTAGACTCAGAAACCCAGTAGGGGTCACTATGAGCCGAAATTAACTTGATGCCAGTGAGTTTCATTTAGAAGAGAACAGGGGGAGAGGGGTTATCAGAATTGTCATGTTATCATCTCTGACTTGCTAGTAATTTATGTATAAAGGACTAACTTCTATAATGAAACCCATTTGTAATGCTTGTGCTACAGAGGGACATCTGTCTTAAGGGGTAACTCTGCTGTTTATTGTTGTTATTTTGTGTGTGCTTTATTGTCTTATGTTCTTATATCCACCCATCCATCTATCTGGTAAACCTTGGAGCTGTAGGGGGAATTCAGAGAAGAAAGTCAAAGTGCTTGAGGGCAGAAACTGATAGGGCACTGGTTCTCTAGTACTTAGAATAGGAGCTGAAATGTAGTACAGGTTCAGTAAATACTTGAATGAATGAATGTGTGGGCTCCAGTCCAATGGGAAAAATGGATAAGTAAACAGACAAAAGGCAGTATGGGTGGGGGAGGCAATGTGATTAGTGCACTGATAGAAGTATGAACAGATAAAATAGATGGGGCACAGAAGACTTCTTGGAAGCCCATAGAAGACATCCCTGAGCTTGAGCTCAATGTTGGAAAATGAGCAGAAGCCTGGCTAGGCAGAGAACTGGGAAAAATATCCCAGGCAGGGAAGCAGCATAAGCAAAGGCAAAGAGCTGGGAGAGAACATGGCTTGTTCAAGAAAATGCAGGTTATTCTATTATGGTTAAAGTGTGGGTGAAAAAAGCTGGAAAGAGAAGACCTTGGAATGAGGAGGAATTTGGATTTTATCTGAAGAGAATGTCTTCAAATGAGACAGATTTATATTTTTTAAAGATGTGCACAAAGCTTATGTTCCTGTCTTCATTCTAAAAATAATAGCAGAAAACTTTTATGTACTTTACAAGCATTAATTCTTTTTTATTTTTCTTTTAACTTTTTATTGTGATTTGGGTAAAAGTTTATGGAGCAAATTGATTTTCCATTTCGAAGTTCATGCACATTTTGTTTCATGATATTGATTGCAATCATTTACTTCTTACAACAGCTTATGAAATGTAGGTCCTGTTACTGTCTCAAGTTTGCAGTTGAAGAAACTGAGACATCGAGAAGTTAAACAATTTGTCCAGTTTGCCTGGAGCTGAGATGCAAACCCAGGCAGTCTGGCTCTGCAGCCCCTGCCCTGTTCCACTCTTTTGCAGTATTTCCTCAACAACATGTATGTTGTCTTATGAAAAGGAAATCAAGAAAAATAAAATCCATATGATTTCTTCCACACCACCTAAACAACTAAGGTAGAATGTTCTTTGTCCTCGCAGATAGAATAATCAACAGTTCAGCACTCTGCCTGGCATTTTTCCACTCCCTTGTTATTCACTATCCTCCTACCATTCAGCTGCCCGTTTCCCCTTTAGCCTTGATCTCTGTCTGCCTCCTCCATTTTCAGGGCAGGGAATATAAACCCTTTTCGCTCCCAAGGTGCCCATGTTGGCCCAACTAGGAGAGAAGTAAGGCTTGAGATAGAGTTACAGGAGTTGCCTGAACCTTCCCCTTCTAGAATCAAATGTGCACACCCCACAAATTCCAAAAAAATTGGGGAGATGGAAGAGTACTCATTGTGATCGTCTTTAACTCACTTGCAAATAGTAATTCTTATTCATTCAACACACCCTTCCTGAACAGAACTTCTTTGTGCTGGGAACTGTGTAGGGAGTCAGAGGGTAGAGATGGGGGAATCAAGGATGATCAAGAAGTCATACTGCCCATCATCAGTGAGTGATCTTTCGATCTTACTCTTTCATACAGACCTTAAAGTATTTCATGGCTTGTATTCTGTCAACAAAAATGACAATATGGTTTTTATTGAGTAGATGAGCTGATGAGGCTTAGAGAAAGCTTCATGTCTAGTTGTTGGGAGAGTACTGCTTACCCAACCCCCACCACCATGATGTTACATCAGCCACACTGCACTGTACTTCCTATACCTCTGCTTCAGGGAACCTATCGAATAAAATGCCACAGTGCTCTTTGGGAGAATTAAGTGTTTAACATCATTTAGCCCTGTTATTTCAACATAAACGTGCTCTTCTTTTCAAAAATTCAAACAACTGCTGACAAAGCCAGAAAATGTAGGAGACTTAGATTTCAATTTACTTATCCACTGAGGAACATCATGGCTTTTCTTCAGTAAAGAATAAGACTGATAGAGGATCATCTCAAAGATTAATAAAGATTTGGGAAGGTAGTAACAGTCTAGAACCTAAAATGATAGGAAATGCTTCATTCCTCTTCAGAAAGAAATTGTGAGAGAAATCGAGTTGAGTAATTTACATTTAGAGATTATTTTCTTCCTAGTATGTCTGTATCCAGGAAATACTAAACCTGGTAGCAAGATTTTACCTTACTTAGGATCATAACCCCACCACTCGTCTGTCAGTTTGTCATACTGTGATGGCTTGGATGTTGCTGTGAAGCTGGAGGCTATGCCACTGGTATTTCAAATACCGGCAGAGTCACCCATGGTGGACAGGTTTCAATGGAGCTTCCAGACTAAGACAGACTCGGAAGAAGGAAGGGGTCATCCACTTCTCAAAGAATTGGCCAGTGAAAACGCTATGAATAGCAGTGAAACACTCTCTGATATATTACTGGAAAACTTTATGAATAGCCCTGAAACATTGTCCGATAAAGTGCCAGAAGATGAGCCTCTCAGAAGGCACTCAAAATACAACTGGGGAAGAGCTGCTTCCTCAGAGTAGAGCCAACCATAATGATGTGCATGGAGTAAAGCTTTTGGGACTTCCATTTGCTGATGTGACACAACTCAAAATGAGAAGAAACAGCTGCAAACATCCATTAATAATTGGAACAAGGAATGTATGAAGTATGGATGTAGGAAAGTTGGACATTGTCAAAAATGAAGTGGAATGCATAAATATCAATATCCTAGGCATTAGAGAACTGAAATGGACCGGTTTTGGCCATTTGAATTGGGCATCTGTATGATCTACTATGCTGGGAATGACAAATTGAAGAGGAATGGCTTGGCATTCATCATCAACAAAGAATGTTTTAAGATCTATCCTGAATTATAATTGCTGTGAGTGATAGGATAATATCCACAACACCTACAGGGAAGACCAGTTAATACTACTACTATTCAAATTTACGCACCAACCACCAAAGGCAAAGACAAGGAAATTGAAGATTTTTACCAACTTCTGCAGTCAGAAGTTGACCAAACATGCAATCAAGATGTGTTGATTATCACTGGTAACTAGAATGCAAAAGTTGGAAACAAAGAAGAATCACTGGCAGTTAGAAAATATGGGCTTGGTGACAGAAATAACTGGAGATCACCTGACAGAATTTTGCAAGACCAACAAGTTAATTCATTGCAAATACTTTATTTCAAAAATATAAACTACAGCTATCCATGTGGACTTCATAGATGGACTACACAAGAATCATATTGATTACATCTGTGGCAAAAGGTGATGGAGAAGTTCAGTATCTTCAGCCAAAACAAGGCCAGCAACTGATTGTGGAACAGACCATCAACTACTCATATGCAAGTTCAAGTAAAAGCTGAAGACAATTAAAAGAAATCCATGAGAGCCAAAATATGACCTTGATTATATCCCTCCTGAATTTAGACACCATCTAAAGGATAGATTTGATGCACTCAACACTAATGACCAAAAACCGGAGGAATTGTGATACCAAGAACATCGTTCATGAACAAAGTAAGAGGTGATTGAAAAGACAGGAAAGGAAGAAAAGACCAAAATGGATGTCAGAAGAAACTCTGAAACTTGACCTTGAGTGGAGAGTAGCTAAAGCAAATGGAAGAAATGACACAAGAAAAGGACTGAACAGAAGATTTCAAAGAGTAGCTTGAGAAGACAAAGCCAATTACTATAATGAAATGTGCAAAGACCTATAGAGTTAGGAAACCTAAAGGGAAGAACATGTTTGGCATTTCTCAAGCTGAAACTGAAAAAAAAATTCAAATTTTGAGTTGCAATATTGAATGGTTCTGTGGGCAAAATATTGAATGATACAGGAAACATCAAAAGAAGATGGAGGGAGTACACAGTCATTGTACCAAAAAGAATTGGTTGATGTTCATCCATTTCAGGAGGTGGCATGTGATCAAGAACCAATGGTATTGAAGGGAGAAGTTGAAGCTGCACTGAAGGAATTGGCAAAGAACAAGGCTCTACGAATTAACGAATGTCCACTGAGATGTTTCAACAAACAGATGCTGCACTGGAGACACTCACTTGGTTATGCCAAGAGATTTGGAAGACAGCTACCTGGCCAGCTGGCTGGAAGAGATCCATAGTTGTACCCATTCCAAAGAAAGTTGATCCCACAGAATGTGGAAATTATCACACAATATCATTAATATCACACACAAGTAGAATCTTGCTGAAGATAATGCAAAAGTGTTTGCAACAGTATATTGACAGAGAACTTCCAGAAATGCAAGCTGGATTCAGAAGAGAATGTGGATCAAGGGATATCATTGCTGATGTTAGATGGATCTTGACTGAAAGTGAAGAATAGCAGAAATAGAACTTGTGTTCTATTGACTATGCAAAAGCATTTGATTGTGTGGGATCCCAACAAATTATGGATAACGTTGAGAAGAATGGGAATTCCAGAACACATAATTGTGCTCATGAAGAACTTGTACATAGACCAGGAGGTTGTCCTTTAAACAGAACAAGAGAATACTGCATGGTTTAAAATTAGGAAAGGAGTGTGTCAAGGTTGTATCCTTTCACCATACTTATTCAGTCTGCATGCTGAGCAAATAATCTGAGAAGCTGGACTACATGAAGAAGAGCATTGCATCAGGATTGGAGGAAGACTCATTAACAATCTGTGATATGCAGAATGACACAACTATGCTTACTGAAGGTGAGGATGACTTGAAGCAGTTAACTGATGAAGGTTAAAGACTATAGTTGGCAGTATGGATTACACCTCAACATAAAGAATACCAAAATCCTTACCGCTGGACCAATAAGCAGCATCACGATAAGTGGAGAAAAGATTGAAGTTGTCAGAGATTTCATATTACTTGGTTCCACGATCAACACCCATGGAAGCAGCAGTCACGATAACAGATGTCATACTGTACTGGGCAGATCTCTAGCAAAAGATCTCTTTAAAGTCCTGAAAAGCAACAATGTCTCTTTGAAGACTAAGGTGTGTCTAACCCAGTCCATGGTATTTCCAATCACCTTGTATGCATGTGAGAGCTGGTAAATGAATAAGGAAGACTGAAGAATAGTTGATACTTTTGAGTTGTGATGTTGGCAAGGAATACTGAAAGTACTGTAGACTGCCAAATGAACTAACAAATCTGTCCTGGAAATGCAGCTGGAATCCTCCTTGGAAGAGTGAATTGCCAGATTTCATCTCATCTACTTTGGTCATGTTGTCAGAAGGGACCATTCTCTTGAGAAGGATGCCATGCTTAGTAAAGTGGAGGGTCAATGAAAAAGAGGAAGGCCCTCATCAGGTACAGCAGGGATTGTAAGGTTGGCACAGGACTGGGCAGTGTTTTGTTTTGTTGTTCATGGGGTCATTGTGAGTGGCCGCCAACTCGACAGCACCTAACAACAACAGGATCATAACCACAAAGACACTACAAAACGAGTGTCTTGTCCCAGTAAATTCACTGTGATAGTAATTGATAACACTTACATTGCATATTTTATCTTATAAAATAAAACAAAACAAAACCCATTGCCATCCGGTCAATTCCAACTCACAGCAACCCTTTAGAATAGAATAGAACTGCCCCATAGGGTTCCCAGGGCTGTAAATCTTTACAGATGCAGACTGCCTCATCTTTATCCCACAGAGCAGCTGCTGGGTTCAAACCACTGACCTTTTGGTTAGCAGTCAAACGTTTTAACCACTGCACCACCAGAGCTCCTTGTTTATTATATTTCACTTATATTCCATTCAGTTACTTGCAGTCCTAACTTTATTCAGCAGAACATTTCAGCATTAAAAACTATTTAGTTAATAACAACATGATTTTAAAATTCCTTCATTTTATTACCTTTATTTTATTCCTTCATCTATACTATAAACAAATTTAATATTTGCATAAATTTGCAGAGATGCATGTGCAATAATGTTTCTCATAGCATTTTTTAATTGCAGAAAGTTCAAAAGAAAACAAGTATCTATAAACAAGAAAGTGGTAAATATCAAAAGTTATCTAGATTAGTAATTATTCATATGAAAAGTTATTTGCCATATAGTGATTTTTTTAAAAAGGCTAGAAAATCAGAACCTAAATGAATCCCTTTTTAAAATTATGTATGTATTTGGAAAGGAAAGAGTCCGCGGATAAGCAAAGCACTGCTGAAGGAGAAAAAGTAGATGGTCTCGCACTCCCAGATCTCAAAATCTACTATACAGCCACAGTAGTTAAAACAGCGTAGTATTGGTAGAATGATAGATAGACCAATGGAACAGAATTGAAAAGCCAGGAATAGACCTATCTGTCTATGGACAACTGATCTTTGACAAAGGACCAAAACCCATTAAATGGGGGAGAGATAGCCTCTTTAACAAATGTTGCTGGCAAAATTGGATATCCACTTGCAGAAGAATGAAACAAGACCCATACCTCACCCCATACACAAAAAAAACAAACTCAAGTTGGATCAAATACTTAAATATAAAACTCAAAACTATGAAGCTCGTCAAAGATAAAATAGGGGGAAACTTAGGGGCCCTAATCTAGGACATAAATAGATTGTCAAGCATAACCCAAAATACACAGATACACAGATGATAGAAGAGAAGCTGCATGACTGGGACCTTTTAAAAATTCTTTTTTTTTAAAATACATTTTATTGAAATATGATTTATGTACAGTAATATACACAAAACTAAAGTGACATGGTCAGTGCTTTTTTTTTTTTTTTTTAGTGTCCCCTCCCCTCCTTTTAAAAATTCTTAACGTTTGTCAAAAGACTTCTTCAAAAGGGTAATAAGAGAATCTACAGATTGGGAAAAATATTTGTCTATGACATATCTGACAGAGAACTTATCTCCAAAATTTATAGAAAACTTCAGCACCTCAACACCAAAAAGATAAACATCCCAATTGAAAAATGGGAAAAGGAAGGACACTGAAATGTGCACATAAGATACAGACAACAGAGGCAAATGCTCATATATGCATAATACTTTATTAACACCAAACACCAGGCTACAGATAAAGGCATAGATAGATGAGAAGATCAACTGGGGGTCAGCAAACAGGAATATACCCTAGACCTAGTGTTCTGGTTACCTCAATGCTAACCAGAAGGCTAGCGGTTCAAACCCACCAGCCACTCCTCAGAAGGAAGGTTGGGCAAATACTTCCTCGTAAACGCAAGGAGGGGTTGCTATGAGTCGGGTCCAACTCAACACATAATAACAATAATAACTCAGTACATAACAACAATAATAACTGTGCTGCTCTGACAAGAATATACCACAAATGGGATGGCCTTAACAAACAAGAGTTTATTCTTAAAATCTGGAGGCTTTACATCTGAATACAAAGTGCCAGGGTCTAGGGACTGGGTGAAAGCCCCTCAACCTTGGGTTTCAACTCTGCCTCCTGCTGCTGGCCCACTGAAGCTGGAGGCGTTTTTCACTTAGCTGCTGGCTGCTGAAACTGACAAGCAAGGCACAGGCCCCATGTTACCAAACCACAGGGCAGGCCTTTAATTCAAGTCCATTAAAGGTCCCAAGGTTGGCAGAGCATGGCAGGCTACTGAACAACAACACAGCTACATGCAGGGCTCAAACATGCCATGAGCTGAAACCATTCCCAAAGCTGCTGCTTATATACAGGAAGCAGACCACAGCCCTAAGGCAGCTACTCAGCTGCTCATAGTATACTCCACCATGGAGTTGATTACCAGTCTCATCAGGGAATACTACATCCAGCTGCCCAGCCTCTAAAGCAGGCCCAGCCAAGTTGACACACAACCTTAACTACCACACTAAGGATAGATTTAGCTGAAAATAATCTTACATATGCACTTGCACTACAAAATTGGCCACACACATTACAGAAGCAACAAATGACAGAGTTGGAATAACCTCTCAGAGACAACTGCCTTGAGAGGGAGAATCACCTGGCCTGCTGACTCAGGACTGTCTTGGGGCACACCAAGCTCAAGTGGCACAACATAGTACACAAAAATTTTATTCTACAACCTACTTTGGTGAGTAATGACTGGGGTCTTAAAAGCTTTCAGGCTCCCATCTAAGATGCAACTATTGGTCTCCTCGTGTCTGAATCAAAGAAGAGTGAAGAAAATCAGAGGCATCTGGAACAATTAGTCCAAGGATAAGATGGACCATGAGGACCTCAGCCTTCATGACCCCAAGACCAGAAGAACTAGATGGTGCCCAGCTACCAAAGAACTAGATGGTGCCCAGCTACCAACACCAGCTATGCAGAAAGGGATCAAATCTGGAGATCCTGGGTAGAGTGGGAAGAAAAATGTGAAACAAAATTCAGAAACACAAAAATGACCAGAATTACTGGTTTGATAGAGACTGGTGAAACCCCCAAGACTATGACCCCGGGCTACCCTTTGGGCCTAGAAATGAGCTCACACCCATGAATTGGCTCTCAGCCCAACAGTAGAAAAAAATTACATGCAGGACACCTACTCCAGGGTGATGTACTCACCTACTCTAGGGAGATGAAGTTCTTAGAGCAGTCAGCCATAAGACACCAGAGGGGCAGCATTCATATAGAGGGAAAGTTGGACAGAAAGGAAGGCATAGTTAAGGGCACAGGAAGGGGATAGTCACAGGGACAGGAGGGGAGGAGAGTTCATTATGGTCGGGGATGGTAAATAGGGTGTGAATTCAAATGTACAGGAACTACTGAATGTAAAGCAAATTTGTTCTATAAATTTATACCCAAAGCACAATAAAATTTAAATACATATATAAATATTTCATGCTTTTTGTAAATTAATAAATATATATGTAGAAAAAACATCGAGGAAGATACACATCAGCATGTTAACAGTAGTCCTCTCTGAGTGAATTTACAGATGTTCTTCACATACAACTTTCTGTCTTGTGTGTTGTCTGAGATTTTTTATTATTACTGTTTTTTGCTTTCACAATTAACATGTATAATTTTATAGGAGGAAAATATTTTTCTTCGGAAAAATCAAACTTGAAAAGGTAAAAGGAACACTGAAGAAATTAAGTGTTTGTTATTTAAGCAAGCTAAAGAAAAACTCCTATGGTCCATGTTAATTGTGTTATCAGCACTGTAACTTGTTTTTGTGACCCTCCCCAGTCCTTCTGCCCCAACTGAAATACTGTTAACACTTGATGTAACATCTTTCCTCACCCCACAGCTTCCCGTTCCTTTTCATCCTTCATGTGTCTCCCTCTATGTCCTTTGAGCTAGAAAGACACACTTGCCTTGTTGCTAGAGCACCACACTGTACAAGGATATGATCTGAGGTTTTACTCTTCTAGCATTAAGAAACCAGTTTCCATTAAATGGATATCAACTCGTCGTGACCCCAGGGTGGAATTGGGCTCTACGGGCTTTTCTACTCTTTTTTTTTAATTGTGATTTGGTTGAAAGTTTACAGAGTAAATTTGTTTCCCATTCAGCAGTTCACACACACTTCGTTTTGTGACATTGATTGCAGTCCCCATAATGTAACATCCCTCTTCCCACTTCTTCCCACTTCCTCCCTGTGGTTACCTTCACCCTGTGTCCTTCTTTCCTGTGCATTCCTGCCCTCTGACCTATCTCCCTGTGCAAATGCAGCCCTTTTGATCTTCCATGTTTTGATTGTTCTAAGGAGTGCACCTACCTGGTGTAATTGTACATTCACCTCATAGTCCTGTCTGTTGTTTGGCTAGAAGTTAAGGCATGGGAGTGAGTTCATTTCCAGGCCCAAAGAGTGACTAGGGGTCATAATCTTGGGGGTTTACTGGTCACAAAAAAGACCAGTAAGCCTGGTCTTTTTTGTGATTTTGAGCTTTGTTCCACATTTGTCTCCAACTGTATCCAGAATCTCTTATTTTGATCCCTTTCCGAGTGGTTGGCAGTGATAGCAGAGCACTGGGTCATAGGCTGAGGTTCTCAAGGTCCACTAGTACTTTAGACTAATTGTTTCCATGTTTTATTTTTTTCATTCTTCTTTGCTCTGGACCAGGAGAGACCAACTGTTGCATCTTGGATGGCCACTTGGAAACTTTTAAGCCCCCAGTCACTACCCAGGATGTAGAATGATGTTTTTGAGTAGTATTTATGCCAGTTGAGCTTGATGTCCTCCACAACCATAGTCCTGAGCCCACTCTATCCCTCAAGGTGTGTGGCTGTAGCTAAGAAGTTATCATAACTTTGTCCCCTGTTAGTTCTGTTTGTATGCACATTCTTTTAGCACAGACAAACATGTATGGAGAAATATCATCTGCCAACCTTCTATATGGTCAGATATATATATATATATTCCCTTTTGCCGAGACATATCTTATCGTTCAGCCTGTCTACCTGTGTATCCACCCATAGATCAGTGTTTGTTATTACTGATAAAGGAGCTCTGGTGGCATAGCACCTAAGGCATTTGACTGCTAACCAGAAGGCTGGCGGTTCACACCCACCAGCCACTCCTCAGAAGGAAGGTTGGGCAATATCACTTCTGTAGCGATAGCCTTGGAAACCCAAGGAGGGGTCGCTGTGAGTCAGATCCGACTCCACGGCAGTGGTTGCGGGTTTATTTTTGCGTATTACTGATAATGCAATATTGTGTGCATGTGTGTGAAAGTGTTTACCTTTATTGTCTCTATCTCTCATGTATCTCTCTCTCTGGGCTTTCTGATAGCTGATCAGAAGTAATCACCAGGACTTTCTTCCAAGGAGCCTTTGGGTAGACTCAAACCACAAACTTTTGGTTTGCAGCCACATGGGTTAACCATTTGCACCACCTATGAACTCCCTTCCAACATTAAAGCCTTTACCTCAATTAGCAAATGGACCTTTAGGATGTTTCATTAACATAGCTTCTGTCTGTCTTAAATGATGTAGAATACAGGTGCTGAGGCTGCCCATGTTTCACACTCCAGGCTTTGCATTCTAGACTGCCAGGAATTGGCATATGAATTTTTTCAAGAGCAGAGAAATGTGACCCAGACCTTACTTTGGTCCTTAAATTCCACTTTCTTACTTAGTCTCAGCTTACTTAGTCTCATTTAAAAAAAGGAAAAAAAGGGGAGGGAGAAATATATATATATTTTTTTGCTATTCAAGATTTATATTTATTTATTTATTTATTTATCTTGAATAGCAAAAATGGTTATACATCTTGAAGAATGTAATCAGTGCCACTGTATTGTACATGTAGAAATTGCTGAGTTGGCATATTTTTAAAAAATACATATTCACCATCAAAAAGAAGAAGAAGAAGTCTCTTGGCCAGTTCCCAGGTATTTTGTGTATACATTCAGTACTGCTGTTTTAAATGATTGCTTTGAACCAATTCATTCTGGGTCAACCACCTGCTGAGAATTTGCATTTCCACCTGAGATACACTGAGTGGGAATCCACAGCTTAACAAGATCCCCAGATGATTCTTGTTAAAATGTAGATTTGAATTTAGTGTATCTGGGGTGAGAATTGGCAGCTGGGGGTTGAACCAGAATGAGCCAGTTCAAAGCTCTGGTTTAAACCTTGGGTCCTGGCTAGTCTGGTTTAAGTGGTGGAGTTTTGTTTTCAGTAATTGGGTGATTGAAGGAAAAGAATCACAAAGAGTAAGTAGAGAAACAAAAAGTTTTAAGCAAACCCTGTATATCAGGTATTCTGTTAATTGTTCATGATATAAGTAAATATAAGAAACTGTCCTCTCTGGGATAATTATAAGCAGCTTAGTGTATGTCCAGGGAAAGTGAAGCAAGGGCTTATTGAGTAGACTTTCCAAGGTTCTATTATCATCAGCCTCAGCACATTAACTGAAAGGTGTTACAGCTTCAGTATTGAGAAGGTGTGACCATGAGTATCTTAGGAGGTTAGGGTCTCAGACTCTTCCTAAGTTACAAGTGGTATTAGAACAACAAGCACACTTCCATATTCTTTGCCTTTTCTTTTTTAATATATTTAATTTTAGCATTTAATAGTTTTCCTCTTCCCTTTTGGTTCCTTTTTATCTACCTCCTCTAACCCACTCACATTCTTGTCACTGAAAACAAGGGAAATAAAAACAGAGAAAGTGAAATTAAAGACTCAGAGGGAAAGGATGGATTCTGGTATCTACAAAAACCTAAATTACTTTTTTGTTGTTGCTTTGGTTTTCATTAAACGTTGTTCCTCTCTGGGTAGTGAACAGTCCCCCGAGCAACCTGTGTTTAGGAGTGTGGACTTGGGCTCAGAGCACAGCTCCACTCCTCACTCCACCTCGGGCAAGTGACTGCCTTAATTTCATTTTTCTTATTTGTCAGCCTTTTCAGTGATTTGTGTAGTTAATGTGTTAAAGTTTTAGGACAGTAAATCAGTGAGTGTTAGATTTTATTAATATCTATCAGTGTTTATACAATAGGCTATTAAATGTGAATTTTGATGTTCCCCAATAATTTTGAGGAAAATGAGCACCGTCTCTCCCCTGTTTCATTAGATCTCTCTGACAGCTGCTGCTTGGTTGTGTTTAGCTGAGGCTCTGAACATTTCCTCAGAGCAAGTCATGAGGGCCATGTGTGCCACCACTGCTGTGGTATTGCCAGTACCACACCAATTGCCCTCAAGTCATTTCCAATTCATGGCAACCCCGTGTGTGTCAGAGTAGCACTGTGCTCCAGAAGCAACTAAATCACCAGGAAGTAGATTGCCAGACCTTTCTTCCAAGGAGCCTCTGAATGGACTCATACCTCCAAGTTTCTGGTTAGCAGTCAAATGCATTACCCATTTGTGCCACCCAGGCACTCCGCCTATGGTACTTGGCTGGTGTTTCCCAAAGGATCTGGAGTTGCCCTCTCCCACAACTCACTCACTGAAAATTTTCTCAATAAAATACCTAATGAAGAACTAAAGGGGTAGGGACAGAGAGGGAGAATGAGGCATCTGAGAAAGGGAAGGGAGAGGACTCTTCTGGCAGCTGGTGTGAAGTGTGGTCTCAGCTAGCAGTGGTTTGGCTAAAGTAACATCGATCCAGTTTGTAGCAGCAGCCTCTGTCCTCCTCCCCAGACATTCTTTTCCTTCCTGTCCTTAGAGGAAGGAGGAGGGCTGGTATTTACTGACTCCCGACTCTGTTTCCCTTTCAGCTGACCCTCTGGTAGGCAGCATTGCCACGCAGTACATGACCAACAGAGCGGAGCACGACCGGATGGCCAGACAGTGGACCAAACGGTACGCCACATAGGGGCCTGCTGCCTGCCTCCCCGCCGGACCTGTGCAAGCACATTCACCAAGTGCATCAATAGCCCTGCCCACCCCTCCCAACCTCAGTTCTTATTTTCTTATTTTTATTAGATTTTGAACCATTTTGTGATGGTATGTCATCTATCCCCCCTCTTACCTACTCCTCCCCTCCCTTTGACTCTCTTTTTGATTTCTTAACTTGAAAGATTTGGGTTGTTGTTTTTTTTTTCCCACCTCAAAGTGGATGGGAGCTTTTGTTTTCAGTGCAAAAAATGTTGGCCCTGTAATAGTAAAAGCTTTCTTACAAAGCTTTGTATTACTGTGTGGTTTTGTTTTTTTCTTGTCATTTTGTTTATTTTGATTTTTTCCCCCTTTTATGCGATCTTCGGGAAAACACAAGTTCAGAATTATATCTTGTTTCTACTTAAATGTAGTGCTTAGGATTAATTTTTTGTACTGAAGTCTTTATTGGTGGGTGCATGCTACTGGGAACAAGTTTTTGTACAAAAGCTTAAATCAGAATCACTGTGCATTACTGAAACTCTGTTTATCACTAGCCTTCTGTCCCCCACACAGAAGACTGTTGGATTGAACAAAATAATATGTATTTTGATTTCCTTAAAGTGCTTGTAAATTTCTTAGGGACCTGCCACTTTTGACTGTGGATCAGTTGATGTACACTTGTATTACTAAAGCACTCAATAAATCACTGTGGCTGATAAATGCACTTCTGGTAACCCTGCGTGTTTGCTTTGTGTCCTGGTGACTGCCATAGCCCTGTGTGCAGTGAGGCTTGTCTAACTCAATTACAGGTTAAAGTATGTTTTTCATTTCAAACCTCTAATATTTCTTTGTAGTTGAGTTGCTTGGCGTGTGGAATTTCTGCCTATCTGTTAATAGCCTAATGGTTGATGGTGAATTTAGTAGATAGCTATCATTTTACATAGTGGCTGGACATTACTTTCTTACAGGCATTTGTTCTACTACATCCTTCTCTACTCAACAATTAAACTATGTCTCCAAAAATAACCTTCTAGTGAAAGTGACATCTGAGCTGCTCATTGTGTTCAACCACCGTTGAGTTTACATCTCTCTTCCTTTTTCTCTTAAGATTGTGATTGTATACCCGTCGAGTTTCATTTTGTTTTGTTTTCCACCATAATTTTAGAGGAAGAAGTAAACTCAGCTGTACCAATCATGGTCTACACATTCGGTGACAACGGTAAGTCCACCTGGCTTTGACATTCAGGCTATTTTAGGTATGCAGCTAAAGGAGGCAGAGGAAACGTGTGGGTGATGAAGTGTGAAAAACACACTGACAGGCTGATTGATATCAGGGTTGTGATGCAAGGCATACTGGGAACTCCTGCTTCCACCAGTTATAGGCACACCTTACAATTTGGTCTCTTTTAAGGAGCCGTTAACATCTTTACTACTAAACAGTAGGATATATAAGTGTAAGTCATTCAGCTCTGAAAATCTTCTAAATATTGTAAATTTATGAGTCAAAACATGTAGTTTTTTTTTGTTTGCTTGTTTTTTAGTGGTTGAAAGAAATCCTGAAGAAAGTATATTTAAATATTGGAAATGCCACTTTTAAACCAAAGTGCCTGGGGATATTTTTTTTCCTTTTTAAATAATAATTTTACCATGCAGCTCACTTAAAAACATTTTCCAGCATGTCAGAACACCATAGAGTCTCTACTGCAACTACCTAACTCTGTGGTTATAGCAAACCACAGACAGTACATAAATGAGTAAGAGTCCTCATAAAAAACTTTATTTACAAAACCAGGCAGTGGCCAGATCTGGTACTTGTGCTGTAGTTTGCCCAAAAATAAAGCCAATAACTGGGTACCAGTAGTCACCAACTTAGGACATACTCAGGTTAGGATGAACTGCACTTAAAACCATCTGTTTTTGTTTTTGTTTCACATCTTATCATTAGCAACATATACTATGTACAGTGTTGCAGCACATGTTTTGCTAATATCGTCATTCTCTTGCCAACCCCCAAAGACAAATAAGGGTTGCATTTATAAAGATAGTGATTATGAAAAGCAATAGTAATAAAAATTTTGAAAAAATGAAGTATTTGATTTAGATCAGAACTGACTTAAAATGGCCTTGTTGAAACAGAATTTTGTCGTAAGTCAGGGACTACCTGTATTTAACATCTCTTTTCTTTAGAATACAGTAAACTTTCATTATTATGATACAAGACTATGATTTTTTGAAAATTACTCAGAATATTTTGTTCCCTATAGACTTTCTCAAAGGTTTTTATTTTTACTGTAATACTCTAGATTTTTAAAATTGAACCCTAAAAGTATGGAACCATAGTAACATGCAATTTTATGAAACTACTTTTTTTTTTTTACTTCCAACTGATTAAACCAGGCCCATGGTATTAATACGGACTTTTACCGACAATGTTTAAATTCAGTTTGCCTTTCTGTTAAAAGGTCTACTCCACTAGACATACATTCTAAATAATAGAATTATATTCTTAAATACTATCTGAAATGTTAGACTTTCTATCTCATATCTGGTTGTATTTCAGATCGTTTTCAAATGTGTGTTACTTAATAGCCAGAGAGTATAACAGTACTCATAGGAAAGCCTGCCATAAATTTGTGTGTGCTTTCCTCTGAGCCGTTTTTCAGGTTTTATGCCAATCTGTGATATGAAGAGACTATAAAATTTCTCTTCTCATTTTTATGAACTTTAAATACTTTATGACAAACAAATATACCTTGCACTCAAAATACATAAGCTAGAGAATCTCCGGGCTGACATTCTGTCTGGAGACCAACAAACTCTTAGCTGAGCCTGTTGTATCTAGATTCCAGGTAGATAACCCAATAATTTTACTTGAAATCAGTAATCACAGGGGGCAGTGAAATCCCAATATATTTTCAAAAATATTTGTGAATAAGATTAAGGAGTAGTTTAGCACTCCAGAAGCTAGATAGTTTTGCTAATAATTATGAAGAAAGCATTTTAAAATAGGAATAGTTTTGAACCCTGGTATTATTTAACTTTTTGCACCATTTATTACTAGCTATAGTATCTTGCAGTGTGTTAAATAAAATGTTGGCACATCTGAGGCAGGCCTGTTGGTCGTTGAGAATGTAAAGTTCAAGGTGGTATTTACTGATGTTAAATAACTCAAAAGACTGTCACCTTGATTTGTTCCAAAACTGCAAATAAATGGAACATTCCTCATCCGTTTTCCGATCGGAATCCATTTGTAATAGCAAATGAAGAAGTAGTCAGTCTTATTCCAAGAATTAGAAGTAAACTAGAATTTTATCCTGGAATACTAGTCTGAGAACTAGGAAGAAATTAAATATTTGGTAAGAATGTACTGTGTACCGGGTCACCTAATAAAAAGTTATCTAATGAAACCTCACTTCAGCCCTTTAGGACATAGGTGGCCCTCAGTCACACACAGCCAGCAAGGTGCCCAAATGAGATTCCCACCCAAACATGAGACACCTGATCTCTTGCTCTAAACTATGAAACCACATTCTTTCTTCTTATTACAAGGTCATACTGTGGAAATAAAGTGGCATAATTCAGTCTTAGAGTAGAGGTGCTACACAATTCCTAGGTAGCAGGGATTTTGTTTGAGTCTGTGGGCCCAGTATTAGCTCAGAGACCAAACAGCAGGAACAAGATTTCTAATCTTAGAGGTATCTCCTTAATATTTGACTACCATGGGAGTTGGGTAGGTTGGAAAACCCCTGAACTTCTCTGTACCTCAGTACTATAATAAAAGCAGTCTTAATTATTATCAAATATGACCATTTTTACATTTATGTATAATATTTAAGGACCTCTGCTGGTGCTGTGGTTAAAGCATTAGGCTGCTAACCAGAAGATCTGTGGTTCTAATCCCCACCAGTTGCTCCTCAGGAGAAAGGTGAGGCGGTCTGCTTCCGTAAAGATTTACAACCGTGAAAACTATGAGGCAGTTCTACTCTGCCCTGTAAGGTCGTTATGAGTCAGAATTGACTCAGTGGCAGTGAACTTGGTTGGTTGCTTGCTTGCTTGTTTGTTTTGGTATAGTATTTGTGCTTTAAAGAGTCCTATGTTCCTAGTTAATACTGAAAACAATTGAAGTTGCACCCAAAAATACTGCCAGAGGACACTGGCCTACCTATTTTATATCAAGGTAGCTTTTATACCTCTGTCAAAATGTCCTCTGTACAGGGATACTCTAATGTGTGGGCTGCGACCTCAAGCCATCTGGGCACACTCTGTCTCCCCAGTCTGTTTCTAGACTTGTCCTAAGAGAAAATCTGGAGCAGGCTTGGTTGTATTGTGAGCCATAACACTTTAAGCTGCATTGGATCTGAAATCTCTTAGATCTGAAATCTCTTAAATCTTCAAGATGCTAAGAGCAGCTTAGCCTCTAAAGAACTTCCATGGTAGCCTCACATCCATACTTTCCCTTTAAGGAGGTGGCTGATTCCTTGAGCCTAGAACATTTCTTTTTCTAGGTACTTTTTGTTCTCACATCCAATAGTGAACACTGGTGGTATGTCAGGGCTACCCATTTTCCTGGTTTTAAAACTGAAAGGAACATCTTTGGTCCCAAGCAGACCAGGACCATTGTTCCTGTGGGCTTCAGTGCTAGGGCTGAATTTCAGCCTAAAAGTCTGTGGGATCACAGTGGGCCAATTTGGCCCATAAAAACGTGTTTTTTTGTGGGTTTGTTTGTTTTTTTAATTGTGATTTGGGTGAAAGTTTACAGAACAAATTCACTTTCCATACACCAGTTCCCATACAGTTTGTCTCATTACATTGACCATTGACTACACATTGACTACAATTTACTCCAATGCAACAGCTCCCCTCCCACTTCCTCCCCATAGTTACCTTTTTCCTGTGTCCATCCCTCCATGCACTCCTGCCCCCTGAGCCTTTCTCCCTGTACATAAACAACCCTTCTCCCTCCCATGATTGTTCTCTCCAAGGAGTGTATCTACCTGAGGTAAATGTTCAATTCATATGCCTATCTTTTGTTTAGCTGGAAGCCACAAGTGTGGGTTCAATTCCAGACCTGAAGGGCACCTAAGGACCATAGTCTCAGTGGTTCCACCAGGCTCTATCAGACCAGCAAACCAGGTCCCCTTTTTTTTTTCCCAAAGGATTTTGAGTTTTGTTCTACATTGTTCTCCCACTCTGTCCAGGGTATCCTACATAGATCCTCCTCTGAGTAGTTGACAGTGGTAGCCAGGCACCATCTAGTTCTTCTGGTCTCATAGTCATATAGGCTGCAGATCGCATGATGTACCAGTCACTAGGACTAATTGATTCCATGAATCTTTGATTTTCTTCATTCATCTTTGCTCTGGATGCGGAGAGACCCATTGTTGCTCTCAATGGCTGCTTGCAAGCTTTTAAGATCCCAGTCGCTACTCACCAAAGTAGGAGGTGGAACAATGTTTTCTGTAGTATGTTATGCCAATTGAGCTTGATGTCCCCTGCAACCATTGTCCCGAGCCCACAGATTCAACTACTCGGTCCCTCTGAGTAGCTGGCTGTGACCAAGCAATGACTACAACCTTGTCCCTTGTCAGTTCTACTATACACTTAAGGATTCTTACAGAATACAGATACACTTGTAGGACCATTGTCTGCCAACCCTATACTTGGACTTGAGTACACTCCCCGCTGCATAGACATACCAAATAATTTAGCCTGTCCACCCATCTATCCACCCGTATACCCATGTTTGCCTTCACTGACAACGCAATACAGTATGTACAAAAAGGTTCATCTTTGTTCTCTGCACCTCCTATGTACCTCTCTGTGTCTACCTCTTCCCCGTAAAAATGTTTTACCTGAGGAGTATTGATAACCAGTGATCCTTTTAGAGGCAGTGTCCACTTGGTAGTTTGAAAAACTCCCACCACTGTGCATTGCTTTCACACAAAGCCCTCTTCACTCAGTGTCTGGCTCTGAAGGTATGTGAATGATTTAAACCTACTACAGCCTTCACTTACATCTCCAAACGTGTATGGGTTTTTTTGTTTTTGTTTGTTTGTTTGTTTGTTTGCTTTTCTAGTTTGGATGAAAACTTCTAAGGCATGTTAATTTTCCAATCAACAACTTACACCCATTTTGTTTCATGACATTGGTTGCAAGGTATGTATGCCTTTCTACAAATGAGTAGTCTGGAGCATAATAAAATGTTTGAAGGGATTAAAAACTTAACAGTTTTCAGAAAACCTGAATCTTAAAAATTTCTTATACATGCAGCCCATACAGAAAAATGGAGGAGATAATGTAGTCACTGATCTCTCTTACCTGTTTATAAATCCACATATTTAGAGTGAGCATCAACCCAAATACCAACTGCTCCCGACCTCCCAGTATCAGAGTGTTCAGTTCTGGTTACAAAATAACCTTACCCACTAACCTTGGCATCTTTCACAGCTTGTGTACACCCTGACCCAACTCGCATATCATCACCCTCCTCCCACTCAGCATTGCCCTCCCATCCATCTTTTTACAAATTAAGTGGGAGGTCAAAGTTTAGGATGTCAATCACATCCTGATGTATAGGAAACTTAGGGCTCCTGAGAAATTCTGTCAAGCTGTGCAACAGAAAGGTAGTAAATGCTTTACAGTTGGTGCCACTGAGTACATTGAGAAACACCAAACTAGCTGCTTCTACTTAGACCAGAGTGCAGGAATGGTAAAAAGGGGCAATGAGTGGTCACCTCTCCAGTACAGCCTGCTCTTATGCTGAAATTGCCTTGAAGAAAAAACAATAACACATTCTTCATTGTTCGGGCTCTAGCTTGAAATTACTGCCAAACAAATGAAGATACCCACCCCAGGAAACTTTGACTGTTTTTTGCCTCGGTCCTTTAGACCAAAAGCTGACTTTATGTTCCACACCAAACAGCTTCCAAGTACTGTTATTTAAAAAATAAAGCAGCTTATGGAGTTATTAAAATTCTATGATAAATTCCAGAAGTTATTATTAATCCCCAGAGACCCTATTTGCTTTAAGGCAATGCAGGTTTCCCCTGCTACACAAAAGTAGCTTATGCCTCTGAAAGCTTTCATGAGCTGAATTGATAATGTGAAGAAGCGATTACTGTTAATTTTGAGGGGAAAAAATTTTTAGCATTCTTTGACTCAAAAAATGACCTGCCAAATCGTACCTAATAATATATAAAGCCTAAAATAACACTAACATATAGTAAAACCAAGAATGAGAAAATAAGTACACAGCCTGTATAAAGTAGAAATAATGTACATACAGTGTAATTTCACTTCCAGAATTGGTAAGACACCACACAAGAAGGCTGAGAGGTGGTGGCCAAATCTTACTAATAGAGGTACAGAATAAATCAAGATAAAGCACAGATGTTCACAGACACAGTGCAGAGCTATGGTGGCTGGATGCTGAGATGCTGAGTGTAGTTCCTAGGGAAGGCGCTTGGCAACACCACTCTCACTGCTTGGGATGCATTCTGCCTCTGTAATGGCTCACTGCAAAGCAAATGCTGAATGCTAGTTTTGCTTTTTGCCTTTTTTTTTTCATTAAAGCGAAAACAGGTGTTAATATAGGTCTTGCCTAAAGGCAAAGTAACATGAAACAAACTTTCAGAAAGCAAGGAATACCTATATATGGGGAAATTGTTTTAAATTCAAGCATGGCTACATTGTTATTTAAATGTAAAACATTTGTCCATATTAAAGTATCCCAAAATGTTCATGTGTTCTTGGTGAGGTGTAATAAAATACCAGGATGGGCATGGCAGTCCAGATTTGAGCTGCTGGAATGTGGGGGAACAGTAATGCTTAGTTACTGCTTGGGGATTTTTAAATAGTTGAATGAGAGAGGGAAAAAGTAGGCTTATATAAAAATGCTGTATCACTGGGCACTGCAAAATAACCCAAAGTTTATATGTATTAAACTTGCCAATATGTTTGTAAGTAATTTAACTTGATTTGTTTTATGGGGTAATTAGGGAATAAATTACTAGATCAACAAAGCCAAGGTAGAATGAAAAAATATGCACTAACTAAGAATAGAAATTCTGTCAAAATAGTGGCATCATTATTCATGGCAAGACATTTGAGAGTATATTCTCCACTTACGGAAGATGAATAAATCAAACCGAACCAAAACCACTGCCATCAAGTCAATTCTGACTCATAGTGACCCCCATTGTAGTTCCAAGGTGGTAAATCTTTACAGAAGTAGATTGCCCCGTCATCAATCTGCAGAGCAACTAGTGGATTTGAACCACCAACCTCTGGTTAGCAGTCAATGTCTTAGGCACTGCGCCACCAGGGCTCCTTAGGGAAAATGGATGAGGAACTATAATTCCTTCTGAGATACAGTCTGCAAATTATCCCTAATATCCATATTCCTATTGGAGCTTAATCAGGACACTTGGCCACCCAGGTAGAGACTAAATTTCCCCATTCTCCCTGTGATAAGTTAATTACAAAAATGGCCCCAGTTCTTAATCCTTCCCGGTATCCATATCCTCTGCAGTTTCTTCCATGAAAATGTAGAGTCCTTTTCCCCACCCCTTGAATCTGGGCTGGCCTCAGGACTTGTAGACCATGACAGAGTGATCCTGTGCCAATCAAGCCTGGACCTCCCAAGGCCTCGTGCACTTCCATCCTCTCCTGGAACCCTTCTATGCCTTGGGAGTAAGCCTTTGGCTAGCCTACTGGAAGATGAGAAACCATGTGGAGAAGACCTGAGACAATCCTAGACCAACCAATCTCCAAATATACAAGACAGCTCAGGTAAGATCAGTAGTGCCACCTACCGAATGCACAGCTGATAACAGACTCATGCATCAACCCAACTAAGAGCAGATCCTTAAATTTTTTTTTTTTTTTTTTAGATCCTTAAATTTTTGAGCAATAATAAATGGTTATTGTTTTAAGCCGTTAAGTTTAGAAGTAGTTTGTTATACAACAATAGCTAATTAATACACTGTCTTACAGTTAGGCATAGCCATGACACTAAATTCTGGTCAAAGGAAACAGCAATAAAGAGAACAAATTCTACATCTCATCCTGTGAAAGAAAGCTGCTTACCTTCCACTCTCTCTTTACCCTTACCTGTGGTCTGGAATGTAAGTGTGGTGGTGGTGAGCCACCAGGACCATGTTGGAAAGGACAACACCCAAGTGGGTATTGAGCAACACGATAGAAGGCTAGTTTTAGACATGTTGAATTTGAAGTGCCAATGATACATCCAAGTAGAAATCTCAGGGCATTGAATATAACAGTCTCACATTCAGGAAGACTCCACATCCAGGATTGGAGATAAGAGGTCGGGAATCATCAGAATGTAGAAAAGAATATGAGAATGGGAGAGGATGAAATGACTTAAGGAATGGGAGTGAAGAATGAGAAGAGAAGAGAGTCCAGAACCAAGCCTTGATGATGATTCATATGGATTACCATTTATCTTGCCCCAAATGGTCAGAGATGACATTTTAACACATTTTTAAAAGTTTATTTATGAAATAATATATCTGCACTATTGATGCAAAACAAACAAACAAAAAGGATGCCATCAACAGCTGAAATATTCTGAGGAATTTTGGAAAGACAGAGCACATGGAATTGTTGACAGAGCCATACACAGCTGTGTACACAGTGTGAAACTCACATGAGGGACAACTCTACAAAAGTAAGAGCTATTGCACAAGTGTACCTCCTTCCTCTTGTTGAAATACTGATGTGATATCAGGAACAGGAGCTACTGCCTTGAACTTTGAGATGGTGAGACTTCAAGGTAGCAGGAGCATAAGTCCTTGATTCTAATAGCTCCCTCTACATCCCATCTAGACTTACATGTGAGAGAGAATGAGAATTCTGCTTGTATCTTCTTTAAACCACTGCTGTATTGGTGTTGATGACACTTGAAGCTGACCTGAGCTTAACAAATACATCAATCTCATGATGATGGTTACTTTTCAGAAGGGGAGGATACAACACTAGGGAAGCACACAGAAAATATTTCATCTGTAATGTTGTCTTTTTACTTTTTTTATAGAGATGTAATGCCAATAAATATGAGAACTGTTGACACATTCTGGGTGATTGAGTACACAGATGTTTGTATATGTAAATCTACCACTCATCTGTCAGTGTGTTATACTGTAGTGGCTTGCATGTTGCTGTGATGCTGAAGCTATGACACTGGTATTTCAAATACTAGCAGGGTCATCCAGAGTGGACAGGTTTCACTGACAGACTAGGCAGAAAGATGACGTGGCTGGGTACACTTCTGAAAAAATGGCCAAAGAAAATGTTATGAATAACAGGGAAACATTGTCTGATATAGTGCCAGAAGGTGAGCCCCTCAGATTGGAAGGCACACAGAATATGACTGGGGAAGAGCTGCCTCCTCAGAGTAGAGTCAGCTTCAATGATGTGGATGGAGTAAAGCTTTCAGGACCTTCATTTATTGCTGTGGCATGACTCAAAATGAGAAGAAACAACTGCAAACATCCGTTAGTAATTGGAACACGAAATGAACAAAGGGTGAATTTAGAAAAATTGGAAGTTGTAGAAAATGAAATGAAACACATAAAAATCAATATCCTAGGCAGTAGTTAGCTGAAATGGACTAGTATTGCCCATTTTAATCCGACAATCATATGGTACTATGCTGGCAATGGCAAATTGAAGAGGAATGACATTGTATTCATCATCAAAAGAACATTTCAGGATGTGTCCTAAAGTACAGTACCATCAGTGATAGGATAATATCCATGCACCTACATGGAAGACCAGTTAATACTATTAGTCACATTTACACACCAACCACTAAAGCCAAAGATGAAGAATCTGAATCTGAATATTTTTACCAACTTCTGCACTCTGAAACCAACCAAACAAGCAATCAAGATGTATTGATAATTACTGGTGATTGGAATGCAAAAGTTGGAAACAAACAAGAAGCATTGGTGGTTGCAAAATATGGCCTTGGTGACAGAAATGACACCAGAGATGCCATGATAGAATTTTGCAAGATCAATCACTTATTTATAGCAAATAACTTTTTTTAAACAATATTAATAGCAGCTTTACATGTGGACTTCTCCAGGTGGAATACACAGGAATCAGATTGACTACATCTGTGCAAAGAGGCAACAGAGAAGCTCAGTATCAGTCAGAAAAAGGCCAGGGGCCAACTATGGAACAGACCATCAGTTGCTCAGCTACAAGTTTAAGTTGAAGATGAAGAAAATTAAAACAAGTCCCATGAGAGCCAAAATACAACCTTGAGTATACCCCTCCTGAATTTAGAGATCATCTGAAGAGTAGGTTTGACACATTGAACACCAATAACCAAAGACCAGATGAGTTGTGAGATGACACAAGAACATCGTACAGGAACAAAGCAAAAGTTCATTAAAAAAGAGAAGAAAAGACCAAAATGGATGTCAGAAGAGACTTTGAAACTTGCACTACAATGGAGAGTAGCTAAAAGGAATGGAAGAGATGATGAAGTAAAAGAGCTGAACAGAAGTTTACAAAGGACAGCTTGAGAAGACAAAAGTATTAGAATGAAATGTGTAAAGATCTGAAGTTAGAAAATCAAAAAGGAAGAATACACTCAGAATTTCTCAACCTGAAAGAACTGAAGAAAAAAGTTAAGCCTCAAGTTGCAATATTGAAAGATTCTATGGGCAAAATATTGAATGATGCAGGAAACATCAAAAGAAGATGGAAAGAATACAGAGTCACTGTACCAAAAAGACTTGTTCAATGTTCAACCATTTCAGGAGATAGCATATGTTCAAGAACCAATGGTCTTGAAGGAAGAAGTCCAAGCTGCACTGAAGGAATTGGTGCAAAACGGGCTTCAGGAATTGATGTAATACCCATTGAGATGTTTCAACAAATGGATGCCATGCTGGAGGCACTTACTCGTTTATGCCAAGAAATTTGGAAGACAGCTACCTGGCCAACTGACTGGGAGAGAGCCATATTTGTGGCCATTCCAATGAAAGATGATCCAGTTGAATGTGGAAATTATGAACAGTATTGGGCAATCTACTTCTGTAGTGATACCACCTTGGAAACCCAAGGAGGGGTCGCTATGAGTCAGATCCCACTCAACGACAGGGAGTTTGGTTTGGTTTTTGGATTAACATAACATACAAGTAAAATTTTGCTGAAAATAATTCAAAAACAGTTACAACAGTATATTGACAGGGAACTGCCAGAAATTCATTCTGGATTCAGAACAGGATCCAGAATGAGGGATATCATTGCTGATGTCAGATAGATCTTGGCTGAAAGCAAAGAATACCAGAAAGATGTTTACCTGTATTTTACTGACTATGCATAGTTATTTGCCTATGTGGATCATAATAAATTATGGATAACATTGCAAAGAATGGGAATTCCAGAACATTTAAATGTGCTTGTGAGGCACCTATACATAGAACAAGAGACATTTATTCAAAAAGAACAAGGGGATACTGCAGGGTTTAAAATCAGGAAGGGTATGCATCAGGGTTGTATCCTTTCACCACACTTATTCAATCTGTATGCTGAGCAAATAATCTGAGAAGCTGGACTATATGAAAAAGAATGCAGCATCAGGATTGAAGGAAGGCTCATTAACAACCTGTGATATGCCGACAACACAACCTTGCTACCTGAAAATAAGAAGACTTGAAGCACTTAGTGATGAAGATCAAAGACTACAGTGTTCAGTTACTCCTCAGCATAGAGAAAATAGAAATTTTCACAACTGGGCCAATAAGCAAAGGCAAACAAACCAAACTCACTGCCATGAAGTCAAATTCCAACTTACAGCAACCCCCATTAGGTTTCTGAAATGGTGAATCTTCACAGAGTAGACTGTCCCATCTTCCTTCTGTGAAGTGGCTGATGAGTTTGAAATACCAACCTTCCGGTTAGCAGTCAAATATCTTAGGCACTGTGCTACTATAGCTCCTTAGACCAATAAACAACATCGTGCTAAATGGAGAAAAGATTGTGAAGGATTTCATGTTACTTGGATCCACAATCAATGCCCATGAAAGCAGCAACCAAGAAATCAGATGACGTACTGCACTGGGCAAATTTGTTGCAAAAGACTTCTTTAAAGTATCAAAGAGCAAAGATGTCGCTGAGAAGACTAAGGTGTGCCTCACCCAAGCCATTGTCTTTTCAGTAGCCTCATACGCATGTGAGAGCTGGACAATGAATAAGAAAGATTGGAGGAAAATGATGCATTTGAATTGCGGTATTGGCAAAGAATATTGAAAGTACCACAGACTGCTAAAAGAATGAACAAATCAGTCTTGAAGGACATACAGCTGGATTGCTCTTTAGAAGTGAGAATAGCCAGGCTTTACCTCTCATACTTGGGTCTTATTGTCAGAAAGTACTAGTTTCTGGAGAAGAATGTCATGCTTGGTAAATTAGAGGATCAGCACAAAAGGGGAAGACCCTCGATGAGATGGATTGACTCAGTGGCTGCAGTGATGGGACTGCATGGCAACGGTTGTGAAGATGATACAGGATCAGGCAGTATTTCATTCTGTTGTACATAGAGTTGTTATGAGTTGGAACTGACTCAATGGCAACTAACAACAACAACATAGGTAAGTATTAAAAAAAAAAAGTAGATTATAAGCAAACCTGACATAAAGAGAGGATAAGGGTTTAGTTTCTATGTGACACATTTTGATAAGCTTAAAATTTTTTTATAAAGAGTGTGTGTGTGTGTGTGTGTGTG
>NW_006921590.1:11044159-11051875 GCF_000298275.1 Orycteropus afer afer | reverse complement strand
CAACAACAACTATATATATAGTTTTATATATAATAATTGATTTGGGTGAAAGTTTACAGAGCAAATTCATTTTCCATACAGCAGCTCACATATACTTTGTCTCATGACATTGACTGCAATTTCCCACAATGCAACAGCTCCCCTCTCCCTTCCTTCCTATAGTTACCTCTTCCCTGTGTCCTTCCCTCCCATGCACTCCTACCCCACCCCGAGCTGTCTCCCTGTGCAAACATAGCCCTTCTACTCTCCCATGATTGATCTTATAAAGAGTATATATTACTTTTATAATCATACCAAAAAAACCAAACTTACTGCCATCAAGTTGATTTGACTCATAGCAACCCCCTTTGGGTTTGCAAGGCAGTAAATCTTTATGAAAGTAGATTGCCAGTCTTCCATCTGTGGAGTGGCTGCTGAGTTTGAACCTCCAACCTTCTGGTTAGCACTCAAAAGCCTTAGGTACTAAAAACATTAAAAATAAATAAATAAAAGTTAGAATGAGGTAAGACACCCTAGGTAGAAAATTCTTTCAGTAGAAAGGAAATATAAAATTTGGAAGGGTAATTTGATGCTTAATTAAAGAAGAGGTTTTAAAGTAGAAGATACTCCATATGTGTTGCAAATATTTCTGTGAATATAGTTGAGCATACGGTGGGCTAAGTTATGAACACTTCTAACACTTCTAAACCATAAACAAACATCTCGTGGCAATGAGTCTCAGGGCCTGGGGGCTCAGGACCATAGTCTCGGGACATCAAGGTCAGCTGGCATAATGTAAAAAGACTGTTCTGCATCCTGCTTTGGTGAGTATCGACTGAAGTCTTAAAACTTTGTGAGTGGCCATCTAAGGTGTATCTGTTGGTCTCGCCCCATCTGGAGCAAAGCAATGAGGAAAATCAAAGACGCATGGAAATTAGGACCACATGAACCCCAGCCTCCATGACTCTGAACCAGAAGAACTAGATGATGCCTGACTATACCACTGCTCAGTGCTCTGAAAAGTATCACTTGAGAAGATCCTGGATGTTGTTGTTAGGTGCCGTCGAGTCGTTTCTAACTCATAGTGACCCTATGCATGGCAGAATGAAACACCGCCCAATCCCGTGCCACCTGCATGATCTTTGCTATACCTGAGCCCATCCTCACAGCTACTGTGTCAATCCATCTCGTTGAGGGCCTTCCCCTCTTTCCTGGACCCTCCACCTTACCAAGAATGACATCCTTCTCCAGGGAATGGTCCCTTCTGACAACATGACCAAAATAGGTGAGACAAAGTCCGACCATTCTCGTGTCCAAGGAGCATTTCAGCTGCACTTCCTCCAAGACAGATCTGTTAGTTCTTTTAGCAGTCCATGATACTTTCAGCATTCTTCGCCAGCACCACAACTCAAAAGCATCAACTCTTCTTCAGTCTCCCTTATTCATTGACCAGCTCTCACATGCATACGAGGCAATTAAAAATACCATGGCTTGTGTCAGGCACACCTTAGTCCTCAAGGAGACATCCATGCTCCTCAGCACTCGAAAGAGGTCCTTTGCAGCTAACTTGCCCAGTGCTATGTGTCGTCTAATGTCCTGACTGCTGCTTCCATTGGCATCGATTGTAGAACCAAGCAATGTGAAGTCTTTGACAACCTCAATCTTCTCTCCATTTATTGTGATGCTGCTTGTTGGTCCAGTTGTGAGGATTTTTGTTTTCTTTATATTGAGATGTAATCCATACCACAGACTATATTCTTCAATCTTCATCAGTAAGTGCCTCAAGTCATACTCACTTTCAGCAAGCAAAATTGTGTCGTCAGCATATCACAGGTTGTTAATAATTCTTCCATTCTTGATGCCACATTTTTCTTCTATAGACCAACTTCTGATACTGCCTCGGAAACCCAAGGAGGGGTCGCTATGAGTCGGGGCCGACTCGACGGCAAACAACAACAACAACAACAGACCAACTTCTCAGATTATTTGCTCAGCATACAGATTGAATAAGTATGGGGAAAGGATATAACCCTGACACACTCTCTTCTTGATTATAAACCATGCAGTGTCCCCTTATTCAGTTCAAAAAACAGCCTCCTGGTCAATGTACAGGTTCCTCATGAGTACAATTAAGTGTTCAGGAATTCCCATTCTTCTCAATGTTATCCACTATTTGTTATGATACACACAATCAAACGTCTTTGCATAGTCAATAAAACACAAATAAACATCTTTCTGGTATTCTTTGCTTTGAGCCAAGATCCATCTGACATCAGCAATGATATACCTTGTTCCATGTCCTCTTCTGAATCCAGCTTGCACCTCTGGAAGTTCTGTCAATATATTGCTGCAACCGTTTTTGAATTATCTTTAGTAAGATCTTACTTGCGTGCAATATTAATGATATTGTTCGATAATTTCCACATTCTGTGGGATCACCTTTCTTTGCAATGGGTACAAATATGGATCTCTTCCAGTCAGTTAGCCAGGTGGCTGCCTTCCAAATATCTTGGTATAATCGAGTGAGTGCCTCCAATGGGGCATCGATTTGTTGAAATATCTCTATGGGTATTCTGTCAATTCCTGGAGCCTTGTTCTTCACCAATTCCTTCATTGCAGCTTGGACTTTCTCCTTCAGTACCATTGGTTCTAGATCATATGCCACCTCCTGAAATGGATGAAGATCTACCAGTTCTTTTTGGTACAGTGGCTCTCTGTATTCCTTCCATCTTCTTTTGATGTTTCCTGCATCATTCAATATTTTGCCCAGAGAATCTTTCAATATTACAACTCGAGGCTTAAATTTTTTCCTCGGTTCTTTTAGCTTGAGAAGTGCCGAGCATGTTCTTCCCTTTTGGTTTTCTAACTCTAAGTCTTTGCACATTTCATTATAGTAATTGGTTTTGTCTGCTCGAGCTGCTCTTTGAAATCTTCTGTTCAACTCTTTTCTTTTGTCATTTCTTCCATTTGCTTTAGCTACTCTCTGCTCAATAGCAAGTTTCAGAGTCTCTTCTGTCATCCGTTTTGGTCTTTTCTTTCTTTCTCATATTTTTAATGACCTCTTGCTTTCTTCATGGATGATGTTCCTGATGTCTTCCCACAATTCTTCTGGTTTTCAGTCATTGGTGTTCAGTGCATCAAATCTGTTCTTTAGATGGTCTCTAAATTCTGGAGGGGTATATTCAAGATCATATTTTGGCTCTTGTGGACTTGTTTTAATTGTCTTTAACTTCAAGTTGAATTTGCATATGAGCAGTTGATGGTCTGTTCCACAATTAGGTCATGGCCTGGTTTTGGCTGAAGATATTGAGCTTTTCTATTGCCTTTTGCCACAGATGTATTCAATCTGATTCTTGTGTGTTCCACCTGGTGAAGTCCACATGTATAGCCTCCATTTGTGTTGTTGAAAAAGGTATTTGAAATGAATAAGTCGTTGGTCTTGCAAAATTCTACCATGCGATTTCCAGGATTATTTCTGTCACCAAGGCCAAATTTACCAACTACCAGTAATTCTTCTTTGTTTCCAACTTTTGCATTCCAGTCACCAGTGATAATTAACACATCCTGATTGCATGTTCAGTCAATTTCAGACTGCAGACATTGATAAAAATCTTCAATTTCATCATCTTTGGCTTTGGTGGTTGGTGCATAAATTTGAATAATGTCATATTAACTGGTCTTCCTTGTAGATGTATGGATGTTATCCTATCACTGACAGCATTGTACTTCAGGAGAGATCTTGAAACATCCTTTGTGATGATGAATGCCACGCCATTCCTCTTCAAAATGTCATACCCAGCATACTAGATCATATGGTTGTCTGATTCAAAATGGCCAAAACCAGTCCATTTCAGCTCACTAATGCCAAGGATATCAATCTTTATCCATTCCATTTCACTTTTGACAACTTTCAATTTTCCTAAATTCATACTTCATACATTCCATGTTCCAATTATTAATGGATGTTTGCAGCTTTTTCTCCCCAATTTGAGTCATGCCACATCTGCAAATGGAGGTCTTGAGAAAGCTTTACCTTATGCATATTAGTAAGGCTGGTTTTACTCTGATGATGGAGCTCTTTCCTAGTTGTATTTTGAGAGCCTTCTGATCTAAGTGACTCATCCTCCTCCTCTGTATTGGACAATGTTTCCAGACTATTTATAACGTTGCACAGTAATGTATCAGACAGTGTTTCATTCATAAGGTTTTCCCCTGGCCAATTCTTTGAGAAGTGGATGGCCTCTTCCTTCTTCCTAGTCTGTCTCAGTCTGCAAACCGCACTGAAACCTGTGCACCATGTCCACCCCACTGGGTTTGAAACACCAGTGGCACAGCCTCAAGACTCACAGCAACACGTCACCACAGTGGGACAAACCGACAGACAAATCTGTCTCCCTTAGCTGTTCAAAACCTCTGCAACCTCCCCTTACCTGGATCCCTGCTGCTGCCTCCTCTATCTGTCCCGCCCCCCCCCCCGCCTTTTTCTCTCCTTTTCCCTGCTTTCCTACCTTGCCACTTGTGGGGCGTGGCCTCGGTTCCCTCCACTCACCTGGATCCCTGCGGCTGACTCCTCAGAATATCCTGGATAGAGTAGGAGAAAAATGTGAAACAAAACTCAAAACAATTGAAAAAAAAAAACAAAAAAAAAAAACCTTACTGATCTGATAGAGACAGGTGGAACTCCTGAGACTGTGGCCCTTAAACTCAAGTGTGGAACTGAACTCACCCCCTTGGCTCAACTTTCAGCCAAACATAGACAGACCTATGAGGTGAACAGTAATAACAGAGAGGTACACATTCCTTAGAACATCTCTCAACCATAGGACATCAAAAGGGCAGCACTTGCCCAGGGATAAAGCTCAGAAGGCAGGAAGGGATAAAGATGAATGGAAACACTAAACACAGCAGGGAAGTAGGAAGAGTGCTGTTATATTGGGTTTATAGTCAATGTCAGAATACACAATGTGTGTAAATTGTTGAATGGGAAACCAAGTTGCTCTGTAAACTTTTACCCAAATAACAATGAAAATTTATTTTTAGAAAATGGAAGATACTAGTGCCTACTCCACCACTCGTCAGTCAGTTTGTCGTACTGTGTTGCCTACTTATATGATGATGAAAATGACCTGATCTTGAGAAGAAAATAAATAAATGAATAAAATCTTGAGAAAAAAAGAAGGGATGGGGATCTAGTCTTGGTACTCAAATTGTGGTCTATGGTATTATCATCAACTGGAAGCTTGTTAGAAATACAAATTCCTGGTACTCCCATCCCACTGCCACCTGCTGAATCAGAATCTACATTTAAGAAGATCTCTAGGTGATTCATAGGCATGTTAAAGTTGGAGAAGCACTAAAATGGAGTGAACTTGGGGGATTGGGATGACTTAGGATAGGAAGGAGCATTTTCTCTAATACAGTGTGGGAACGAGGCTCCTGTGAGCTAGTGCCAATGCAGGAAGATTTATTGATTTGGTAATGGGAGAAGGAGGGTATCATCTTCTGATAGCTTCTATTTTCCTAGTAAGGAATGAAGCAAGATCGCCCTCTATGAGGCTGGAAGGGAGTATGGGAGATTTGAGAATAAAAATGCTTTCCACAGAAATGAGAGAATGACTTTATAAAAGAAGCATGGTACAATTGCTGGCCAATGTTGAGTGTCTAAGTCATGGTGTGTACTCATAAACTAAATGAAGCTGAAACTAGACAGTGAAGTTGTACAGCTTTCTCCAGCAAGTCCTCTGCTCAGGAGTAGACAGGGGAAGGCAGACAGACAACCAAGAATGGACTTGCTGGGTTACATGGCCTGGAGGCAGCGAGAAAGACAGGAGAATGAAGGGTATTTGCAAGGACCTGATTGAGTAGTGGACTCTGAAATCGAAGCTAGCAGTTGGGATGGAATCCAAAAGCAAAGGAATGATGGAAGATAGTGGTTCATCTTTGAGCTTTAGCTGTTGACAACATGGTCAATCAAGTTACTGTGACCAGAACAGACCACCTTCCATTATGAATAAAAGAGCACGATTCAAGTTTTATGTGCAGTTTGGACATTGTGTGCTACTGTTTTTCTCTGCTTCTTGTTGTGAGGTGCCATCGAGTTAGTTCCAACTCGTAGTGACCCTACATACCGCAGGACGAACTACTGCCCCATCCTGTACCATCCTCACTATCATTACCATGTTTGAGCAGGTAAACATCTGTAACACAGGTCAACATCTTTCTTCTGTTCTCTTCTTTCAGCCAAGATCCATCTGACATTAGCAATGATATCTCTTGTTTCACATGCTCTTCTGAATCTAGCTTGAATTTCGGTTAGCTCTCTGTTGATGTAATGTTGCAACCATTTTTAAATTATCTTCACCACAATTCTCTCTGCTAGTAGTGAGAAATGAGGGAATCCTGTAGTCTGAATCACTGGTAAAGGTAATATCAGCGACCTGAGAAGACAGAGAAGAAAAGAGTTGCCAACGTGCTGGCTCATGCCAGGTTCTTTACATGTATTTTCTTCTCTAATCCTTAGGATAAGCTCTGTGAGACAGAAATAATCACCCTCCGGTTTGCAGATGAGGAAGCAGATACAGAAACGTTAAGTAACTTATCCAAGGTTACCAGCTGGGAAGTGACTTTGCGGTGATTCACACCTTCTCAGGGTTCCAAAGCCTTGTTCTTACACCTCCCCTTCTCTCTGTGTAAGAAGATTGACTAAGTTGTGATCACATGTGTAAACAGTTGCACTTGGGTCAGCACACACATTCCATGGTCCAGCAACATTCTGCTTAATAAAGTAACAAGACACCCTGGGCAGTGTATTCTTGCATGGTGATGTGATGCTGAAGGCGGAGGTTCTCAAGCATGTGGTAGCACTTCTTATCTGTTGATTAAGAAAAAATCTTGGCCTTCCAATTTTGAAAGAATTCTTTTAGAAGAAGCTCTTGTGATGCAGTGCATAAGGTATTTAGCTGCTAAACGGAAAGTTGGCAGTTCAAACCCACCAGCCACTCAGCAGAAGGAAAACTGGGCAATCTACTTCCATAAAGATTTACTGCCTCGGAAAACCAGTGGGGGTTGCTATGAGTTGGAAACAACTCGATGGCAGTGGGTTTGGTTTGTTTTTTAACATAAAAGGTAAGGAGCCCTGGTGGCTCAGTAACTAACCAGAAGTTTGACAATTCAAACCCAGGCTGCTCAGTGGGAGAAAGATGAGTCAGTCTGCTTCTGTAAAGATTTACAGCCTTGGAAACCCTATGGGGCAGTTCTACCCTACAAGGTCACTATGAGTCAGAATCCGCTAGATAACAATGGGGTAAATGTAAAAGGGTTGAGCTTCTTGAAAGCTGAGGAGAAATGTCTTTGGGTAATAAAAGTGGATTCCAGTGGCAGAACTTTTAGGATTTCTTTTCCTATTTTGCTGGCTGATTTTCATTTTTTCTTTAAAAAATAAGAAGGGTAATTTACTGGGACAATATTCTGTGTTAATACGGCAATCATCATTATCATCTCAACAATTACTACTCGTTCTGAGTGTTTACACAACAAATACTCAGCACAGGGCATGGAACACAATACACACACACACACATGCAAATATGTTGTTGTTGTTGTTAAGTGCCGTCGAGTCATTTCCAACTCATAGCGACCCCATGCACAGCAGAACGAAACACCTCCTGATCCCACGCCAGCCCCACAATCCCTGCTATACTTGATCCCATCATCGCAGCCACCGTATCAATCCATCTC
>NW_006921590.1:11031793-11038381 GCF_000298275.1 Orycteropus afer afer | reverse complement strand
TCAGGACCATAGTCGCAGAGGACATCAAGCTCAATTGGCATAACATACTACACAAAACATTGTTCCATCTCCTACTTTGGCGAGTAGTGACTGGGATCTTAAAAGCTTGCAAGCTGCCATCTAGATGCAGCGATGTGTTTCTCCTCATCCAGAGCAAAGAAGAAAGAAGAAAACCAAAAATTCATGGAAACAATTAGTCCTAGTGACTGGTACACCATCCGATCGATCTGCAGCCTATATGACTATGAGACCAGAAGAACTAGATGGTGCCCAGCTACTACTGTCAACTACTTGGAAGGGGATTTATGTAGGAGATCTTGGATAGAGTAGAACAATGTGGAACAAAACTCAAAATCATTTGGAAAAAAAAACCAGGGGGGACCAGTTTTGCTGGTCCGATAGAGCCTGGTGGAACCACTGAGACTGTGGCCCCTAGCTGCCCTTCAGGTCTGAAATTGAACCCATGCCTGTGGCTTCCAGCCAAACAAAAGACAGGCATATGAGTTGAACATTTACCTGAAGTAAATACACTCCTTGGAGAAAACAATCATGGGAGAAAGAAGGGCTGCTTATGCACAGGGAGACAGCTCAGGGGGCAGGAGTGCACGGAGGGATGGACACAGGGAAGAGGTAACTATTGGGAGGAAGTAGGAGGGGAGCTGTTGCATTGTGGTAAATTGTGGTCAGTGTCATGAGACAAAGTATATGTGAACTGATGTATAGAAAATGAATTTCCTCTGTAAATTTTCACCCAAATCACAATTGAAAATAAATAAATAAACACAGTACATATATGTGTGTGTATATGTATGTATTTGTGTATAAATCTCATTTAATCTTTTCTGTAATCCCATGAGGTATGTATTACTGTCCCTGTCATTTAGCTGGGGAAACTGAGACCCAGACATATTAACAGATCCAAGCTCATATACCTGCTAAGTGGAGAGCTGCATCTCAAAGCCAGGTCTTTGTGGCTGCGAAGCCCAGGCAAATAATTGTGAATTTACTAAATTGATGAGGTAGTAAATTGCCGGACTTATACAACCAAAATGCTTGAATTTAAGGAAAATTCAACCTTGGGTTAAGTGGCCCTTGGGCAGTAAAATATTACATGCAGCCCACTAGGCTTAATACTCCCTCAAAAGGAAAATGAGTGGTACAAAGCAGGAAAAAATTAGAGAAATCCTTAGCATAGGGGTCTTTGGAAGAAGGCAACACAATTCAGTCCCCAGAAATCATGGGTCACTTCTACACTTCAGATGTCAGCCACAGTGAGCTCTGTGGCCATTTCTTCCCTGTCTGGAGGTAAGGTCCTTTTTTTTTCTTTCTTTTTCCAGTCCCATGAGAAGATCCAGTTATTTTATAGCTGAATTCAGTGGGAAAATAATGTTTATTCACTTCACAGCCAATTTGAAGAGAACATGTCTCTATTCCATAAAATGAGGCCCTGATACATTTATGATTCAGAATCACAGACACATTCTTTGAGTACAATGTGTTTCAGGCTGGATAAAATTAAAATATCACTTTCCTTTTCCTTTCCCGTGGATTCACTTGAGTTGCTCTCTTTAAATGAAACTGGTGCTCTAGGGAGAAATGCTAGACTTCAGAATAAAGGCCTGGTAAATCTAACCTCATAAAGTTGCAGTAGCCCAAAAACAAGACAGGAAGTGAACATAAACCTAAGTGGATTTATCTCATACACGCACACACAAACACACGCACACGCACACAACCTAGTTTCCTTTCTGTCACTTTCCTGAATCACTCTCAAAAATCACCAATCATCTAAGCCTATTCTAGAAGGTGATCTTCAGGCCCTTCCTTGTATTATTATTAGCTGCCAACAAATCTGGCCTGACTCATGGTGACCCCGTGCAATGGAGTGAAACACTGCCTGCTGCTGTGCCATCCCCATGACTCGTTGAGGGTCAGACTGTTGTGATCATTGGCTGATTTTCAGTAGATTGCCCAGCCTTTCTTCCTAGTCTATCTCAGTCTGGAAGCTCCACTGAAACCTCTTCAGCGTCATAGCAACACACAAGCCTCCACCGACAGACAGTCGTGTCTGCATTTGAGGTGCGTTGTCCAGAAATCAAACCCGGGTTTTCCACATGGAAGGGAGAAATTCTACCACTGCCTCGCCTTCATTGCATTACATGCTCTTCCCCCTCCTTCCTTAACTTCGTTTCTCCTTTGGCTTAGGTTTGAATCCTAAATGCCCCGAAAGTAGACTTTCACGCTCTCTGATTATATGCAATCCCTGGTTTTCTGTCCTCAACTTTCTCTTTCTTTTGATGATCTCATCTCATACAGTTACACAAAAAAACAAAGAACAAACACAGTGCCATTGCATCAACTCCATCGCACAGCAACTGTGCTGCATCACCCACTCAGCCGTCTGTCACAAACATTAGCTTGAAATTTCCAATGTCCTGCTGAAAACAGTTACCTGGGAATCCCACTGGCACAGCAAACCTCCCTTTTACAGATTGTGTTTATGCCCTCAGTGTGCATTTATGACATTCCTAGAAGAGGTACAGACATACGTTTGGTTCCAGACCACCACAACAAACTGAATATCACATAAAGTGAGTCACATGAATGTTTTGGTTTCCTAGTGCATATAAAAGTTATGTTTACACTATACTGTAGTCTATTAAGTATGCAGTAGTGTTATGAACCAGCATTCATCTTTCAATTACCAGCAGGGTCACCCATGGTGGACAGGTTTCAGCAGACCCTCCAGACTAAGGCAAACTGGGAAGAAGGATGGGGCCATGCACTTCCAAAAAAAATTGGCCACTGAAAACCTTATGACTAGTATTCAAGCTGGATTCAGAAGAGGACATGGAATGAGGGATATCATTGCTGATGTCAGATAAATCTTGGCTAAAAGCAAAAATATTTACCTTTGTTTTATTGACTATGCAAAGGCCCTCAACTGTGTGGATCATAAATTATGGATAACATTGCAAAGAATTGGAATTCTGAAACAATTGTATTCATGAGGAAACTGTACATAGACGAAGAAGCTATCATTCAAACAGAACAAGGGGATACTACATGGTTTAAAATCAGGAAGGGTGTGCATCAGGGCTGTATCCTTTCACCATACTTACTCACTCTGTATACTGAGCAAATAATCCAAGAACCTGGACTATATGAAGAAGAGTGCAGCATCAGGATTGAAGGAACCTTGCTTGCTTGCTGAAAGTGAAGAGGACCTGAAGTACTTCCCAATGAAGATCAAAGTCTTCAATATGGATTATACCTCAACATAAAGAAAATGAAAATCCTCACAACAGGACCAGTAAACAACATCACAATAAATGGAGAAAAGATTGAGGTTGTCAGGGATTTAATTTTACTTGGATCCACAATCAGCACCCATGGAAGCAACAGTCAAGAAAACAGACGTCATATTGCACTGATCAAATATGCTGCAAAAGACCTCTTTAAGGTGTCAAGGAGCAAAGATGTCACTTTGAAGACTAGGGTGCGCCTAACCCAAGCCATGGTATTTTCAATAACCTCATTTGCATGTGAAAGCTGGACAAAGAATAAGGAAGACCTTTGAATTGTGTGTGGTGTTGGCAAAGAATATTGAAAATATCATGGACTGCCAGAAGAACAAACAAATCTGTCCTGGAAGAAGTGCAGCTGGAATACTCCTTAGAAGTGAGAATGGCCAGACTTTGTCTGACTTACTTTGATCATGTTGTCTAAAGGGACCATTCCATGGAGAAGAATATCATGTTTGGTAAAGTAGGGGGTCAGCAAATGAGATGGATTGACACAAAGGCTGCAACGATGGGCTCAAGCATAGCAAGGATTGTGTGGATGGCTCACGACCAGGCAGTGTTTCATTGTGTTGTAAATAGAGTCAGTCACTATGAGCCAGAGTGAACTCGACACCTAACAACAACAGCGTTATGAAAAAGGTTGAAATGTGAGCATTACCAAAGTATGACATAGAGACATGAAGTGAGCATACACCATTGGAAAACTGGTGCCCATAGACTTGCTCAACTCAGGGTTGCCACAATCTTTCAATTTGTAAAAAACATATTATCTATGAAGCACAATAAAGTGAAGCACACAATAAAATGAGGTATGTCTGGAATTGCAGTCAATGTCATGAGACAAAATATGTGTGAACTGCTGTATGGAAAATGAATTTGCTCTGTAAACTTTCACTCAAATCACAATAAGAATTAAAATAAAATAACAACAAAGTATGTCTGTACAGTTGCAGGAGAACCAGCAAGACAGAAGACTGAGTCTACCTAATACCTTATGCATTTGTTCCCCCATATAGACATAGTTGTAGATGACCCACCACAGTTCCCCTTCCCAGAAGGAAGCATAATCAATAGACATGTTTCATAACTGCTCTCACCCCTGTGTACCAGCCTACAAACTGAAAATAATGATACTCAGCTTATGAGGTTATATTTCTAAAAGGCTTTTCAGATGGTAGGTGCTGAATAAACATCACTTTCTGCTTTTTTTCCCTTCCCAAACTATCATTCACCTAACTATTCCCAAACTATTGATCCCTTAATATGTATCAGGCAGAATTTCCTTCTTGGACTGGTGGTAGTAGGTAAAGTTGCCTGCCTTGTTCCTGTCCTGTATTCTCAATCCAGAAATGTAGAAAGGTTAAATTTAATTGAAAAAGAGAAAGAAGATTAATTCGATGGGGGCAGGGTAGTAATAGTGAATCAGTAGAGACTCAGGGTTTTCCCAAAAGTTTATCATTCTGGTGAAATTTATTTCAGATATTTTATTGGTGCTTATGTTTTCAACTGTTGTTCCATCTTTGTATCTCTGGAAAAATACACAATACTAACAGCTGTCACCTCTAGGGAAGGGAATTGTGGGATTAAAAGTTAGAACTGGGTGAAAACATTTTTACCATATGTCTTTAGCATCCTGTGACTTTTTTAGCCATGTGCAAGAACTAAATTTTCAATAAAAGCTACCAACAAAACAACACAGATTCTCCTCCGCAAGCTGTTGATAGAAAATTAAGAGAATTGTCTTCACCCAAATCATACCTTTCTCTTTTGTTAATAATAAACCAAAATTAGCTCATAAAGATGCATAATCAGTAAGAGTTCACAAACACCAGGTGTGTCCTCATCACTCACAAGACACAGCCCAGTTTCAGTGTTCAATCTCCTGCAGGATGCAAAAAAACGGGCTCTAGCCCTGGGCGTTGGAGGCTTGAGAGTAGCAGGGGTTAACTAAACTACACTAGAAGTGGGAAGGCAAGGTATCATGTTCCAGCCTTGGCCCCTTTACTAGCTGGCTTTCACCTCTCTGTCTCATTTTTCTCCTCTATAAAATGTGATTTGTAAGGTCACTCTCTGATCCTCTGATCTGTGGTGCTGTGTCAGTACACAGTAATTAGACCTCACAACCCTCCCCACCCACAGGGGACCACAGCCATTCTCTGCTGCCACCTTATCAAAGTGCCGGAAATTCTCATTCTGAGAGTGTATTCTTGGCTTTATGTGTTATTTCTAGAAATCACCATCTCCTTCAAACAAGTTGAAACATAGTATGTATTTTCCGAAGGGTGTTTTCAGCCACAGGGGATAGGAAAATGATTTGAGGTGATATACTGACAAACACTTATTGCAGTGTGAAGGATTGCTTTTATATGGCCTTTCTCACCATGGTCTTGTAACTCCCACCAAATGATTGAGTGGGAATCTGCAAATGATGTGCATGTGGCCTACCAATGGATGTGGATAGCTTGCTAATAATGCAAACAAGGTGCATGACCACACTTGTGGGAGTGGGACAACGCAAATGGGTGTGTGGAACCCTAATGAGAGCACTGGTCAGTTTGCCCTCCCGCTAGGCTTAAAATGGGCCATACCAGAGGCAGACAGAGGGGACCTGACTATCACCAAGAAGAAGAGACAGGAGTAGAGTGTGTCCTTTGAACCTGGGGGCCGCACTGGGAACCTCCTAGACCCAGGAGACAGAGAGCTGTAACACAGGAGAGACACTGAGAGGTGTGAGAAGCAGCAGCAGAGAAATGGCAGCAGCAGAGGCAGCAGAACCAGGAGAGCAGCAGGAGATGGCATGATGGGCCCACAGGGCGAGAGAGCTGGGCACCTTCAGACAGGAGGCTTGCTGGGGCAGTAGGGTGCCTCCCAGTCACTTTGCAGAGTCAGGCTCGCTGACCTACAGAGCTAGAGCCAAGTGCCTTCAGGCTGAGGCTAGCTGGCAGAGTGGGATTCCTTTGGGCACTTATCAGCAGAGCTAAAGAGCTTTGTAACACTTGTTCCAGCGAGACAGAGGCCTGGCTGGCTGAGAAGAGGCTGTCCTGATCTATGAACTCTATCCTGTGCCTTTCCTTTTTTTTTTTTAATTCTTTCTTTATTTATTTGGTTGATGGCTTTTTTGTTTGTTTGTTTGTTTGTTTAATTTTATTTTATTTATTGTGATTTGGGTGAAGATTTACAGAGTGAATTCACTTTCCATACAGCAGTTCACATATACTTTGTCTCATGTCATTGACCACAGTTTACAATGCAACAGCTCCCTTCCCACTTCCTCCCCATAGTT
>NW_006921590.1:11014330-11028718 GCF_000298275.1 Orycteropus afer afer | reverse complement strand
CTGTGTCTGTGTCAATTGGTTTCCCTTGTCTTTGTTGAAGAGGGTCTGTGCAGTCCTTCTGCCTAGTCCGCCATCTTGCCAGAACTCATCCTGTGTCTTTCCTGATCCTGAATATGTAACCTGTTACTTCCCTAATAAACCCCATAATTGTGAGTATTGTTTGTGAGTTCTACATGGCCATTGCCACAAATTATTGAACCTAGCAGAGAAGCAGAGAGTGCCAGGGGTGGGGAGGTTGGTGTCAGAATTGGTAAAAAGCTTGGTGAGATACTTGGGTGAGAAACTTGAGCAGTTGATACTGATAATGATTCCCGTTCCCTCTTGTGATGTTAGAAGAGGTTAGAAGGTGCTGCCATGCCATTTTTACACTTATTTTAATAGTTATATATGTATGTGTATGATGTTATTTATGTTTCTATTTATATATTATGTTTACTGCTGACTTCCTTATGCCATGTGATACTGGATTTCCATTTACATGATAAAATATGGTTTTAGATTTTTTAAGAAATGCAAATAGCAATAAATAATAGAAGAGCTGGCATTTTATTCATGAGAACAATCACAGGGTGTTTTAAAAATGACTGAAGTTTGAGGAACACCAGGGTAGATTACATGCATTGACCTAAGAAATTGGGACAAAAGAAAGATTAGCTATCACAGAGGGTATTTAGCCCACGACTGGAAAAAGCAGGTGACTCAAAGGGTCTGTTCAAGATTCTGACACCTCTTCTGACTTTGTTTTACATAAGGACTGTGCATCATAGAGTGGACTCACTGGCCACCTAAGAAGTTTCTCAGATTCTCCTTTCCAATAATCACTGTGTTAGGCCTGAACTGAAGTACTCTAGAATCTTTTTTGCTTTATCCCTTTGCCATGACCCCACATCAAGAACTATTAAGCATATTTTTGACAAGGGACAAGGTTGTAGTCACTTCTTGGCCACAGCCAGCTACCCAGAGGGAGCAAGTAGTTTGACCTGTGGGCTCGGAACCATAGTCACAGGAGACATCAGGCTCAATTGACATAACATACTACACAAAAACATTGTTCCACATCCTACTTCGGTGAGTAGTGACTGGGATCTTAAAAGCTTGCAAGTGATTTACTCTGTAAATCTTCACCCAAATCCTAAAAAAAAAAAAGCTTGCAAGTGACCATCTAGATGCAATGATGGGTCTCTCTTCATCCAGAGCAAAGAAAAATAAATAAAACCAAAGACTCATGTAAACAATTAGTCCAAGTGACTGGTACACCATGCAATCCTCAGCCTATATGACTATGAGACCAGAAGAACTAGATGGTGCCCAGCTACCACTGTCAACACTCGGAAGGGGATCTATGTAGAAGATCCTGGATAGAGAGGGAGAACAATGGAGAACAAAACTCAAAATCATTAAAAAAAAAAAAAAAATATAAAAAAGACCAGGTTTGCTGGTCTGATGAAGCCTGATGAAACTACTGAGACTATGGCCCCTAGTTTCTCTTCAGGTCTGGAATTGAAACCACTCCTGTGGCTTCCAGCCAAACAAAAGACAGGTGTATGAGCTGAACATTTACATTAGGTAGATACACTCCTTGGAGAGATCAGTCATGGGAGAAGAGACAGCTGGGCGAGGGCAGGAGTGCATGGGAGAGAAGGTTACAGGGAAGAGGTAACTATGGGGAGGAAGTGGGAGGGGAGCTGTTACATTGTGGTAAATTGTAGTCAGTATCATGAGACAAAGTGTATGTGAGCTGCTGTATGAAAAGTGAATTTGCTCTGTAAACTTTCACCCAAACCACAATTAATAAAAAAAAAAAAAAAAAAGAACTGTTAAGCATGTTTTTAAATTATTTTAATAAGATACTAACTACTACCATCAATGATATGAGGTTCAGTAACCATGCTCTGTTTTCACAATGGTGTTTTTTAGGTGTCATTAAGTTCATGCTACTTTCTCACTCTAAAACACTACTAAGCACCAGGCTTAGAACCAACCTAGCTCATTCGTGCCCAGATAATATGGAGAAATTAGGAAGTGAGGAAGCCTGGGCTGAGACCTATGCTAGTTGTGTGATTCTGTACAATCCCACACTCTCTGTGCTCTGGTGTCTTCATCTATCACAAAACCCATTACCATTGAATCCATTCTGACTCACAGTAACCCTATAAGACAGACTATAACTGCCCCAGTGTTTCCAAGCTATAAATCTTTACAGAAGCAGACTGCCTCATCAGTCTCCTGAGAAGCAATTGGTGGATTCAAACCACTGACCTTTTGGTTAGCAGCCAAATGCTTTAACCACTATGCCATTTGTTGAGAACTTACTAAGTGCATGGCAGTAGGAGAAGGAAGGCAAGTGTGGTAGTTAACATTATGTTTCAACTTGACTGGGCCTGGTTTTGAGTGGCTGGGCAGCTGGATGTGGTTATTCCCCATGATGAGACTGGCAATCAACTCCAATTGGAACCTGCTGTGAGCAGCTGAGTTGTGACTTTAGAGATATGGTCTGCTTCCCAAATATAAGAATAAGGTTTGGGAAGCGTCTCTAGCTTTTTGGAACACTTGAACCCTGTATGTAGCCAAGTAATTGTTCAGCAGCCCACCATGCCCTGCCAATCTTGGGACTTTTTCTGGACTTGAATTAATGGCCTGCCGTGGTGTTTGGTAATATTGGCACCGTGCCTTTTTACTTGTCAACTTTGGGTTTGTCAGCTTCAGCTGCCTGAGTGAAGAGACGCCTCCAGCTCCAGTGGGCTGGGAGTAAGAGGCAGAGCTGAAGCCCAAGGTCAAGAGGCCTTCACCCAACCCCTAGAGCTAGCACTTTGAACTTGGACTTCTAGCCTCCTAAACAGTAAGAGAATAAATACTTGTTTGTTAAAGTCATCCATTTGTGGTATTTCTGTTGTAGCAACCCTAGAGAACCAAAACAGCAACAATATATAAAATCTCTTCCCTCTTGGAACATGTTCTTCATTATTTAAAAAAAAAAAAAAACCTCACTGCCATCAAGTCAGTGCTGACTCACAGTGACCCCCATTGGGTTTCCAAGGCGGTAAAACTTTACAGAAGTAGGTCACCCCAGCTTCCTTCCACGGAGCAGCTTGTAGGTTTGAACCGCTAACCTTCTAGTTAGCAATCAAATGCCTTAGGCACTATGCCACCACCAGAGCTCCCTGTTCTTTATTATAGGAGATAAAAAACGAAACAAAAAACCCACCAGTTGCCCTCTAGTCGACCCTGACCCCTGGCAGCCCCATGTGTACAGAGTAGAGCTGCTCCGGAGTGTGGTGAAGGCTGTGACTTTTTGAAAGCAGATTGCCAGGCCTGTCTTCCAAGTTGCCTCTAGGTAGGTTCAAACCGCCAACCTTTTGGCTCGTGATGGATCTTTTAACTGTTTGTAACACCCAGGAACTCCCACAAGAAGGTAAAACATCTGAAGAAAGGGCTGACAATCTATTTCCAAAAAGTCAGCCATTGGAAACTCTGAGGAGCACAGTTCTTTGATGCACATGGGGGGCCATGAGTTAGAAACACCCTGACAGCAACTGGTTTCTCTCTTCCTCCTTCTGTCTGGATTCTGTGCACTACTGGAAACCATGCAGAGATTTGTGCAGGGTGGTTAGCCCATCCAGCTGCTGGGTGGAGGATAATTGGAAGCTGACCAGTCAGGTGGCACCCTGTCCCTCTACCTGAGCCTCTTCCTAAATCTATAGTGCAGTTTGGTCTGAATTATCCACATTATTACCTGCACCTGCTCGCACCACCAGAGTAAAACAGATGTAGCCAGAGAAATGAAACAGATAAAGATTTACAAGGCCTGGACAACTACAAAGCATTCTTGGCATAGAGGGTCTTGGGGAGAAGGGCTGAAAGAAGGGGAAAGGCTACAGGAGGTGGTTGATTATGCTCCCTGACAGAGACTAGACCAGAAAGAATTGTAGCTAAACCGCCACTGTGTGAGCACAGGCTTCCGAAGTCAGTGTTGTGTTGAAAAATCCCAAGTGGAAATCCTATATTTAGATTCTCTTTAAAATAAGCTCTGATGAGGGAGTGTCTTATTTTGTTTTCAGTGTTTATACAGTTTCTTTTCGGCATTTATGGCACAGGACAAGGCAGTGTTTCATTCTGCTGTGCATAGGGTCGCTATCGGTTGTTCATGGGCTCCTAACAAAAACAACATTTAAATATTTATGACTCAATCACAAATAGTGATGGTTGCTAAAAAGAGTTTAAGGGCTCCTCCAATATTAATTTGCAAATTCCCTTGGGAAATGTTTAGGTTTTGAAACCTCAATAAATGTCGCTCCAGCCTTGGAAAAATAACTTACTCTTAAATTACGGTTAATATTATTACGATTATATGTTCACAAATACCTGAATCATTTAGGCTCCAAGAGGTCTTAGAAATATCAACAGAGACTTCAGAGTGATGGGAATGTTTTGCAACCAGATAGAGGGGGCAGTTATATAACATTGAGAAGGCACTAATGCCACTGAATTGTTCAGTTTTAAATGATTAATTTCATACTAAGTGAATTTCACTTCAATAAATTATTTTTTTTAAGACAATAGAGAAAAATTAAGGGAGAAACTGTTTGTGCCTACATTTTACATGGCCTGAAATCTATGTCTCAAGAACTTAAGAGTGGCAGTCAAAAGAAAAACACTTGGAAACGCCTTCTCTGCAGAAATCACCTCCACCTGTCTATCACTTTTTATATTCTTATTACATGTTATATTGGCTTGCATGTTGCTGTGATGCTGGAAGCTATACAATTGGTATTTCAAACACCAGCAGGGTCACCCATGGTGGACAGGTTTCAGCAGAGCTTCCAGACAGAGACAGACTGGGAAGAAAGGCCTGGCAATCTGCTTCTGAAAATTAGCCAGTGAGAACCTGTGGACCCAACAGAATATGGTCAGATACAGTGCTGGAGGGTGAGCTTCTAGGGTGGAAGGCACTCACAATACACAGTGGCCACAGCAATGGACTCAAAACTGCCAACAATCATGAGGATGGCACAGGCCCAGGCAACGTTTTGTTCCGTTGTACATGGAGTACATGGAGTTGTTATGAGTTGGAGCCACCTTGACGGCATCTATCCCAACAGAAACATCAAAAGTATCTTCTAATCACAAAGGAGGTAAGACCAACTTTAAAAAAAAAGGGGGGGGGGCGGGTCAGGTCTGGGTGCGTTTCCAGTTTGTCCCCAAATTTTGACTGTTCCTCTATGAAAGCTGACTTTCCTCTGCACTGCTGTTAATTCACCAGTTTCATTATTTTCTTTCTAATATTTGAGAGTTTGATATTTTCCTTGACTTGCAGCATAGGAACTTTGCTTTGTCATCCCTCTGCACATAAGACCTTATTAAAAGTATCAGCCTTCAGTGACCTCCTCATGGCCTCCAGGGCCTATGGTGTAACAACAATCTTGTAAAAGTTCAGTCCTCTGAAGATTTGAAAATACAGCGTTTTTTCTTAAGAGCTGGGTCTTGGCAGATGAGCAGAGTCTTCTATGGGTTTTGGATTAAGAAAAAATTTACTAGCTGGCATGAGTGTAGGGAGGTTATTTAACTTCTATGTGTTTATGAATATTAAACGAGAAAATTTAGGTTAAACACTTAGCCCAGTCTTGCGCATATGGTAAATACAGAGCACATGGGTAGTCTGTTGTTATTATTATTCAGTTATTATCACTAGCATTATTACTTTATGGGTATAACAAATAGGCTGGCAATTACTACTACTAACTTTAGCCAGAATTTGAAAAGGCCAAAATGAAACCAGACCCAGCAACTCTGCGACTGGGCCTATGCTTACTGGGTCTTAAGAACGTGCTGTCCAGCTGGGCCTGGCCCAGCGCTGCTCAGCTCTAATGGAAACTGGCTTTGAGATAAAACTCCTTTGAAACTAATTTGGTCTTAGTGCCTAAGCCTAGGGACAACCCCGAAGGGTGTTTATCCCCCACCCTATGCCACCCCCATGCTGTTGATAGATAGCCTGCAATATAAGTATGAACAAATTAGTTGCTTTTCCTTGGGGGCCTGGGCAAGAAAGATATGGTTTAAGTCCTGCTCAGGAATTTGGGTAGGTGATCTTGAGCATGTGGTCTTGCATTTGAGGAAGAAGGAACTTGATTCAAGGCTGGACAAGTGAATGTGAACAGCAGGGAAAGTGCCTGCCTAGGGACAGCCAATTTCTGAAGGTTTGTCATGTGCTTCCACATTGCAACATACAAAGGAGCTGTGATTGAGGATTTTGGTTATCTGAAGGTATCAAGCTAAGGAGTTGAGGGTCACAGGAGTGATGTAGCAGGGCTGGTAGAGAAACACCTGGCCCTCCGCACATCCCAGGTGGGCCCCAGAGCAAATGCGGACATTAACACAGCTGGGACTCTCTGGTGGAAATGCCCAAATGCAGCTGGTGTAGCAGAACTGGGGGAGTCCTAGGTCTCAGGCAAGGGAGTCTGTGTAGAGCAGGGGAAAGAACTGGGCAAAGTTTTGTCCTACAGAGTCAGCCATTACCTGGTCAGGTGAAGCAGACATTTCTGGGGCTTTGTTCTGATAATCCTATCCCAGGAAAACCCCATGGCCCAGTCCACTGAAAGCCAACATTTGCTCAGAGAAAATCCCAGGACCCTACACCCTGGAATGGCTGCCTCCACCCAGGACCAGAGGGAAAGGCAAGGAGGACCCCAAACTTTCCTTCTCATTTCCCAAATGTTTTAAAGACTGATCTAAATTGTTTTAGGAAAGCACACTGTTTCCAATAATTAAAAAAGCAAAAGTTGCCATGGAGTCAACGTCAACTCTGCTCCACAGAGTCTCCTTTGGCTGGTTATTAAAAATCAAATAGAAGCCTTTCTTCTTGGAAGTTGCCTCTGGGTGGACTCGAACCTTCAACTTTTTGCTTAACAGCAAGCAAGTTAATGATTTGTACCACCCAGTGACACCTTCTAATAATTAGATTCTGTTAAAATGAGAGGGGGGCAGGGAAAGGACAGAGCAGTCTGGCAGACAATTTGTTCATACTTAGCTTGTTCAAAATTTTATAAATAAAACTTCTCAAGCAGAAATTTAGAATTAAAAATGAGCTGCTTCTGAGGTATGGTCTTGTGAGGTGAGGGAGCCACATCCAGTATGAACATATGTGTGTGTGTAATATTGGATCTACTTTCATCGCTAAAACAATCTTTCTCATCAATTTGACAGCTCATCACCCCTTACCAGGAAGTGAGTTTATTTCATTTCAGGCTCTCACAAATGAAAAGAAACAGGGCTATAACCTTTTTATGAAGTGAGTGAAAAACGTTTTGTGTAGACAATTTGAGCACAAACTAGAATTTACCAGGTGATTTTGTATCATTTCCATAAACTTTTATTGAATTAAGATAATAATGTTTTGAATTTATGTCACATGTCTTTATAGACAGCAAAGCACATTCATATATATTTCCTTGATTTTCAAAAAGCCCTGTGAAGTGAGACCCAGCAGTCACAATCATTCCTATAAAATAAATTCTACATGTAAAGTATTTTTGCCTTTTTCTTCAATCTTCCCAGATATGTTTGAACCCCATAAGAATTCTTTTAGGCACAAAAGACTACTCTCATAATTGGTAAGAGCACTTTAATTTTATTATGTGATACCATTTTATGACATCCATATGGCTTCAGGAATTCCAGCTTTGAAGCTACAGCTTCTTAAATCCTACTTTCTCCATTTAGACACCAGTTTCAAAAATAATCTTTCTGAATATTTAAAAGATCAGAGAACTATTTAAATCCCTCTTTAAGACAGGGACATGTTTGTGAGACAATGACCCTCTCCAACAGCTGTTGAAAACTATAAAAGAAACTTCTTGCCTTTTCATTAGGAAAAATAATTTATTGGTCACCATTCCAGTCACTCCAGTGGGCAATTTTGAAAGGTACAGTATTTTCCCTCTTGGAGATTTTGCAAGAGGAAAAGAAAAACTTGTTATTAAATGGCTATCGTTATAGTCATCAAAGACTATGTGTGTGAATGTACCAAAAAAAAACCAAACTAACTCACTGCCATGGTGTCAATTCCAACTCATAGCGACCCCCATTGGGTTTCTGAGGCAGTAAATCTTTACAGAAGCAGATTGTCCCAACATCTTCCATGGAGCAACTGGTGGGTTTGAATCACCAACCTTCTGGTTAGCAGTTAAATGCCTTAGGCTCTATGCTACCAAAGCTCCTTATGTGAATGCCCATGTGAGTGCAAGTGTGTTCCTAAAGAAAGTGTTTTTGTTTTTTTTTTCAACTGAGATAAAATCCACACACCGTAAGACTCTCATTTTTAAAAGTACATGATTCAGTGCTTTGCTTGTTTTTTAATATTTATGAAGTTGTACAACTATCATTATTTACTTCATGACCCCAAAAAGAGACTACACACTCACCACATCCTTCACTAGTAATCTACATTTTGTTTCTATGGATTGGCCTGTTCTGAATATTTTATATAAATGGAATCATACAATATGTGGCCTTTTGTGTTGACTTCTTTCACATGGCAGGATTTTAAGGTTTATCCATGTCACAGCATGTGCCAGAACTTCATTCCTTTTTATGGATAAGGAATATTCCATTGTATGGCTGTACCACATTTTATTGGCATAGTGCCTAAGACATTTGACTGCTAACCAGAAGGCTGGCAGTTCAAACCCGCCAGCTACTCCTCAGAAGGCAGATTGGGCAATCTACTTCCGTAGAGATGTTGTTGTTGCTATTGTTATGTGCCATCCTCAGAAACCCAAGGAGGGGTCACTATGAGTCAAAACAACTAGATAGCAGTGAGTTTGAATTTTGGTATTCATCTGTTATGGTCACGTGGGTCATTTCCATTTTGGCTATTAATAATGCTGGCATGAGCTCTCAAACGTAGAACTTCCTTTCAGTAACCCCTACCAAGTGCCCCTCACCCAGGGTGTCCCCACCTAGGGCCACCCCTGTCCCGTACCCCTTCACCAAGGAACCCCCCACACACACACACATACACACTTAGGGCCCTCCATCCCAGTGCCGCCTGTGTCAGTGGGTGGAGCCTTTCCACGCCTCTCCCTGTGGACATACTGAGTCTTTAGATTTAGGAACAGGGATACATTGAGCACCGTTTTAGAATGGGCCCCAGAAGTAAACCCGGAGATGAGGATCCACATACAATGGATTAATGACTGAAGTACTCCCAGGAGAAGTCTAGAAGGAATGGGGTGGAGCAGGTCAGGGAAGAAGCACAGCAAGGATGTGATTTCAGAGAACAGCAAGCCTCAGCCTGATCCCACAGGGGAGATCCAAGAATACAAACAGCATCTGAGTCTGCCTTACCTCGAGGCAAAGGAACCAAGCTCTCAGTTGCCACCTCTGTCAGTTGTTAGGTGCAGGCCACTAAGGGAACACAAGCTCCCGTGAGACAGACTTGTGGTAGATCATGAATATGAAGAGGTACCTTTAGTTCTCTGTGTATGTGGTGAGGGAACTCTGTGGCTGAAGGGAAAGCCCCTAAAGGAAGTCTCATGTGTCTTATATTAGCACAGGTGTAGAGCCACTCACAGGACCTGAGGACTTGGCTGGGGCCCCCACAGGATCACACAGTCACCATGTGTGCCAGGCCTGTCCCAGGTGCTTTCCAGGCATTGACTATTTAAGCCACACAGCAAGGTAGGCACTGTAATATCATTTCATTTTAAAGAAGAGGAAACCAGGGCACTGAGGAATTACATCACTTGCCCAAAGTTGCTCAACTACTGTCAGAGTCAGAGGGGTTTTCCAACCAGACAGTCCACCCACTCCTGAGGCCACCTGGCAACTCCTATGCTGTGTAGCCACTGAAAGGACAAATCACAGGGCAACGTGTACAGCACAATCCTTTGGTAAAAAGAAAACAGACCTACTTATGTACATGTGTGTGTGTGAGATAACAAAAACGTGCTATCTTCTACAAAAGAATACATTTACACATATATACATATATGGTTTCGTTTATATGAAGCTTTAGAACTAACAAAACTAACCAATGGTGGAAAAATATCAGAAAAGTGATTGCCTGGGCAGGGGGATAGGAAATGATTGGAAGGGAACTTTCTAGGGTGATGGTTATGTTTTGTATCTTCCATTTAGTGAAACCAGAAAATGTACACTTAAAGTTTGTACATTTCATTGAAGATAAGTTTTGCCTCAAAACTCACATACAAAAAAAAAAAAAAGTAAACAAAATATTGAACTCACCGAAGTATTGATGCCTGCAATTTATTCTGAAATACACAAGAAGAAAGAAAAGAGATTGGTGGATGAATAGAGGCAAGGATAGATGAACAGGTGTGGGAACTAATTTGTGTGTCAACTTGGCTAGGCCTGGCTTTGAGTGGCTGGGCAGCTGGATGTAGTTATTCCCCATGCTGAAATTGGCAATCAACTCCATGGTGGAATCTACTGGAGCAGCTGACTAGCTGCCTTAGAAAATGTGGTCTCCCTGTAAGAAGCTTTAAGGAAAGTCTGGAGATTTTTGGCACACTCGGAACCTGCATTTAGTAGTGTCTTCATTCAGCAGCCTGCTCTGCTGGCCCTGCCAATCTTGGGACTGTTTCTGGACTTGAACTAGTGGCCTGCCATGTTGTTTAATAATTTTAGAACTATGCCATTGTACTTGTCAACCTTGGGTTTGTCAGCCTCAGCAGCCAGCAGCTGCCTGGGTTAAGAGATGCCTCCAGACCCAGTGAGCCGGGAGTAAGAGGCAGAGCCGAAGCCCAAGGTCAAGGGGCCTTCACCCAGCCCCTACAGCCCGGAACTTTGAACTCTGAATTCTAGCCTCCTAAACTATAAGATAGCATAGTGCCTAAAGCACTTGACTGCTAACCAGAAGGCTGGCGGTTCAAACCCACCGGCCACTCCTCGGAAGGAAGATGAGGCAATCTACTTCCATAGTGATACTGCCTTGGAAACCCAAGGAGGGGTCGCTATGAGTTGGGTCCAACTTGATGGCATATTAAAAAAAAAAAAAAAAGATAATAAATTCCTGTTTATTAAAGCCACCCATTTGTGATATTTCTGTTTATAGCAGCACTAGGTAACCAAAACAACAGGTATATTATAAAACAAGTATCTTGTTGTTGTTAGCTACTGTTGAGTTGGCTCTGACTCATGGCAACCCCATGTAGAGCAGAACAAAATGTTGCCTGGTCTTATCCATCTTCACAGTCATATTGGTATGTTTGAGTCCATTGTTAAGGCCACTGTGGATTTTGAGTGCCTTTCCCTCAAGACAAGGGGCCTCATCTTCCAGCACTATATCAGACAATATTCTGTGAGTCAGAGGATTTTCATTGGATAATTTCCCAATGAAAATCCTCTGACTCAAAGAACATAGCATAGGGCCTAAGGCACTTGACTGCTAACCAGAAGGCTGGCGGCTCAAACCACCAGCCACTCCTCAGAAGGAAGGTTGGGCAATCTACTTCCGTAGTGATATGGCCTCAGAAACCCAAGGAGGGGTCACTATGAGTCGGGTCCAACTCAAAGGCAAATAACAACAATTTTCAGAAGTAAATTGCCAGGCCTTTCTTCATATTCTGTCTTAGTGTAGAAATTCTACTGTAAGCTGTGCACCATCTAACTCTGTTGGTATTTGAAATACTGATCAGATAGGTGATGGAAAGCAAGTATAATAACTGTTAATTGTAGAATATAGATTTTGAGTATACAGGAGTGCACTGCAGAATTATTTTTTTGGTGTATTGGAAAATTCTCAGGACTTCAGGCAACATGGCAGAATAGACAGACAAGCTACAGAGACCCCCTATAACCAAGAAACGAGAAACCAATTGAAACAGATACAGAAAATAATCCTGGAACCCTGAGCTTCAAAGGGAAAGACAAAGAATTGGATTAAATACTGACTAGTAGAAGAACCAAGGAGCTCTGGTAGCACAGTGTGTAAGGTATTTGACTGCTAACCAGAAGGTTGGTGTTCAAACCCACCAGCCATTCCACAGCCATTCCAAGGAAGGCAGGGCAATCTATTTCCATAAAAATTTACAGTTGTGGAAACCATTGGAGGTTCCTATGACTCAGAATTGACTCAATGGCAATGGGTTTGGTGTTTTTTCTTTAGTATAAGAACCTGAATGAAACAGCAAATAAGAAGGCATACAGAGCTGTGGACTGTCAACTGGCCTGATAGCATGGCCATTTTGAATATTTGCAAGCAGCATTCCTGTTCAGGCTGCAACCTAAGAATCAGTTCTACTTGCTGAAGACTACACAGGCAACCACACTGGTGGCTGATGACTAGAAACATGTGATATTCCCCTTCCCTTTGTACACCACACTTTTCTGGGTCAGCAAGTCTGAGCACCCTGCCACCAGATGCTTTCTGAACAGGCAGGAACTTGTCCCAGCACTAGGTGCCCTGTTCTCAGCCAGCTTTGGGGGCAGTAGTAATTTTTTCTGGGAACAGGACCCTGCTGCCATGACAGCATGAATTTTGTCTGGGTCTAGACATTCTGCCCATAGCTGCTTTTGGAGCTGGCTAGAACCCTGTCTGGAACCAGGTTTCTTGCTCCCAATCACCTTTTGTACTGGCAGGAACTTCTTCTGGGTCCAGGAGCCCTGTCCTCAGACATTTTCTGGACCGGCAGGAAATCATCTGAGATCAGGTGCCCTGCTCCCAGTTGCCTTCTAGGTAGATAAGAACTAGCTCCAAGATAAGCACTCTGCTCCCAGAAGCATCTTGGGCTTGCAAGATCTTTTTCTGGTATCAGGCACCCAACACCAAGCCCCCTTTTGGAGCAGCAGGAACTTTTTCTGCCACCAGATGACCTGTCCCCAGCCACATTTGGAACAGGCAGGAGTTCCTTCTGAAATCAGGTGCTTTGCTCCCACTGCTGTTTAAGTGAGCAGGAACTTTTTCCAGGTTCAAGTTCCCTGTCTTTAGGCTTCTTCTGGGTCAGCAGGAACTTGTCAGAGTTCTGGCACCCTGCCCCCAATTCCTGTCTGGGTAGGCAGAAACTAGTACCAGGATCTCTACTCCCCATTGCCGGCTTGCCCAGCAGAAACATAGCCCATGTGCCCCACCCTTCCAGTTTTGTTTTTGTTTGTTTTTAAATTATTCTCTTTTTTCCTTCCTTTTTTTCTTTATGTGTTCTCTTTCCCTTCCTTGCTGCTTCTTTTTTTAACCCTTTCCTAATTCCCTTTTTTTCTCTTTTCTTCCTTTTGTTCTTCCCACACCTTTTTCCATTTCCTCATTTCTTCTTTATTATTATTTTTCTCTTGTTCTTTTCTCTTATGCCCTTATCCCCAGATTTTTTTTCTTTTTCCCTTTGTCCTTATTTTGTCTGTTTTCCCTTTTTATTTTTCTTTTCATTTATTGCTTTTTATTTTTGCAGTAGTTGCTGTCTATTTATGCTATTTGTGTTTTTTGTTCTCTTGTTTTTATTTATTTATTTTGGTTTTGTGTTTTTCTGTCCAACAGGGTGGGAGACAGCAACTGTGCAGACATGACCCAATCACACCCACACCTCCTGCAGCCCACCCACTGGGTAAGGGCCATGACCTTTGTCTTCACCAGCTGCTCAATGAATGACAGGCAGTGACCAGTACCAGCCCAACTCATCCTCAGGTGCTCTATATGAACAACTAACTGTGCACACTCTCACCCTCTGTCACATCCACTAGAAGACAGGTAGTGAGTGCTGCCAAACTAAAGAACAGAGTAGCACACCAGCCCTGCTCACTGAGATATATCAAACAAAATAAAGCAAAAAAAAAAAAAAAAAATCTGTGGATAAATCACACCAACATGCAATCACCAGTTAAATATAAATACAACATCATAATGTCTTAGAGACACCTGACAATCCCAGATCACAAAAAGAAGCAAGTAAAAGTAGTACAAACAAGGGACCAGGATACAGAGCCAGAAAATTTCCCTGAGGAAGACACGAAACTAGATCTACCTGATAAGGAATTCCAAAGAATTATATTTAGGTGACTTGTATGGATTGAGAGACAGATCAAGGAACACACTGACAAAATTAAGGAAAACACAGGCAAAACTCTAGAACAATAGGAAAATAATACAGGAACAAACTCACAAAATAAATGAAAAATTAGAAACTATACCAAAAAAAGCAAATAAAAATCCAAAAGATTAATACTAAGATTTCAGAAATAGATAACACATTAAAAAGGCAAAGGAGTAGAATTAAATCAATGGAAGACAGAATTAGTGAGATTGAAGACAAATCTCTCAATACTACTTTGTAAAAGGAAAAAATAAGAGCCCTGGTAGCATAGTGCCTAAGGCACTTGACTGCTAACCAGAAGGCTGGAGGTTCAAACCCCCCAGCCACTCCTCGGAAGGAAGGTTGGGCAATA
>NW_006921590.1:11007953-11013820 GCF_000298275.1 Orycteropus afer afer | reverse complement strand
AAAAAAAAAAAAAAAAAACCTACAGTCACCAGAGGAAAAGAAATAATAAAGATTCTCACTCACTGCCGTCAAGTCAATTCCAACTCATAGAGACCCCTCCTTGGGTTTCCAAGGTGGTATCTCTACAGAAGTAGATTGCCCAATCTTCCTTCCAAGGAGTGGGTTTGAACAACCAGACTTCTGGCTCCTAATAAAGATTCTAGCAGAAATAAATAAAACAGAAAACAGTAGAAAGAATCAATGAGTCTAGAAGTTGGTTCTTTGAAAAGACTAATAAAATCGACTAACCACTGGCAAATTTAAGAAAAGAAAAGAAGGAGAAGGTGCAAATAACATGAATTAGATAAGAAATTGGCAACATCCCAGTAGAACCAACTGAAATGAAAAAGAATAGTATCAGGATACTATAAACAACTGTGAGGAGCTCAGATGGCATAGTGCCTAGGGCATTTGACTGCTAACCAGAAGGCTGGCAGTTGAAACCCACCAGCCACTCCACGGAAGGAAAACTGGGCAATCTACTTCCATAAAGATTTGCCACCTCAGAAATCCAAAGAGGGTCAGAATCAACTCAATGACAGTGAGTTTGGTTTTTTGGATGAAGAACTGCACTCCAACAAATTTGAAAACCTAGAAGAAATGGACAGATTTCTATAAACACACTACTTAGCTAAACTAACACAGACTGAGGTAGAAATTTTGAATAGACTCATAAAAAATTGAAGAGATCATGGGAAAAAAAAAAAAAAAAAAAAAAAACCTACCAACAACAACAACAAAATCATGGCCCAGACTGCTTCATTGGAGAATTCTACCACATATTCAGAGAAGCACTGACACCAATTCTACTCAAACTATTCCAGAGACAGGGCTGGATGAAAGGGTACTTTCACTTTTTACTCTTTGTACTTCTGAATGTTTTTTTTCAAGCTTTTTGATTTTTAATTTAATTTTGTAATTTTTTTTAAATCTAAGAACTTAATAAAAAATGCCCTAAGGTAAGATCTTGTCCTTGGGAAGTTTAAAATGTGATGGAAATTTAAGATAACACACGTTTCATTACATTTGCTGTTGCCAATTAAAATGCCATTGTTTACTAATGCAAATGAATTGGTGATCCACATGAAAGCCAAATGCTCTTTTGTCTCTGGTCTGTTACTGAGACCTTGACCTCACTGCGACAGACTGTAAAATAAGGGTATTGATTTGAGTGTTTCTTGGGTCCCTTTGAACACTCCCATTAGACACTCCTAGATGTTTTTATGGGAGCTCTGGTAGCATAGTGCCTATGGCACTTGACTCCTCACCAGAAGGCTGGCTGTTCAAACCCACCAGCCACTCCTCGGAAGGAAGGTTGGGCAATCCTACTTCCATAGTGATACTGCCTCGGAAACCCAAGGAGGGGTTGCTATGAGTCGGGGCCGACTCGACAGCAAACAACAACAACAACAACAACAGATGTTTTTATGAATAGCATCAGTAACATCTTTAGAGATCAAAGCAAGAAAAACAATAGATACAGGAGATTTTTAGACTTGAACTTTAAAAGTAAATATAATTGTTGGAAAGCCAAAATCTAAATAGGATTTTTTTCTCTGAGGTTACTGTGAAAGGAGATTGTTTGTTCTTTGTCAGCAATGAAAATCTTACATCTTACTCTGTGCTCCCCATATGAGCATCTTTGTCCCAGCAAGACACTCCTAAATAAAGACTGGCAAAAGAGGACCCACTGGCCAAAACTGACCCACAACTTGGTTTTCATAAATAAAAATTTATTGGCACACAGCCATGCTCATCTTGGACTACGACAGCAAAGCAGAATAGTTTTCATAGAAACCCTCTGGACCGTAAAGTCTGAAATATTTACTTTCTGACCCTTTACAGAGTCTGCTGACCACTCACTACTCTAAGCATTCACCCTCCTTCCAGTGGAATTGGGACTAATTTTATATTTTATTTCACCCAATGTCCTGGAAGTCAGTGGTGCTGATCTCAGCCTGTGGCATGAAGGGAGGGCAGAGTGTAGGGGTGCTGAGCTGCTCTGTCTGAGCTCCCTGCCCTCACATGGACACCTCTCATGCACACAGTCCCTTAAGTCTCCTAGCAGAACCTTGACATTCATGTCATCTTACTTGCTAATAATGGCTGAAGTCATCTCTAGACCTCTCTGCAAAAGATTTTTAACTCATCACTGAACACATGTCAAAACCAGTCCTCATGTTCACTTGGGTTGTGGCCAAATTGACTCCTCAGTGGCCCAGTAGGAAAACAATAAGAGTGAAATATCAAGACAGGAGCAGAACACAGCTGATTGCCTCTTGCATAGCCAGAATGAGGGAAAGCCTGATAGTTCCTTCTTGTCCATTCTTTCCCTCAGTCTGTCTCCATTTCACAAGCTTTATCCTGTTTGCTGCTTTCATGATGACAATGGAAATTCTTTCCCCACCTGGCAATCCCACCAGGGACCTGTGGCCCTGTGTGTCAGCAGAGTCTGTAAAGTGGAGAGGGCAGGAGGCAGGGAGCATGTAGGCCATACCAAATTACCAACAGCCAACCACTGAGACCACTGGCAGATCATTAGAGTGGATCTAGCAACTGTTGCCCATTCCTAGGTTACTCACCACTGAGACTCACGTGGCACTAGACTACAGTATTTCCTTCTAATGCAAACATCACTTGAAGACCAACAACCTATCTCCCAAATTAACCCCTTTAAAACAAAACTTAAAAACATTTGTTCTGGGCACTGCAGTGGGAAACAAGGATCATTACTGCTATAGCTCTGTGAACAAATCATTCTCTATTTTGTTTCCATTTTTATGTCTTATTTTCTTTTAAAAGAGCCTGATGGCACAGTGGTTAAATCACTCCACTGCTAACAGAAAATGGGCAGTTTAGATCCACTAGTCACTCCTCAGGAAAAAGATGTGGCAGTCTGCTTCTGTAGAGATTTACAGCCTTGGAAACCCTATGGGGCAGTTATACTCTGATCTAGAGTCACTGTGAATCAGAATCAACTCCATGGAAGGGGATATTTTCCTTTAAAGCTTTTTTGGAATTAAAGGTTCAGTCCCGAAAGTCAGTGGGGAGATTGTAAGGAGGAATTAGTGTGAAGGTACAACTTTTGACAGGAGTGGAGCTTCCAGGAAAATGGCTGTCTTCTTTAGTCCTCAGTCGTAAGAGTGCTTCTTGAATGTTGTCAGAATCTTCTATCAAAGGCAGTAAACAAAGGAGGTTATTGACTGAAGAAAACACAAACTCAGCTTTAAAAAAAACAGAGATCTTTTGTGACTACTTTCTTTATTTTTATACAAGTGACATCAAGCAATGATTTCTTACCTGAGCCTACAAAGGCAGAATTATGAAATAAACTAAACTTGACTTCCATTCAATAAAGCTTTATTAAATAGAATACAAGGCATAAAATACCATAGGACAGGAAGATGACTAAGACAATTCCTGTCTGCAAGCAGGATTCAGCTTATTAGGGGCATGGGGCAGACACTAGGAGGGATCTGATAGGAGCTGTAAGAGGGTACATTGGGCATAGTCTAAAGAAGGGAGAAATTACAATTGAGTCCTTGTCGGGGATGTGGGTAGAGATCAAAGAAGGCCTGGAGAAGATGGGCTTTAAGGAGAGGTTTGTCAATTAGCTATTATCACAATAATGTAGCCCAAAACTCATTCACACATCTGTGGGGTGGCCTGAGCTTGGCTGATCTAGGCTGGCTTGGCTAGGCAACTCTGCTTCACATATCTGCTGGGCTTGGCTCCTCACTGTACTGGGCTCAGATCTGTTCCACGTTTGTTTAATCTGGGGCCCAGGCTGTTCCATCTGGGCAGTTCTTCTCATGATAATGGCAGAGGCACAAGAGGGCAAATGCAAATGCACAAACACATTTCAAACATCTGCTGTGTCACTTCTGCTAAAATTCCATTGACCAAAACAAGTCATAAACCCAAAGTCAGGGATGGGAAAATGTGCCACGAAAGGCAACTACAGGCAAAGAAAGCACAGTGCCCAATAGCACAGAAGTTGGAAAATGTATCATGGCATGAAATTGCAAGCAGCCCTGTTTGAAGACAACACTACTGGAGAGCTGAAAGAAACTTTGGTCACATGAGCTGCTCCACACATAAAAACAGGGGGTTTTATGGTCTAAAAAAATATGAGGAAATGCAGTGTTTGGAGTTTCCCCATACAGTATAGTAAAAGCTCTAACAAGTCCTTCAGTAAAGTCAACCAGTTTCACTTTGTTTAACCCAATGTTTCTTAAACTCATTTGGCCCCAGATTCTTTCCTTTCAACTGTATTCCCTGAAATTGCACAAAACCCTCTTTGGAAAATGCTGGATTGGACCATCTCAGTTTCCAATGAGCAGAGTCTGGAAAGCTACTTTGGACCATAGCATGTGATTCTTGTATAACAAAGTACAGAGATTGTACTTAGTTTCTTAGGTAATGTGAAGCCATTGAGAGTTTTAAAAAGAATGACCTAATTGCAAGTGTTTTCTGCCTATTCCTTTACCTCACAAAAATTTTCTGTAAATACACATTTTTACTATTAATAATAAGACATGGCCTAAAATAGTATTTCTAAACTTTAGTCATTTATGTATCATGGTTTTGATTCTGTGTATCACCTGTACTATTACTAACTTTTTTAAAATGGACTTACTTTTAACTTAAATATATCTTAAAGGGAAATTGGGATTGAAAGCTACTAAAACCAATTATTGTTGAGTTTATTTCAATTCACGGAGACCCCATGTTGTCAGGGTAGAACGGGGCTCCACAGGGTTTTCAGTGGCTGATTTTTCAGAAGTAGATCACCAGGTCTTTCTTCTAAGGTGCCTTGGATGGATTCAACCCTCCAACCTTTTGGACAGCAGGTGAGCACATTAACCATTTGCACCACACAAGGACTTGCTTAAAGTTACTGTGTGTCCATAAAATGTTTGATATTCTTCCCTTCGAGTTGTGGAGCCTAATTGTTCCCTTGTGTGTGGGCTGGATTTACCAGTGACTCACATCTAGAGGATAGAATGAAGCAGAAGTGACAGTGTGAGACTTCAGAGACTAGATCATAAAAGGCACTGCACCTTCCTTACCCTCGCTTTGTTGACTGACTCTCCCTGGAGGAAGCTAGCTGCCATATTGTGGACAGCCCTATAGAGATGCCTAGGTGGTGAAGAACTAAGACCTGCTAATAGTCAGCAAATGAGGCCTGTAGCCAATAACCACATGAGTGAGCCATCTTGGAAGATCTTGGAGACCCAGTGAAATGACTGCAACCTGGCCAGCATCTTGACAGCAACCTTGGGAAAGACTCTAAGCAGAACTCTAAAACTACAGGCTTCAGTACAGATTATACATCAACATTAAACAAAATCTTCACAACTGGACCAATACGCAACATCATGATAAACAGAGAAAAGATTGAAGCTGTCAAAGATTTCATTTTTCTTGAATCCATAATCAATGCCTGTGGAAGCAGCAGTCAAGAATTTACATGACATATTGCCTTGGGCAAATCTGTTGCAAAAGATATCTTGAATGTGTCAAAAAGCAAAGATATCATGATAAAGACTAAGGTACACCTGACCCAAGCTGTGATGGTTTCAGTTGCTTCATATGCATGCAAAAGCTGGGAAGACTGAAGAATTGATGCCTTTGAATTATAGTGTTAGTAAAGTATATTGGATATAATCTGGACTATATACTATTCACATTGCTTGGTTCTACAATTGACACCAATGGAAGCAGCAGTCAGGACATTAGAAGACATATAGTACTGGGCAAGTCGGCTGCAAAGGATCTCTTTCAAGTGTTGAGGAGCAAGGATGTCTCCTTGAGGACTAAGGTGC
>NW_006921590.1:11004709-11007703 GCF_000298275.1 Orycteropus afer afer | reverse complement strand
ATGTTCTCAGAAGGGACCATTCCCTGGAGAGGGATGTCATGCTTGGTAAGGTGGAGGGTCAACAAAAGAGGGGAAGGCCTTCAATGAGATGGATTGATACGGTGGCTGCAACGATGGGCTCAAGTATACAGCAAGGATCACAGAGCTGGCATGGGATCGGGCAATGTCTTGTTCTGCTGTGCATGGGGTCGCTATGAGTCGGAAATAACTTGATGGCACTGTTGGGTTTCCCTTCGGCAGAGCTCCCACAACCCAGGTCAGGGATAACGCCACCCAAAATCACTCATGAAAGACGTCTCTTGATGCAAAAGCAGGAGGAGTTTATTCGAAGTTCCAGCGCACTGGGGCTCGACTCACATCCCACACAGGGGCAGAGGAGTAGAGCCCCCAGCAACAAAATTACACAGTATTTAAAGGCAAAACTACAAGGGGGTGGTCATAGAGAGTACAGATAATTGGTAAGTTTAAGTCTGAATTCTCGGAGGGAGTACAAACGATTGGTAAGTTTAAGTTTGAATTCTCCAATTATATGGTATGGTAGAGTTCAGGGCTTAGTCATCAATGGTTCTGGGAATTGTTTACTAAAACTATATGTTCCTCGCCTCGCCCCGGTTCCTGGAACTGGGGCCCGCCCTTTTGCTGGCCTTAATAGTGGCCTCTTATTGCTATATTAAAATATTACATTTTAATTTTACCTTAATTTTGCATTTCTAATTTCGTACTTACATTTTTAATTCCACAGCACCACCACCAACAACAACAACAACATGGACTGGCAGAAGAATGAACAAACCTGTCTTGGAAAAAGTACAGCCAGAATGCTCCTTAGAAGTGAGGATGGCAAGAATTCCTCTCATGTAATTTGAACGTGTTATCGGGAGGAATCATTCTCTGGAGAAGGACATCATGCTTGGTAAAATAGATGGTCAGCATCAAAGAAGAAGACCCTCAATAAGATGGATTGACACAATCAATAACTGCAACAACAGGCTCAAGCATAGCAATGATTGTGATAATGGAGCAGGACCAGACAATGTTTTAGTTTGTTGTTACTATGAGTTGGAACCAACTGACAACATCTAACAACAACAAGATGAAGCAGGACTATACAGCTAAGTAGCACCCAGATAACTGACCCTCAGAAACTAAGTGAAGTAATAAATATTGTTTTAAGCTGCTAAATATTGGGACTGTTTGTTATACAACAACAGATAATTAACACATCACCATAAAATGAAAATTAATGTTACTTGCCACAAATATAAGATATCCCAAAAATAAATAAAACCAAAACAATGTCATTAAATTTTAATTTGATACTCTTTCCTAACCAAGACTCTGAACCTGGACCAACCATCTCTTAAAAATAGATATTAGCAGGTGTGAAAAACATACTAGCTCCATCGACAAGAAAACAGGGGCCTGCAACCACAAGGTACTGAATTCTGACAACTGTGTGAGCTTGGAAGAAGACACCAAGCCTCACATGAGAATACAGCCTAACTGACACCTTCATTTCAGCCTTGTGAGGCCCTGAGCAGCAAATCCAGCCATGCCCAGACCTCTGAACTACACAACTGGGAGATAATAAATGGGTATTGTTTTAAGTCATTCAAAATAATACTAATAATAATCTTAGCTCTATACAATGGAAGACTACTCAGCAAGGAAAATACACAATCTACTAATACATACAACAATCTGAGTGCATCTCAAAAATGTAAGTGAAATACATACAGTACTGTGTTGTCAGTGAAGGCAAACATGGATATATGGGTGGATAGATGAGTGGACAGGCTGAACTATTAGGTATGTCCGTGCAGCGGGGAGTGTACCCAAGACCATGTATAGGGTTGGCAGACAATGGTTCTTCAAGTGTATCTGTATGTTCTGTAAGAATACCCAGGTGTACAGTAGGGCTGACAAGGGACAAGGTTGTAGTCACTTCTTGGCCACAGCTAGCTACTCAAAGGGAGCACGTAGTTGAACCTGTGGGCTCGGGACCATAGTCACAGGGGACATCAAGTTCAATTGGCATAACATATTACACAAAACATTGTTTCACCTCCTACTTTGGCGAGTAGTGACTGGAATCTTAAAAGCTTGCAAGCAGCCATCTAGAGGCAACGATGGGTCTCCCCTCGTCCAGAGCAAAGAAGAATGAAGAAAACCAAAGACTCATGGAAACACTTAGTCCTAGCGACTGGTATGTGATCTGCAGCCTTACAACTATGAGTCCAGAAGAACTAGATGGTGCCCGGCTACCACTGTCAACCACGCAGAGGGGATCTATGTAGGAGATCCTGGACAGAGTAGGATAACAACGTGGAACAAAACTCAAAATCATTTGGGGAAAAAAGAAAAAAAAGGGGACCAGTTTTGCTGGTCTGATAGAGCCTGGTGGAACCACTGAGACTATGGCCCCTAGCTGCCCTTCAGGTCTGGAACTGAACTCACACCTGTGACTTCCAGCCAAACAAAGGACAAGCATATGAGTTGAACATTTACCTGAAGTAGATACACTCCTTGGAGAGAACAATCATGGGAGAATAGAAGGGCTGTTTATGCACAGGGAGATAATTCAGGGGGCAGGAATGCATGGAGGGATGGACACAGGAAAGAGGTCACTATCAGGAAGAAGTGGGAGGGGAGCTGTTGCATTGGGTTAAATTGTAGTCAATGTCATGAGACAAAATGTGTGTGAACTGCTGTATGGAAAGTGAATTTGCTCTGTAAACTTTCACCCAAACAAAAAAATTAAAAAAAAAAAAAATTTAAGTGAAATAAGCCAGACACAAAAGACCATATTGTATGATTCCACTTATTTGAAATGTTCAGAAAAGGCAAACAAGAGAGACAGAAATTAAATCAGTGATCAGCTGGGGCTGGAGGATATAATGGGGCTTTACTCCCAATGTTGTTGTTGTTGTTAACTGCCGTCGAGTCATTTCCGACTCATAGCGACCCCATGCACAACAGAACGAAACACTGCCC
>NW_006921590.1:10987677-11001724 GCF_000298275.1 Orycteropus afer afer | reverse complement strand
GTCACCACAGTAGGACAAACCAACAGACAAGTTTGTCTTGCTGTTGGAGACCTCTCGTATCACCCCCACCTGGGTCCCTGTGGCTAACTGTTCCTTGGTCTGACTTCCTGGCTTTTAATCCCCTTTCTCCTGCTCTTCTGGCCTGCTGCTTTGGGCGTCCCTGAGTTGTCTCTCCTCACCTATATACCTGGGGCTTACTGCTCTTCTGTCTGGGTTCCTGGCTTTTATCCCCTTTCTCCTGCTTACTCCCAATGGAGAGCGGGAAATGGAGGAAACTTTGGGATGATAGATGTGTTCTGAAAACTTTTATGGTGATGGTTGTGCCACTGTGGAAGCTTACTAAAACTCATTGAATTGTACCCTTATAATGGGTGAATATCATGGCATAGGAGCTCTGGTGGCATGGTGCCTAAGGCATTTGATTGCTATCCAGAAGGCTGGTGGTTCAAACCCACCAGCTACTCCTTGGAAGGAAGATTGGGCAATCTACTTCCATACAGATACCACCTCAGAAACCCAAGAAGGAGTCGCTATGAGTCGGAATTGACTCAACAACAGTGAGTTTATCATGGCATATATATTTTACCTCAATAAATCTGTTAAAAATTAAAGATGGAGAAATGATTTATTTCTACAATGTGAGTCAAAGTTGGGCTGTGCCTAAGATCAAAGCTTGCTGTGCTGATGGAAACCCAGGTTCAGAATGTTCACTTTTGTTTGTGTCCTTTGTGCCTGGGCCGTTCCTCGAGGCCTGGAGACAAGGGCCCTCAAAGAAGCTCTGGAGTCAGGCATCAGCTGTCACTATGCTCCCTGCACACCAGCCTCAGGAAACACCCTGTTTCCAGCTCTGCTGAGGACAAATGGACAAATGGCCCTTCCTTGAGAGGCTTCTCCAGAAGCCCTTTTGGAATCAGAGTGGATGATATGATATGTTGCACGTCTGTGGTCTCTTTTGAACAATCAGTGCCTCCTGTTATGGATTGAATTGTTTTCCCAAAATGATACATAAAACTCCTAACTCCTGTATCTGTAAATATGACCCTGATCGGAAATAGGGCTTTTTTTAAAAAAAACACAGTTGGGTGGGTCCTAAACATATCCCTTTTGAGTGGTGTCCTATAAAAAGACAGAAGAGACACAGACACACATATGGGGGAAGACAAACACCATGTGAAAACTCATCTACAAGCAAAGGAACTTCAAAGATGGCTGACAGACACCAGGAACTAGGAGAGAGGCTCACAGAAGAAATGTACACAGCTGAGACCCTGATTTGGATGTTTCCCCTCCAGAACTGTGAGAAAGTAAATTCTCATTCCTTTTTTTTTAACCCTGGTTTTATTTTGGGAGGTTTTAATTTTTTAACATAACACCTCAAATATGAACAATTCTAGCTAACATCAATGCAGTATTACAGTAGCTATTAGTAACTCTTTTTTCATTTTATTTTTTGTTGTTGCTGACAATATACACAGAAGAGCATACATCAATTCAACAATTTCTACATGTACATTTCAGTGACATTGGTTCCATTCTTTGAGGTATACAGCTGCACAAATTCCTGTTCTTTAAAGTTACCCACTTCTGGTATTTTTATTGTTGTTATAACAGCACTAGGTGGTTCAATCTTAGCAAAATAATTCACTTTGGCTCTTGTAGTGGATTTCATTAATGGCCTGAATTCCTCACCCTTCCTGTACCAAAGTACTTTGTAATGTGACTGTAGTTCTTTTCACTTAAGCGATGAGTATTTCTCTGCTTCTTGAATTCACAGCAAACAGTGAAAGTGTTCAGCTTTAACTTGTGGCTTTTGAGCCCTTTAAACCCATTGCCATCGAGTCAGTTCTGAGTCATAGCAACCCCCATTGGGTTTCCAAGGCTGTAATCTTTACAGAAGTGGATCGCCTCATGTTTCTTCTGTGGAGCAGCTCGTGAGTTTGAACCACCAACCTTTTCGTTAACAGCCAAATATTTTACCCATTATGCCATCAGAGCTCCTTTAATGGTGTGTGATTATATATTTGTGTGGTTATTGAAGTTACATCTCTCTCCTCTACTTTGATCAATTTGTTCATTGCTATGTTCCCAATGCCTAGAATGGAACCTGGCCCTAGTAAGTCGTCAACAATATATGCAGAAAGAAGAGAGTGCAGTGGTCCTGATGATAGTTGGGTCTCAGACCTGGGAATGACCCACTGACCTGGTTTGCTCAGGGTTGAAAGGTTTTCCAGGATATGGAACTTTCAGTGTTAAACCAGGAAAATTCCAGGCAAACCAGGATGTTGGTCATCCCACTGACACCCCACCTTTGCTACAGACATGTGTATAAAGTGAATTCTTAATGAGGGTTTAATGCTTTTTCATACAGTTGCAGCATTTTTCATTTAAAAAAAGAAAAATAAACAACCAACCTCCCACTAGGACCCCTACCACTCACAACTAAACTAGTTAGTGAATTCATCCTAAATGCTGCAGTTGTTAGAACTATGGAGAGAGCAGGAAAAGAGAAGTGAGCAAAGAGTTGAGGTCTGAGGACCTTCCTCCAGAGGGAAGTGCCCCCTCCTTACTTTCACTACCTTTAGCTTCATGCGTGGAACCACGTCAGAAAGCATGAACCCTGGGCAAGTTGAAATGTTCAGGCTTCCTGACGATGACAAAGATCACTGCAATCTGATCTGGGTGTGGGTGAATGAAGCTGTCCTCAGTGCTCTAGTGACTGTCTTTTCCTGGCACTGATGTTTAACATTTGTGCTAGCATTTTACAATTCACAAATTGTCACACACTACCACCTGACGTCACCACTCAGCTATTCTCATAGGCAGCACCCCTGTTGGGAGACAATTTTCCATGGGTCTGCCCTATTCCTGTACATCTTGTATGCAGAAATACTGACTGCCCTCTTCCATACTATCTTTTTTAAGGATGTTTTTATAGCAGTCTCTCACTATGGTAAAGGACGGGCATGTTTACTGCCCATTGTAGTAAAGATAATGCCTCCTCTGGGGCAAGATTCATGCAGGACTACTGCCCTTTATAAAAGATTCAGGATTTTAAGGTCAGGTTTCTCACTTGTAACACAACCCAGAGAGTCCCTGGGTTGTTCAAACCATTGACACACACAGCTGCTAACCCAAAGGTTGGAGACTTGAGTCAATCTAGAGGCTCCTCAGAAGGTCTGGCAATCTACTTGTGAAAATCAGCCATTGAAAACCTGTGGAGTCCATGCTACAACATGAATGAGTCTCAAAAACCATATGCTCCGTGAAATAAGTCAACCACAACAGGGAAAATACTGAATGATCTCATTTATATGAAATAAGAATATGCAAATGTAGAGAGACCAAAGTTTATTAGTGGTTCCCAGTGACAGGGGGGAAGAGGAAAAGGAGTGTCATTGTTTGGGAAGCAGTGAGAGTTTGTGATGAGAAATGTGGCTGTGATTATGGGTGATGGTTGTACAACATGATTAAGTATGATATCACTAAATTGTATACCTGAAAAATGTTGAATTGGCTAATGCTGTGTTATATGCACTTTTACAACCATTAAAAAAGAAAAACCCTATGGAACACAGTTCTACTCTGACATGCTTGGGGCTGCATGAGTTGGCATTGACTCAATGGCAATTGGCTTTCTTAGCACAACTCACAGAATGTGCAGTTGTCACCTGTCCCTCATCGCATGCCCTGTGGAAATTCCAAACCAAACCAAACTCACTGCTATTGAGTCCTTTCTGACTCATAGCAACTCCAGTGGGTTTTCAAGGCTGTAAATCTTTACAGAAGCAGACTGCCTTATCTTTCTTCCTCGGAGCAGCTAGCGGATTCAAACCACCAATTTTTTGGTTAGCAGCCAAATGCCTTAACCACTATAACAACAGAGCTCCTTCTGTGGAAATTGTGGCTTAGGAAAACAACATAAATACTGATGTCCTGGCTACTGTTACTGCTGCAAGAAATAAACTACCCTTTGCCTCTGACCCAGGCATCTTGTGTCTTCTGTCAGCATCAGAGAAACTGTGGTAGGCTACCTTGCAAGTAGGGTAAAATCTTAGCCCCTTCACAATTCTTGACAGTCACTTAACATGTTCCAAACATAATCTTAACTCCTTAACCCTTCCCCATCCCCACACACAAGTTCCCATCTTCCCCCCTGAGTAAATGGAGTCACCATCCATCTAGTTCCATCTAGTTCCTCCAGTCCCTCAGCAAATCTCCTTGGCTCATCCTCCAGTCCTAATGATATTCTGAGTCCATTTACTTCTTTCCATCTGCACTGCTGCCATCACCATCTGGCCCATTATTGTCCTCTCTCTGCAATGCAGCAAATCAGATCCTGTCACCCCAGTTTTCTCCTCTTCCCAGCCAGACCCTAGCTTTCTCTCATTTCTAGAACACACCAAGCATAGTTCCCTTTTCTCACATTCTTTCCCTGGCTTTGCTTTTCTTTCCCGGGAAATGCCTTTCCTGATCAATGTATTTAATATGAGCCAGCCCAGTACCAGGTTCTTTCCTTCTGGGTACTTGCCACAGATGCTAATTATTTTAGTAATTTATTTATTTGCCTGTTTATGATCTTACCTTCAGTGGGAAGTGTGTGCTGTAAGGGTAGACACCCTGTCTGTATGGCTCATCTAATACTTAGTCCGATACTTGATACATGGATGTTTCTCAATAAATATTTGTGGAACACAAAGTTGTTTTCTAAAGAACAGCCTGTGTTTTAAAGTCCTACACTATTTGACATTTTTGGTGTGATACATGGCATCCACTGCTGTTGAGTCAATTCTGACTCATAGTGACCCAGTGGGATAGAGAATTACACCCATGGGGTTTTCGAGGCTATAAATTTTTAAGGAAGCAGACTGCCACACCTTTCTCCCATGGAGCGAGTGGCAGGTTAGAACCACTGACCTTTGAGTTAGCAGCTAGCTGAGCTCTTTAACAACCACACCAGTTACAAATTCCTTTTTTAAAAAAAGAGACATTTTTATAACTTCCTATGATCTTAACTTTTTTTAGAACTTCATTTCAGAAACATCATATACAGGTCAGATGGCTTTTTGATGGTTTTCTAGGGCTTTTGTGCTGAGTGATAAATGTTCTAATGAAGGTTTAAAAGCTGTAAAATTAGATGCACAGATCTTTTCTAGGAGCTGTTGAAATATGTGGTTTCTTTTAAATCTTGTTGGCCCTCTGAGCCAGCAGCGATATAGTGAAGATTTTGTGAGGGTCATCAGTGTCAGGGAAATCTTTTTGATTCTGAGTGCTCTGAAAAATATTTCATTGTTTTTAACAATACTAAATATTCATGAAAATTGCTCAAAATCTAGCAAAGTGGCTTGCACATTGCTAACACTTAATAACGAATAAAGGACAGATGAGATGTTGGGTTATGATGAACAACACTCTTTTGGAGGCATTTCCTCTCCATGTGTAAAGTGCTCTTGGAATTAACTCGTACATGCATTGACCTGTTTTTCCAGTGCCTCGTGTTGTTACAGTTAAGCTGTCACAGAAAAAAACTGCTTAATTGACTTCATTGGGTGTGAAGAGATGCATATTTGGAGGCTCCTGGGAAGGCATTTGTTTTCCTGATAAGAGGATCAGACATAATACATACAGTTCTTCTCTCTTCACCCTTTTTTCTAGTCTTGAATGTGGATGGGATGGCAGGAGCCCTGGCAGGGTTTTTTGTAATGATAGGGGGAAAGCCCAAAGAAATCTCAGAGCTACCAATTGTGTTAATTTAGGTCCTTCAGGAAGAAAATGCCAAGCTGGAATTACCACGCAAGTATTTTATTAGAACAAATGCCCATGTGAGGGAAAATAGGGAGGGAGCTGAAGAACACTGGGAGAACCATCAGGTAATGATCCAGTCTGACCCCAAGTGAAGAAGAGAAGGAGAAAAGGTTGGGTGGAAGCATCATAGACTGCTGTGACATCTAAGGAAAGTTCAGCAAAGCCATCAGAGAGTCTTCAAACCAAAGTTGGCTGTCAGTGAAGTCCTAGGCCTCTAGGAAATGAAACTGCCTTGGTATCTCTGCTACATGAAGTCATTGGCTGGGAGCCACCTATGGTAGGGATGGCCTTGGCACAAACATTGTAATGAACTTTAAATGCATCAGCTATGGCCCTTGATCAGTTATATTCCCAGTAGCCACGATACTGGTCCCAGGGCCATAATACTAGTCATTGAATCAATGCCAAAACCAACTTCTTCTGGAATACTTGCTCTAAGAGAGAGGGAGAAAAAAGCTCCTATTTGTCTATGTCCTTGTCCCATTTTCTATAACTTGGCTGCTGAGTGCATTCCTAATAGATACAGTTTCACCTCCGTTAAAGCCCAGCCTCCCACTATTTCTGGGCTCCCCTTTTTTCTCCCCTCCTTCTTCTTATTTCTTCTCTCCCCTTTCCTTCCTTCATTTTCTCCTGCAGAGGAGCTTAATTCTCTTTGATACTTGAACTTCTGCCAGCACCTAGTCCTCAAGGTCCCACCTTCAGCCCCAAGTGGTTTATCAAGTTGTTTTTCCCAGAACAAACACTATTCTCTCCAAAACAGGAAATCTGGTGCCAGATGTTAAGATAAAACATTTTCCTCGTTGCATGTGTGCACTGTTGTGCACACATACTCACACACCACAATTATTCTCTAGGGTAGTTTACTTACTTTCCTCTCTAATATGAGAACTAATCCAGAATGAGAACCATATCTTTTTGTGTGTAATTTAAGTTTATTATGAAATATTTACCGCATATAAAAAAGTATCAAGGATAATATAATACCACATGAATTTAACAAATGTTAGCACTTTACCATATTTGCTTTGAGTCTTATTTTAAGAAATAAATTATTACTGATGATGCTAATTATAATAATACAAACATATATAGTGCTGAATATGTACAAGGCCCTGCTATGAATGCTTCATATGTATTAACTCCTTTAAACCTCATAAAACTCTACGATATTAATATTAATAGTGTCAACATTTATCAATAAGGAAACCAGAGCACAGAGATGTTAAGTAACTTGCCCAAATTGTATAGCTAGTAAGTATGAGTGTCAAGAGCTGAATTCAGGCAGACTAGACTAGATGCAGTCTTTGAATCATATTTTATTTATTCTTATGCACAGGGCTTAGAATATAATAATTACCCAATAGATATGTTTTAAATAAATAACCGAATAAAATATATTTGCAAATAAATACATGACTGACTTGAATACAGAATCGAGCTCAGAGTGACCGAATATTTTTTGTGAAATTACCCAAGCCATAAAACATAAATTTTCTATCAAAATACTATCATCTTGAGTCCTAAAATATTTTTTAAATTTCCCATGTCTGGTGGCTTCCTAAGGAGCTGTAGTGATGCAGTGCTTAAGACATTCAGCTGCTAACCAAAAAGTCGATGGTTCAAACCCACCAACCACTCTATGGAAGAAAGATGAAGCAGTCTGCTTCCATAAACATTTACAGCCTTGGAAACCCTATGGGGCAGTTCTACTCTGTCCTATAGTGTCACTATGAGCTGGAATTGACTCAATGGCACGGGTTAGTGGCTTTCTGTAGAAGCCTTGGAGACACAGTGGTTAAGTGCTTGGCTACTAACCAAAAAATTGGTGTTTTGAAACCACCAGCCACTCCTCAGGAGGATGAGGCAGTCTGCTTTTGTAAAGATTTACAGCCTTGGAAACCTTATGGGGCAGTTCTACTCTGTCCTGCAGTGTCACTATGAGTCAGAATCAGCTCTATGGCAATGAGCTTGGTTTAGTGGCTTCCTGAAGAGCCCAAGTGGTTAAGCGAAAGGTCAAGGGTTTGAACCCACCAGCCGGTCTGTGGGAGAAAGATGTGGTAGTTGGCTTCTGTAAAGATTAAACTGAAAAACAAACCCATTGCTGTTGAGTCGATTCCAACTCATACCGACCCTGTAGGACAGAGTAGAACTGCCTCATAGGGTTTCCAAGGCTGTAATTCTTTGTGGAAGCAGACATCATTTTTCTCTCAAGCAGGGGCTAGTGAGTTTGGACTGCTGAACTTTAGGCTAGCAGCCCAGCTCTTAACTACTGTGCCAACAGGATTCTTCCTTGTAAAGAAACCCTATGGGGTGGTTCTACTCTGTCCTATAGAATCACTATGAGTCTGAATCTTCTCCTTGGCAATTTGTTGCTTTGGTTTGTGTGTGTGTGTGTGTGTTTAGTGGCTTCCTCATACCAGCAAAAGGCATAGATCTTGTATTAGTTATCTATTGCTGCATAACAAATTATCCCAACACAAAACAGCTTAAAACAGCAATTGTTGTGTGCCAGTGAGTTGATTCTGACTCGTTGTGAACCTATAGGACATAGTAAAACTACCCCCATAGGATTGCTTAGGCTGTAATCTTTACAGGAGCAGATCTCCAGGCCTTTTTCTTGTGGAGCCACTGGGTGGGTTCTAACCACTGAACTTTTGGTTAGCAGCTGAATACTTAACCATTGTGCCACCAGAGTTCCTTAAAACAACAATGTTGTTGTTAGGTGCTGCCAAATCACCTCCAACTCACAGCGACCCTATGTGCAAAAGAATGAAAGACTGCCTGATCCTGTGCCATCCCCACAAGCCTTGCTATGGTTGAGCCCATCGTGGCAGTCACTGTGTCAATCCATCTCGTTGAGGGTCTTCTCCTTCTTCATTGACCCTCTACCAAGCATGATAACCTTCTCCAGCAACTGGTCCTTTCTGATAATATGGCCAAGTAGGTGAGCCATTCTCTGGCCATTCTCCCTTCCAAGGAGCATTCTGGCTGCACTTCTTCCAGGACAGATTTGTTCATTCTTCTGGCAGTCCATGGTACTTTCAATATTCTTTGCCACCATCACAATTCAAAGATATCAACTCTTCTTCTGTTCTTTTTCAGTGTCCAGCTTTCACATGCATATGAGGCAATTGAAAATACCATGGCTTGGATTATAGGGGCTCTGGTGGCGTAGTGCCTAAAGCACTTGATCGCTAACCAGAAGGCTGTCAGTTCTAATGCACCAGCCACTCCTCGGAAGTAAGGTTGGGCAATCTACTTCTATAGTGATACTGCCTCAGAAACCCAAGGAGGGGTCACTATGAGTTAGGTCTGATTTGACAGCACGTAAAAAAAACAACAACAGTTTTCAAAGTGATATCTTTGCCTCTTAACACTTTAAAGAGGTCTCTGGCAGCAGATTTGCCCAGTGCAATATGTCTGATTTCCTGACTACTATTTCCATGGGCATTGATTGTGGATCCAAGTAAAAAAAATCCTTAACAACTTTAATCTTTTATCTGTTTATCATGATGTTACTTATCGGTACAGTTGTGAGGATTTTTGTTTTCTTTATGTTAAGGTATAATCCATACTGAAGGCTGTAGTCTTTGATCTTCATCAGTAAATGCTTCAAGTCCTCTTCACTTTTAGCAAGCAAGGTTGTGTCATCTGCATATTGCAAATTGTTAATGATCCTTCCTCCAATCCTGATGCCACATTCTTCTTCATTTAATCCAGCTTCTCGGATTATTTGCTGAGCATGCAGATTGAATAAGTATGGGGAAAGGATACAACCCTAATGTACACCCTTTCTGGCTTTAAACCACCCAGTAGATGGCTCTATCCTTCTTCCCAGTCTGTCTTCATCTGGAAGCTCTGCTGAAACCTGTCCACTGTGAGTGACCCTGCTGGTATAGCCTCCAGCCTCATAGCAACATGAAGACATCACAGTATGATAAACTGATGGATGAGTGGTAGAAAACAACCATAATCCTTTATTGTTGCTCATGATTTCTGTCATTTGGGGTTTCAGACTGGGCACAGTGGGGATGGCTTGTCTCAGCTACAAAGTCTAGTCCTTAGCTGGATAACTTGAAGACAAGGACTGAAATCATCTAGCAGTTCCTTCACTCACACACTTGGCAAATGCTCATGTGATGCCTGGGTGACTAGCTAGGACTACTACCTCAGGCTTCTTTACAGCACGAGGATTAGGCTCCAAGGGCAAGTGACTCAGAGACAGAGAGCCAGGCAGAAGACTTTTAGGACCTCAGAAGTCAGATGCTATCACTTTACTTTTATCTATTAGTCAAGGCAATTACAAAGGTCTATCTGGGTTCAGGAGTTCTCCGCTGCTAACTGAAAGGTTGGTGGTTCAAGTCCACTAAGAACTGCCTTAGAAGAAAGACTTGGTGATCTACTTCTTAAAAATCAGCCACTGAAAACCCCATGGAGCATAGTTCTACTCTGACACACACATGAGGTCTCCATGAGTTGGAACTGACTTGACAGCACCTGGTAGTGGGCTGGGCTCAAGGGGAAGGAACATAGGCCTTAATGCTTCATGGAGGCTTATCAATGTCACAATATAAGAAAAGTGGGCATAGTGGGGTATATATTGGTGCAGCATCTATAGAAAATATAATATACCACAAATCCTGAAAAGCAGACAATGTAACAGGTATTCTTTCTCTTAGGAAAGGATAGCAGATTCTTTGAAATCAATTGAGTCTCACTAGAATGTCTGGAAGCTCTGGTAGTGTCATGCCTAAGGCACTTGACTGCTAACCAGAAGGCTGGTGGTTCAAACCCACCAGCCACTCCTCAGAAGGAAGGTTGGGCTATCTACTTCTTCTGCAGTGATACTGCCCCCAGAAACCCAAGGAAGGGTCACTATGAGTTGGGTCTGACTCGAGGGTACATAACAACAACAACAACAGAATGTCTGAGAATGCACTTAACCAAAGTGTCCACTTAAAAGCAGAACAGAAGCAAAAGTTATTGTTCAACTATTATATAACCAGTTCCATCCTTTTTTCTTTACCTTATTGTGGTAGTTAAAGTTACATGTCATCTTGGCTGGGCCTGGTCATGGCTGGGCATCTGGATGTGGTTATTGCCCATGATGAGATTGGTAATCAGCTCTATGGTGGAATCTACTGGAGCAGCTGAGTAGTTGCCTTAGGGATATGGTCTGCTTCCAGAATATAAGAAGCAGCTTTGAAAAAGGGCTCTGGTTTTTGGCACAGTTGGACCCTGCATTTAGCCAAGTCTTCATTCAGCAGCCTGCCATTTTGCTTGCCAATCTTCAGACAGTCTCTGGACTTGAACTAGTAGCCTGCCATGTGGTTTGGTAATCTTGGGACTGTGCCATTTTACTTGTTAACCTTGGGTTTGTCAACCTCAGCATCCAGCAGCTGCTTGCATGAGGAAAACCTCCAGCTTCAGTGGGCTAGGAGCAAGAGCCAGAGCTGAAGCTCAAGGTTGGGGGGCTTTCACCCCGCCCCTAGAGCTGGCACTTTGAACTCAGACTTCTAGCCTCCAAAACTCTAAGAGAATAATTCCCTGTTTGTTAAAGCTGTACATTTGTGGTATGTCTTTTACAGCAGTACTAGAGAACCAAAACACTTATCAGATGTTATCAGCTCTTAAAACGCTGAATACACAGGTAGTCTTAAAAATCTAACTGTCATTTTCTAAAATTCGACAGTGTTTTCCTTTGTCCAGCTTCTCCCCCAGCTTTACTTTGTCTATGAATCCACAGTCTACAGGTCAGCTAAGGCCTCAGGTATATCGGCACTAGCTTTGCCCACAGTTTCATCAATAAAGCCCTATAACCCAGAGCAGATTTGACAAAGGTCGGGGGTTCTACATTATTCCTGCATATGTGTAGAAAGAGCTATTGTCTGGATGGTTTATATTCCTGGGATGAAGCAAATGTAATTCATACCTTGAAGAAATAAAGGCAATATCCTATTTGATCGTTCAAAAGACTTATTCTCCTTGTCCTGATAGAAAATAGCTACTTCCCAGAACTGAGCAAGAAAACATAATAAAGTGGAAAAGCCTCTTGAAGAGGAGGTTATGGTATCTTTGCTCTGAAAGAGAATGGTAGGTCACTTTTAATGGTCACATAACACACATGGTGTTCTTCTGAGACTGGCGGTAAATCGAGTAAACCATAACGTTTGCTTCAGTTGTTACAGAAGTGCTAAGTGCACTGCATTGAAGAATATCTCCTACTAAGGTATTCGTCTCCTGTGCGTGTACAAAGCACCAAGACTCTCAGCAATTGCTGGCTTATCTGGAAATGTTCATAGCGTGAAAAAGGGGAGATGGCGGTGTCTAGAGGGCATCACTGGTGCTTTCTTATTAAAGAAAATATGTCTTTTCCTTCCATTTCCTATGACCCCTTGGTTTCTACTGTCACTACATAAACAGTTATGTAATTTGGGCCATAATTTTTCTAAGGAATGAGTTATTTAAGTTCTCTAATTTAATCATCCTAAGATTATCTTCCTACCTCGATTTAATAAAGGAAATTAAAGTGTGTTTTCTTTTTGTTAGTATCCTCAATGGCCATCTGCTTAAAATTGTGGATATAACCAGCCACTGGAAAGTATGAAAAACAGATCAAGTTTACAAAAAGGTTTCTCTCTTTTTAAAAAGCATGCGAATAAAAATTTTTAAATCTCCAGGAAGGAAAAAAAAATCTGCCAAAATTTTTAGTTGAAGGGGATTTCATTTTGTAGTAAGAGCTGGTAATGTAAAATGATCCCCCCAAATATAAACCCATGGTTTCCTGGTAATTGTGTTATTTTTAAAGCAAACAAGCTATTTTCATCTAATTTATTGTTCTTCAGAAACATTTTTTGTGCAGTCTGGCTGGTAGCAGTCAATGAGACTACATTTGGGCCACCTGTTCCCACTGGTTTTCAATCTTACATGCTAGAAAAATCACTCTAGTCAGTCTTCTCCAGTAAATGTTATTCTGGAACCATATGTATTGTTTTTTATATTAGTATAAATGTTTATTTATTTATTTATTTATTAGTAAAGGAAGGACGTTAAGATTTTTAAACTGCTTGGAAGAATGATAATTTATAGCTTTATTGTGATATAATTAACATGCCATATAATTCATTCATTTAATGTATACAATTCAGTACTTTTTAGCATAATCATAGGACTATGCCACCATCGGGAGCTCTGGTAGCGTAGTGCCTAAGGCATTTGACTACTAACCAGAAGCCTGGCAGTTCAAACCCACCAGCCACTCCTCAGAAGGAAGACTGGGCAATCTACTTCCATAATGATACCACCTCCGAAACCCAAGGAGGAGTCGTTATGAGTCAGGGATTGACTCAAGAGCAGTGAGTTTGGTTTTGGGTTTTTTGGATGCAACCACTACCTACTTTTTAACATTATATTTTTTTTCCCTCCAAAGTGAAACCTCATATGCCTCAGCAGTCTCTCCCTATTCCACCCCACCCCCCGCACTGCCCCAGCCCCAGGTACCCACCAGTCTACACTGGGTCTCTATTGATTTGCCCTTTCTGAATATTTCACATAAAAGATCTTACACAATGTGTAGTCTTTGTGACTGGCTTCTTACACTTAGCATCAGGTTTTGGAGGTTTATCTAAGATGTAGCATATACTGGTACTTCATTCCTTTCTATTTATGAATAATTTTCTTTCATACGGTCTGTCTGTTTATTTCCATTCATAGATGATGGACATTTGAACTATTTCCACTTTTTGAATAATGCTGCTATGAACATTCACACAAGTTTTTGAGTAGACATATGTTTTCCGTTCTCTTGAGTATATACCTAGGAGTGAAATTGCTAGGTCATATGGTAACTCTGTATCTAATTTTTTTAGGCACTGTCAAAATGTTTTCCACAGTGGCTGAACCATTTTACATTTTCACTGGCAATGTATGAGGATCTCAATTTCCCCACATACCAACACCTGTTATTGTCTGTGTTTTTCAATATAACCATCCTGTTGTTGTTGTTCTTGTTAAGTGCCGTTGAGTCATTTCCAACTCATAGCGACACCATGCACAGCAGAACGAAACACTGCCCCATCCCGCGCCAGCCCCACAATCCCTGCTATACTTGAGTCCATCATCGCAGCCACCGTATCAATCCATCTCATTGAAGGCCTCCCCCTCTTTCGTTGACCCTCCACCCTACCAAGCATGACATCCTTCTCCAGGGAATGGTCCCTTCTGACAACATGACCAAAATAGGTGA
>NW_006921590.1:10981494-10984271 GCF_000298275.1 Orycteropus afer afer | reverse complement strand
GTCTGGCTTCCTGGCTTTTAATCCCCTTTCTCCTGCTCTTCTGGCCTGCTTCTTCAGGCGTCCCTGAGTTGTCTCTCCTCACCTGTATCCCTGGGGCTGACAATCTCAATGAGATAGATTGATACAGTGGCTTGATGGATTGATACATAGAGATACCATCCTAGTGGGTATGAAAGGAGCTCTGATGGTATAGAGCCTAAGGCATTTGACTGCTAACCAGAAGGTTGGCGGTTCATACCCTCCAGCCACTCTGTGGACGCAAAACTGGGCAATCTGCTTCTGTAAAGATTACTGCCTCAGAAACCCAATGGGGGTTGCTATGAGTTGGAATCCCCTCGACAGCAGTGGGTTTGGTTGCTTTGGTTTAGTAGGTATGATGTGGAGTGGTATTTCATTATGCCTTTGACTTGTTGTTGTGTTGCTGTTGTTGTTAGGTGCCGTTGAGTTATTCCAACTTATAGCTACCCCATGCGCAACAGAATGAAATGCTGCCTGGTCCTGCGCCATCCTCACAATCCCTGCAACACTTGAGCCCGTCCTTGCAGCCACTGTATCAATCTATCTCATTGAGAATCTTTCCCTTTTTCCCTGACCCTCGACTTTACCACACATAACATCCTTTTCCAGGAACTGGCCCCTTCTGAGGGAGCTCTGGGGGTGTAGTACCTAAGGTATTTGACGGCTAACCAAAAGGCTGTGGTTCCATAGAGATACCACCTCAGAAACCCAAGGAGGGGTTGATATGAGTCTAGATCAACTCCATGGCAGTGAGTTTGGTTTTTTTGGTTTGGTCCCTGCTGATAACGTGACCAAAGTAGGCAAGACAAATTCTGGCCATTCTCGCTTCTAAGTAACATTCCGGCTCCATTTCTTCCAGAATAGATTAATTTATTCTTCCGGCAGCCCATAGTATTTTCGGCATTTTTTGCCTACATCACAGGTCACAGGCATCAATTCTTCTTCAGTCTTCCTTATTCATGGCACAGCTTTCACATGCATATGAGACAATTGAAAATGTCCTGGCTTGGGTTAGGCTCACCTTAGTCTTCAAAGTCACATTTTTGCTCTCAAACACTTTAAAGAGGTCTTTTGCAGTAGATTTGTCCAGTCCAATACAACATCTGATTTCTTGATTGCTGCTTCCATGGTTGTTGATTATGGATCCAAGTAAAATGAAATATTTGACAACTTTAATCTTTTCTCTATTTATCATGATGTTGCAATAAAGGTCCAGTCGTGAGAATTTTTGTTTTCTTTATGTTGAGGTGTAATCCATACTGAAAACTGCAGTCTTTAATCTTCATCAAGAAGTGCTTCAACAATATCATGAGACAAAGTATATGTGAACTGCTGTATGGAAAATGAATTTGCTCTGTAAATCTTCACCCAAATCACAATTAAAAACAAAAGAAGAAGTGCTTCAAGTCCTCTTCACTTTCGTCAAGGAAGGCTATGTCATATGCATATCACAGGTTTTTAGTGACTCTTCCTCTAATCCTGATGTCGTGTTCTTCTTCATATAGTTCAGCTTCTTGGCCTATTTGCTCAGCATACAGATTGAGTAAGTATGGTGAAAGGATGCAACCCTGATGCACACCCTTCCTGATTTTAAATCATGAAGTATTTGCTTGTTCTATTCGAGTGACAGCCTCTTGGTCTATGCACAGGTTCCTCCTGAGCAAAATTAAGTATTCTGGAATTCCCATTCTTCGCAATGTTACCATAATTTGTTATGATCCACATAGTGTAATGCCTTTGCAAAGTCAATAAAACACAGGCAAACATCTTTCTGGTATTCTTTGCTTTCAGCAAAGATTCATCTGACATCAGCAATGATATCCCTCGTTTCACAGCCTCTTCTGAATCCAGCTTGCATTTCTGGCAGTTTCCTGTCAATATACTGCTGCAACTGTTTTTAAATTATCTTCAGCAAATTTTACTTGCATGTGAGGCAAATGATATTTGTGGTGGTTAAGTTTGTGTGTCAACTTGGCTGAGCCTAGTTGAGTGGCTGGGCTGCTGAATGTAGTTATTCCCCATGGTGAGATTGGTAATTAACTCCATGGTAGAATCTATTGGAGCAGCTGAGTAGCTGCTTTGGGTATGTGGTCTGCTTTCCATATAAAAGAAACAGCTTTGGGAATGGCCTCTAGTTTATGGCATGCTTGAACCCTGCAGGTAGCCATGTTATTGTTCAGCAGCTTGCCATGCTCTGCTGACCCTGGGAATTTCAATGGAAATGAATGGCCTGCCGCATGGTTTGGTAACATCAGGACTGTGCCTTTTTACTTGTCAGCCTTAGGCCTGTCAGCCTCAGCAGTCAGCAGCTGTCTAAGGAAAGAAAAGCCTCTAGCTTCAGTGGGAGCAGGAGGCAAAGCTGAAACCCAAGGTTGAGGGGCTTTCACAGCCCCTAGAGCCTGGCCCAGCTTTGAACCCAGCCCACTTGGAACTCACACTTAAAGCCTCCAAACTGTTAGAGAATAAACTCCTGTTTCTTCAAGCCATCCAATTTGTGGTATATTTTTGTCAGAGTGGCACTAGGTAACCAGAACAATATTGTTCAATGATTTCCACATTCTGTTGGATTACCTTTCTTTGAAATAGGCACTTCCAGTCAGTGGACCAGGTAGCTGTCTTCCAAATGTCTTGGCATAGACAAGTAAATGCCTCCAGCACTGCATCCGTTTTGTTGTTGTTGTTTATTTATTGTGATTTGGGTGAAGATTTACAGAGCAAATTCACTTTCCATACAGCAGTTCACATATACTTTGTCTCAT